>NW_028261390.1:43200554-43527429 GCF_051295495.1 Thamnophis sirtalis | reverse complement strand
CCAGAGATCCTACCCCCAGGGCAGTGACCGTGGCCAGAATATGTCATCTTTCAGGGACAAGGGGCGACAACAACAGTCCTTTTGATGCCCTTTTTGTGGTGGTTCCAACAACTGCTCCTACCGCAGGACAAAGTGACCACCAATGGGATCCTCCCATAGGTGGCCATCTCCAGCTCAATGGGAGTTGATCACAATGGACTCTTGGGTCCTCAACACGACCAGGCAGGGCCTGACCCTGGAGTTCCTCTCCCTTCCCCCGCGGACCTTTGTCTGCTGCCCAGTTCCCTCCTCCTGTCCCAAAGGGCAATGCATGCAGGCGGAGATCTTGCATCTCCTACAGATAAACACTATAGAACCAGTTCCCGTAGAGCAAGAGAAAAAGGGGTTTTACTCCATCCTTTTCCTTGTCTCCAAAAGCTCCAGGAGGTGAAGGGCCATCTTGGACCTCAAAAACCTAAATCGACATCTGGCCTACAAGCGTTTCAAGATGCAAGCCTTACAAACCATCCTAGGTTGCATCAGGCGAGGGGACAGGTTGACTTCCATCGACCTGAAGGAAGGGTACCTGCATATCCCAATCTGCATGTCCCACAGGAAGTTCCTCAGGTTCCACTACAACGGCAGGCATTACCAGTACAGAGCTCTGCCATTTGGGCTATCATTGGCACCAAGGACTTTCACAAAAATACTGGCGGTCGTAGCGGCCCATCTGCGCTTGCGCCCAATATGTCTTCTTTGTTACCTAGATGACATCTTGATTCAGTCAGCGTCCACCGACCAAGCTGTTGATGTTTGAGCCACCATCACCACCTTGCAGAAGCACGGGTTCTCGGTGAACCGACAAAAGAGCCAGCTGACACCTTCGATCCAGGACTCAGTCTGTTGCCCAGTGTTCCTGTCACCAGACCGCAGGCGCAATATCATCACCTGTGGACAGGAGGCAAGAGTGAACTAGTTTGCGTCCATTGTGTCCCTGTCACAACTTCTGGGGCTCATGATATCATGCATAAAAATAGTTCCTTGGGCATGACTTCACTCAAGGGAACTACAATGGTTCCTCCTGCCCATTCAGCAGGCAAAAGCCAGCAACTCTCCCAGACGGGTCAGACTTCCTCCAAAGGTAAAACAGTCTCTACGATAGTGGGAGTCCAGTGCAGTGATGAAAGGATGCCTCTTCCAGGAGCCGAGTCGTCTGGTGGTCACAACAGATGCAAGTCTCCAGAGATGGGACACCCACTTTAAAGAACAAGTGACTCAAGGCAAGTGGTCACAAAATGAGGCAGCACACAATATAAACTGGCTAGAGTTAAGGGCAGCCAGGCTGGCCTTACGCCACTTTTGGAAAAACATTGTGAGTCGCCATGTCCTGATGCTAACAGACAATATGGCAACAAAGGCCCACATCAACCACCCGGGGGGCACCAGGTCCAAGTGCCTGATGGCAGAAGTGTAAGCTCTAGGGAGGTGGGCAGAATGTCATCTGGCCTCATTGCGGGTGGACCACATCTCAGGAGTGAGCAATGTGAGAGTAGACTGGCTGAGCAGGACAATCATCAACAATTTGGAATGGCACCTTAATCCGTCAACTTTTCACCAACTGACCGTCAAGTTCGGTCTACTGGTGGTCGATCTGTTCACCAGTCCAGCCAACTCTCAACTAACAAGGTTCTTCTAGAGATATGCCACGCCACAAGCGGAGGGAACAGACCCTCTGCTGCCACTAACTCACGGCCCTTCTGTATGCCTTCCTGCCTCTGCCTCTCATTCCACAGCTAGTTCAGAAGATATTGTCAGAGGAGGCGTAAGTTCTCCTAGTAGCACTTCACTGGCCCAGGAGATCCTTGTCAATCTCTCCATTCGCAAACCATGGAGAATATCTCAGGAGTTGCTCTCTGTCAGCCAGGGAGCTATAGTGCATCCAGATCCCAGCTAGCTCCAGTTGGCCTTCTGGCACTTGAGGGGGACCTCCTGAGGAAAGACAATCTTTCAGACAAGGTCATTCATACCATCCAGGCATCCCGATGTCCATCTAAGACTCAGATCTATGAGGCTACTTGGGCCGCTTTCGATACCTGGTGTAGCACTCTTGACATCGTGCCAGCTTCGGCATCCATCCCACAACTACTGGACTTCTTGCAGGAGGGGTTGGATAAAGGGCTGTCCCCCAACACCCTTCGACGACAAGTGGCAGCTCTCTCGAACATTCTAGCTAGACATCAGGCTGTGTCCTTAGGGCAGCACCCTCAGGTGAGAAGCTTCCTCAAAGGGGCATCCAATTTATGCCCACCCACAGTCCACAGGTTCCCCACCTGGGACCTTCCATTTGTACTGCGAGCCCTTACCAAGACACCATTTGAGCCCATACGTTCCATCAGCCTTCGGCATTTGATTCTGAAGACGGCCTTTCTCATAACAATTACGTCAGCTAGGAGAGTATCAGAGTTGGCAGCTCTCTCGATTTGAAATGACTTGTGCATTTTTCATGCAGACCGGGTTACACTTCGACTAGATTCGGCCTTTCTGCTGAAAATTAACTCTCTGTTTCATACAGCTCAGGAGGTGGTACTCCCCAACTTCTGTCCTTGCCCTCAGCATCCCAAGGAAGGAACCTGGCACAAGCTGGACGTTCAGAGAACGGTTCACTGCTACATCAAAAGGACGGTGGAATTTCGCCACTCCGAATCACTCTTCATCTCTTTTCAACCAGGTTCTATGGGACGCAAGGTTTCACCATCCACCATCAGCCAGTGATTGAGGGCTTGTATTAAGCTGACTTACCAGCATCAGGATAAGGCGGTACCAGCGAGACTCACAGCTCATTCTACACGGAGCGCTGCCACCATGGCAACTTGGGTGACGCAAGCTCCTGTGGAAGAAATCTGCAGGGCAGCTACCTGGTCGTCCCCGACACTGTTCATTAGACATTATCACATTGATTCCTACACTGCAGCCGAGGCATCTTTTGAAAGGAAGAAAGGGCATTGCAAAGGGTTGTAGCGACTCTGCGCACCCTGGACGATCCAGTTACCCTCCCTGGGACCTCATAGCTTGGGTATGTCCCATGCTTGGACTCTCCAAGCAGCGCACAGGATAATGACCGTTGGCTTACCTGAACGGTTGTTCTCTGGGCGCTGCAGGAGAGTCCAACCCTGCCCTGGGTTTTATTTCTCTTTTACCTATTGTCATCTCAGGTTGCTCGGAGCGATTGGATTATGGACACATCCGGTGGAAACATCATGAACATGTCCATCATAGTCTACACCTTCGTTTTTGAACTGGTCCTCAATGAGGAGAGGAGGCATGGTTAAAAATTCAACTCAGCTCTTGGGCGAATAGGCTGAATTTATCCCATGCTTGGACTCTCCCACAGCGCCCAGAGAATGACCGTTCAGGTAAGCCAACAGTAATTTTTCCTGTTGAAAGGCATTGCAATTTCTGAAAAGATGTGATAGTTTTGAAAATATATCTTGTGTTGCCCAAGAGTGCTTTTTCAAGAGACAACTAGACTTGAAAAAGCACTTTTGTGACAACTATGACCTGGATAACTGAGAATCTCCATAGAGATCTAGTGTTACCTTCCTTTCCTTTTTATATAATATCTTAGAAATCAGCTTTTTGAGTTATCTTTGAGATATATCATTGTACTTAGTGGAATCTTAATTTTCAACATAGGGTATTAAGAATTTCTAATGTACAAGCCCCACAGCTTAAAAGATAAGAACCTTATATCCCAACATATCCTATGAATTCCACCAATCACAGCATCTACTTATTAAATACATAACTGAAAAAATATAGAATATCTGAACTGTGCATCCATCAAATAAGGAAGCTTTAATTATGAGGGTTCACTGGAACAAGAATAATGTAGTTTTTAACAAAATTCTTACTTACGTCTTGGTTCATCACTTGAAACAGACTGGATGAAATCATATGGTGTCATAAATAGCTGCCCTTCAGATTTTAAACTGGCAAATGTTAGAAACCGCCGCTCCCGGGAAGTTGCATAAAGTTCTAAATCTTCATGACCTGGTCTGTTTTCTGTGACCTTCAGCAAAAAAATAAAAAGTCATTGATTATTCTAATTATTGTTACTAAACTGTGTTTCAAACACTAAATTGTTTCAACTTTTCCTTTATTTTTTATCTTTTTTCATATTTTAAATTCTTTAGCCCTATATGGTAATCATCACAGCTATTCTGTTTTATTGTAAAAACAAGAATATGTTAGCTATTGGGATAATATTATGGGTTACATTTTTTAGAGAAGTTAAGTAGGAAACTTGAGGAAAAAGTAAATGCTGGTTTTTTTTAAACTATAAAATGACTACTTAGTAAAGCTGCTTGTAAAAGAAAGCACTTCCATTGGACAAGGCTGTTATGAATTCATCTTGGTCTGAAACAAACTGTGCCCAAATTATTCAGATTCAAACATTTTTATGAAACACAATGAAAATCACACCTGATACAGCATGTAATGAGATCCCAGAAAAGACAAAAGCACTGGTGAGGTAATGGGTAAGAGTCAGTAAGGGTCCAGTTTCTATTCTTACTTTTGGAGATTATCTGATTAAAATATCTTTGTAATTAGCGGCAAACCTCAAAAACTTTCATGAAAACATATCCCCATCAAATGAAATTAAAACCTTATGTCTTGCAGTGATTTTATATCAAGTTAACCCTCAGTAGTTTTTTTAAAAACTGAATAGTCATTTATATCAAGCAAACTGTTATGAATCTATGATTGAACTTGAACAAGATTTTAGTTTAGATTTTAAACCTCTTCTTCCTCCATGCACTCATGGAATATAAAAGTTGCAAGAACCCCTGAGCCACAGCTCAGCATGAAGTCACAGCCACCCTCCAGCCATTGCAGCCTGGCCCAGCAGCCCACCAGTTACCACTACCTTGGGAAGCCCCAGCCAGATTCAGCAGTGTGGTGTGAAGCTACAGCATCTCTGCAAAGCTACAACCCAGTCCAGTAGTAAGGCATGGTATGAAGCTATGGCTGCCCCAGGACGCCCCAGCCTGGCCCAGCAATGTATGGCGCAAAGCCACACTAAGGAATTAAGAAGCCACAGCTGCCCAAGCTCAGTCCTAAATACAATCATCAGCCTGCACTCCAAGGTCTCTGCTGCCCTGCACTCTACCACCCCAGCTAACTACGGTCTTGCTTCTGTTGCTGATAAAGCATACCCAACCTGGCTATTCACAAGGCAGCTTCTGGCTATGTAAAGGTATCTTATCCAGATCTCGTGAGAATATTACTATGTTTGATCAGGGGAAGAGAGGTCCATGTGGCCATCAGTTGTGTCATATGGGGCCAGGCTGGGCATACTTGATCAGCACAAGAGCAAGAAGACAGCAAAAGTCACGTAGGATGGCAGGGGCCATGGAGTGCAGGGGAGAAAAAAATGGGAAGCAGATTAGTGAGTGGGGGCAGATGAAGTGCCCCTGAAGTTATAAATACAGGCAGGCTGCCAAGCGGCTGGATTTTGATCATGTGACCATGGGGCATGATCAAAATCTAGGTACTTAGCAGCCTGTCTGTATAGCTGGAATAGCCATAACTTGGGGATCAATCCCAAATCCTTTCATTCGCTGCTGCCTTAACTTTGAACAATCACTGAATTAATGGCCATTAAGCAAGTACTACCTGTAAAATAAAAGAAGTGGCAATACTACAGGTAATTGGAATCTCTCTCATTATTTTTGCTGTACTTGTAGTTTTCGCTTACCTGAATCACATGAAAATGGGCCAGTGGTGAGTTGCAGGTGGTACGCCCATACCGGTATGGGCGTACCAGTGCCTGCCCGGAGCATCGGGTACCGTTCTGGTATGGTGCTCCAGAGGGCCCAGCCGCCCACCCGAGCTCCTTACCTATATTTGAGCTCTTTGGCGCTTCCACGCACTCAGTGCATGACACCTGCGCAAAGCTCCACACAGTGCCTGCACAACGCTCCGCCGAGGAGCTGAAGCGTCATGGAGGCATAACAAGAGGTAAGGATGCATGCGCGCTCTGCACGCGTCCATGTGGTGGACGCTGGGCCCGGAACCCACCACTGAAATGGGCAAATTACATAGCTTCCAAATATGGTTGAAATATTCAAAGTTTCAAAGTTTCAAAACATTTGTATGCCGCCCAATCCCGTAGGACTCCGGGCGGCTAACAATACAAATAAATCAAAAGGGAATAGAAGGAAAGAAAAGATAGATTTAAAAAACACACCATGCACTCCATTCCAAGTGGGGCTGGACTACATTTTGGGGTCAACAGCCCCAGGCCTGCCGGAACAGCCAGGTCTTAGTGGCCTTAGGGAAGGCCGAGAGAGTGGGAAGGGTCCGGATCTCTGTGGGGAGATCATTCCACAGGGCCAGAGCAGCTAGAGAAAGACCTCCCCCGAGTAGTCGCCAACCGGCATTGCCCGGTCGACGGTACCCGAAGGAGGCCCAGTCTGTGTGATCTTATAGGTCATTGGGAGGTATGTGGCAGGAGGCGGTCCCGTAGATATCCAGGTCCTAACCATGTAGGGCTTTAAAGGTAACGACCATTATCTCGACTCCTTTCAGTCAGGTTTCAGGCCTGGTTACAGCACGGAAACTGCTTTGGTCGCGCTGATCAATGATCTCTGGCGAGCCAGGCATAGGGGTCACCCCTCTATCCTTGTGCTCCTTGACCTCTCAGCGGCCTTCGATACCATTGACCATGGTATCCTTCTGCGACGATTGCGAGAGGTGGGAGTGGGAGGCACCGTTCTCCGGTGGTTCTCCTCCTACCTCTTGGACAGGTCGCAGTCGGTGTTGGTTGGAGGGCAGAGGTCGACCCCAAGGCCCCTCAATTATGGGGTGCCACAGGGCTCAGTCCTGTCCCCCCTCCTATTTAACATCTACATGAAGCCGCTGGATGAGATTATACGCCGGCACGGGATTAAGTACCACCAATATGATACGCAGCTGTATCTGTCCGCCCCGTGCCAACTCAGCGAAGCAGTAGAAATGATGTGCCAGTGCCTGGAGGCTGTTCGGGTCTGGATGGGAGTAAATAAGTTGGCACTCAATCCAGACAAGACCGAGTGGCTACTGATGTTCCCTCCCAAAGATTGGCCAAATATTCCATCTCTCAGGCTGGGGGGTGAAATTATATGCCCCTCAGAGAGGGTTTGCAATTTGGGAGTCCTCCTGGATCCTCAGCTGACTTTTGAACACCATTTGTCAGCTGTGACCAGGGGGACCTTTGCCCAGGTTTGCTTGGTGCACCAATTGCGACCCTACCTGGATCGGGAGGCCCTTCAGACAGTCACTCACGCCCTTGTGACCTCAAGTCTGGATTATTGTAACGCGCTCTACATGGGGCTACCCTTGAAGAGTGTTCGAAGACTCCAGCTGGTCCAGAACACAGCCGCGCGAGCGATCGTGGGTGCACCCAGGTACACCCATGTTACACCTATCCTCCGCGAGCTACACTGGTTACCCATTAGTCTCCGGATCCGCTTCAAGGCGCTGGTCGTTATCTATAAAGCCCTTCATGGCATCGGACCTGGGTACCTGAGAGACCGCCTCCTGCCGATCACCTCCCATAGACCGCTTAGATCACACAGGTTAGGTCTCCTCCGGATTCCATCTGCCAGCCAATGTCGGCTGGTGACTCCCCAGGGGAGAGCCTTCTCTGTTGCAGCGCCAGCCCTCTGGAATGATCTCCCGTGGAGATCCGGACCCTTACTACCCTCCCGGCCTTCCGCAAAGCCGTTAAGTCCTGGCTGCTCCAGCAGGCCGGGGAGCTCTCGAAATATCCAGCCCCCTGGAAATTGTGACTGTTGTATATTTTAATATGTTGTTTGTGTATTATCCCCCCTCCCTTGTTTTATTGTAAGCCACCCGGAGTCCTTCGGGAGTGGGTGGCATACAAATCAATAAAAGAAACTAGAAACTAGACCAGCACCTTGAAGCGCATTTGGAGACCGATGGGAAGCCAGTGCAGCTTGCGGAGGATGGGTGTAACATGGGTGTGCCTAGGTACACCCGATATCGCTCACGTGGCTGCATTCTGGACCAATTGTAGTCTCCGAACACTCTTCAGGGGCAGCCCCAAGTAAAGCGCATTACAGTTATTATTTGTGAGAATACCAAAAAATCCAGGGACAGTAATGAATATCTGGGCTAAAGCTGCAATGTGTATTCCCTTGACTTCGACATTTCAAAACTATTTACAAATATCTGATTAAAGAAATATTGCCATTTCTTAGCTGCTTTCCAGTTCTCTTTCCTCAGCTTATTGATCTCATCTCCTTGTTACGGATAAAAGGTTTAGTTACCAAAGCAAGCTTTTTTCACAAGAGGCAACTGCAGTGGCATTACAATTGTTATGCCATGTGTTCATTTTAAACAAAAGGACAAATGTCCTGTACACAATCAGTGCATTTCTCTGCAGCTCATTAGCTACAGAATTTACATCCATTAAATTTGTTATCATATTGCAGATTTTAGAAATCAGTGAATGTATTATATCATAAGATAATATTTTCCATTCAACTTAGCATTTTAATAACTATTTATTTTAAAAGGCACAATGAAATGACAAATATGTATTCTTAAAAAAACTATCAAATGGTTTTATGAATTATATGCTATCCTTTGTTTTCAAAGACATACTTATATATGAAAAACCTTACTGTTATTGAAACAGTTTTCCTCAATACAGTGTTCCTAAAATGGGAAGGCTAAAAGACAACTGCAGTTAAAATAAAATAAGAGAAACACAGAAAAGTAAGCAAAAGCAGATTCTCCAGCATAAAGGAAGCGCAAATGAAGTTAGAAATATGTGTCAAAAAGGTAAGTAGAAGGAAAAAAACTGAAATTCCACATTGGAAAACAGTATACCTGCTACTTCTTGTTTCTCCCAATATCAAGAGGACATATTGTAGTTGGCAATGCAGTATAGCTTGCAGCTGCCTTGTGTTGCTGGGCCTGAAGAGGATGCTCAGTCAGTTAAAGGTGGATGCAGGTGCCAATTCAAGCAAGCAAAACACCCTTATGTGAGATAACATCTACAATGGAATAGAATCGTTTGAATTGTGGAATCCTAGGTGCTCCGTAAGCTTGGTTGTTAGCTTGCAGTCATTTCATTAAACCAACTAGTCAACATCATTTAGTGTACTTCTAGTAGACTTGATGATGTTATGTAGTTTGGGAATGAAATGTCTAAAAACAAACAAACAAACTCACAGCACCAAGATCTCTATAGTAAAATCATTTTCTTCTTTTCAGTGAGTCGTGATGGTGCAGTGGTTAGAATGTAATATTGGAGGCTAATTCTCCCGACTGCCAACAATTGGATTGTCACTGGCTCAAGGTCTCAGCCTTCCATCCTTCCAAAGTGGGTAAAATGAGGACCCAGATTGTTGGAGGCAATATGCTGACTCTGTAAACCACTTAGAGAGGGCTGTAAAGCACTGTGAAGCGGTATATAAGTGCTTATTGCTTATCTATTCACCATGCATTTCTTTCTGCCATAGTGCACACTGCAGTGTTCATGAGTTGGCCATAATGAGATTGTACAGTGATGGCATAGAACAATCTGCCCGTAACAAGGGAAAGCTCAGTCACTAATTTCTGACCAAGGATATTGTCCTCATTTAACTATGTTAATACAAATATGATTTAGAACCTTTTAAATTACCCATTCTTCCTTTGCTCTTTAATATCAATTCCTCTATCACTGTTTGCAGTTTCTTATTTGTGCCTGCCATATATTTTCTCCAGCAGATCTTATATTTAATTTCTCTCAATTATTTTCCCTCACTTGATGAACTATAGTTTTCTAGATATGTGGAAAGGGATTCCCTATAATCTACTTGTTTTAAAAGGTACCTATCATTCAGAAAATGATATTTTCCTATCCCCCCCCCCCCGTCAAGTATATGTGCTCAGATGTGGAATAACAGAACTAAGGTAGAACTAGTAAATGTTGTTAATTCAGTTTTGTGCCTATTTATTCGGCATTCTGATAAAAAGTTTGTTCAACTGTATTTCCATTTTTTTTTTTTGCTAAGGGAATGTTTAAAGCATTGTTTAAAAATCTTCTCTGCATTTTTTGTTGTACATAAGGGCAGATTACATTAACATGGATCATACATGACTCCACATGTTTGATAGCCTACAACAGAAGCATCAAACTCGATTACATTGAGGGATGCATCAGGGTTGTGTTTGACCTTGGAGGGGTGGGGGTGGCCAGTTCAACGTCACTTATGTCAGGGGTGCCTGTGGGGGAGGGGGACAAGCGCTCTTCCAGCAAAAATGGGATCCCAAGCTCCGTTTTAAACTGTGATAGCATCCTGCAACCCTCTGCCAGCGAAAACAGAGCTTGTGAGACCCACCCGTGCCCGTTTTCAGCTGCGACAGCCTCACCCAACCTTTGTGAGCTCCGTTTTCACTGACAAGAGGCACCATGGGGTGCTCCTTTGCTGTAAATCTAAGCAGCCCCCAGGCTGGATCTGGCCCATGGGCCTTGAGTTTGACACCCCTAGCCTACAATGTAAAAGAAGGAAATAAAAGGTTTGTTTCTAATTCCTACTGTCTTCTAAAGCAGACTACTCAAGATGTCCCTAGACCACAGGTCATTGAGAACATTTGAAGAGAACATTTGAATTGGGCTGTAACTTCAATCTCAAACATTTTTTCTTAATTTTTAGCTGTGTCTTAATCCAAGCTGAAGAAGTATAATACATTGAATAGTACATGTTCTTCATACAATTAGACATTTAAGGGCACCACCCCAGAGAGGCATATTTATACAATGTACAGGGTGGGGCATAACCTTTTCCTAGGGGGTCACAGCAACACTTGTAATAACAACACAAATAATTCATACACCATTCGAAAGCCCATCAAAAACTGAGTTTATTGACACGATTTAATAGTCAGTATGACCACCATTAGCCCTTCGAACAGCATTCAAACGAGGTGGATAAGAATACAACAAATCTTCAAACAGTTCCGTTCGATTTTCCAGATTTTCCAGGGCGGGGCATAACCTTTTCCTAGGGGGTCACAGCAAGATCGACAGCAGTTTACAACTTCCGCGACACCTCATTTTAAAGCCCATAAAAAACTGAATTGAATGAGCTATTAAATGTTAAATTTGTTTCGGTTGAAACTTTGAGAATGAATTTGGAAAATGTGTTGAAAAATCTGGAAAATCGAACGGAACTGTTTGAAGATTTGTTGTGTTCTTATCCACCTCGTTTGAATGCTGTTCGAAGGGCTAATGGTGGTCATACTGACTATTAAATCGTGTCAATAAACTCAGTTTTTGATGGGCTTTCGAATGGTGTATGAATTATTTGTGTTGTTATTACAAGTGTTGCTGTGACCCCCTAGGAAAAGGTTATGCCCCGCCCTGTAGTATGACAATCCTTTCATAATCAATAAATATTTTTTAGTATCTTTCTGAAGAAAAAAAGATTTATATAGTTATCATATCAGGAATTATCAAGATCATTTTCATGCAAAATAGTTTTTCTTTAAACTTCTATAAATGAAACATTATTGTGCATGGTTTGATTTCAAATACAGTGAAAAATATGCCTACTTACTATTAATATATTAATGAAAAGTTTTAAACATAACATTCTGTTTTCATGTTAAAGCATGTATCAATTTATTTTGTCCCTGGCATAAAGTTGGATAAGACCAGGTAAGCAGGATGTCTCTGTGGCAGCACCTATTGTCTGGATCATCTGATTTTATATTTTAAAAAATAAACCACCAATGGAACAAATTATATATTTATTTCAGTGGGAATAATTAGAGGTGTTAGCTGTCCACAATTATATAAAAATGCTGAAAGGGTCTATAGAAATGCACCAAGAGACAACTAGGAAACAAACCAAACATTACATAAAAGCACAAACAAGGGTCATTAATATGTGGTATAGAGAACTCATACACTTCATACAATATAGCTAAATGAGTTTCAAGATTAGAAAGCAAAGCAAAAGATTGAATTATATATTTGCTTAAAAGGATAAAAATGCTGAAGTTTTAGCTCTATTCTGAGGTTTTTCTCTTCATCTGCTTTTGCTGCTTTCCTTCTGTTTCTTTTTTTCCTTTCCTTTCAGCAAAGGGTAAGCAAGAAAAATATTTTTAGTATTTTGGCAAAAGGCATCAATACATAGCATTTTGAGGAATAATGCACTGGAACAAATAACATACTAATTCTTTCTCAGGATTTTTCATTATGTCTGTACGTTTATGGTTACGATAATACAGCAATGGTCAGTAACATTTTAAAAATTATATTGCCTCATAAATATAAATATTTGCCTATATATTTCTTATTCAGAAGTTTGTAGTCTTCAAAATTAAATGTACAGTAAGTACCTATCATAGAAGATGTGTACCTATCAGGGCAATTGCAAAATTATAGTTGGGATATTGGTGCATATATTCATCTTATTCTTTTCAGAGTAAGCAACATTATTCAGAATGTAGATCACATAATAATAGCCCAGCCCCCTGCTCAAGCAGGAAATCCTTGGCATGACCACCAATAGTTTGTAGTTGGTCAAAACCAGTTCTTACATCTTCCCAATACTTGTGCAGTATGCAAAGTGTTCTTTTCAAAGAACAAATATATGCATGCTTATGATGTAAGTAACCTTGCTTGGCTATTTATTACTGAGAGAATATACATACACATGCACGCACATGTACACAGGCACACACGCTCCTCCTGTTTCTACTCATATGCTTTTTTCTTTTCTGGAGAAGTACACGGTGATCAGTTTTCTTTTCTTCTGGAACAAAGGCACACTTGTTAACTCTTCTGAGCTTCTTGGTTACTTCACATGGGATATGTATTTCTTTATTACATTTAAAGGCCACACATTACACACAGTGCTTACTTCCTTTCCATCAGCATTCACATGTGTTTACAAACATCCTATCAATGTAAACAAATGCATTAACTTGGTTTAGTTTTCTCCCCCAGTGTATGTATAATTTCACTTCCTCCCTGTTATATTAAACAGATAAGGATGCTACTTGCTCACGTTGAATAATGAAAAATATGAAACCTAGAATGTAGTAATTTAGCTATTTCTTCACCTCATTTGTATAGTATAACAATTGCAAAAAATATGAGATGTGCAGAATAACTATGTAATTTGTCAAAATGTTTGTAAAAAACATGAATGAATCTTGCAATGTTTAACATATTAAGTAACAAGATTACAATATAATATCCTTGTCCAATCAAATCAGCAGCAGATATGTTGACTAGTTAGAGAAACAGAATGTAATTTTATAATTGTAAAGTCTGATCAATTAAATAGTATCCTCTCATTTCCTCAATTTGGTAGAATATGTTTATGTCTATAAACATATTTTTAAATTTAGGAACATTATTTTAATCCTTTTAAAAAATATGTGGGTGACAAAACACCCCAAAAGTGGGCGAGACATCTCTTTCTCACTTTTATAACTATATGTTTCTCCTAAAGTGGTAGTATAGTTGATATGCATGTGATTCATCTATTGGATAAAGAAGTTACTATTTCTTTTAAGAAAAAAATTGATGTATCAATGTATATAATGTGACTAAAACAATATACAATAAACAATATATTCATATTCCATTCATAATTATAATATTGCTGAGAATTTCTTAACTCTAAATCAAGTTCTTAGATGAATTTAAACTCTGGTAAGCATGACATCATCTTCCTTCCTAGATTAAAAAAGAAGAAACAAATGGTTCATTGCCAAGAGTTGGTTTCATGTTTCCTTAAGGTCATTGATTCAAAAGGTTCACTCTTAAAGAGAAAAAAAGTGATTTTCCCACGGTGAAAGAACTAAACACTAGATAAACGATCTACTGTATGGAAACTGATGCCATGAGTGGGTAAGAGATGTAATTCAACAATAATATCCATTATCAGTACTACTAAGCATTACATTCTAATTCAATATACATTACTTCCACAGGGAAAACAGAACATTCCGAAAGTTAATTCTATGAGATAATAAAAATAGGTACCAGCTGCCATTACCCCAAAGTGATATGGACACAGGATTACAATTTAACTGTGGTGATCCAATTGAATTTTCATTAAATTTATAGTAAATTAAAGCATATTCTTCCCAAAATTTCATTTGAAATCACCAACCTTCAAGCCAAGTTGTTACAACTTTTATCTGAGGATGTTTTAAAAGGATTTCAGAGCAATTTTCACATTCCTTTATATAAAATAAGTTTTAAATGAGTATATTCTATATAAAGCAAAGAAAGTAGTTTGAAAAGTTTCACTTTGCTTGGCCTCAGGCTATCACAGTATGCTCCCAAGTAGATAAAAGTGATATAATTTTGTTTGCATGCTGGGTGGCCAAGAGGTTAAACATCACATTTTAGTGTGGGAAAATCCCCAAGCAGAAAAAAGGTACTTAACAAATGTTGGAATACAAAGTAGTAATAGTTATTTGATCTTTCTTAACTACCATATATAACTTTTATATATCTAGAAATTATTTCATATACTGTATACGTATAATCCTGAAAATTATCATATTTCATTGGACTCATGTCTATCAAGCATTACTATAGTTCAATAACCAAAATATTGGCAGTATTACTTGTCCCCTCATCCATGAGTCAGATTTTACACAGTATATTTCATTCTTAAAATGCTAACCATTCAGAAGTATTTTTTTTAAAAGTAGATTAATTAAAAATGAATATTTGTATGCTTTTGTTCATTATCAAGCATTTACAATCACACAATGGCCAGAAAGATATTAATGTTTCCCAGGACAAGTAGCTGTCTTAGCATGATGCTTGTATATCTTTCCAAATATTAAATAATCTTGCTGTATTTATTGCTTTAGCCAGAAGGTGGTTTGCTTGTTTTTCACTAATGTGTTATATGAATATTTCATAGTTATAAATTTATTCAATAAATCACAGGTAAATAAATTATGTCTTCACACAAAGTATGAAACACCTGTTAATGTAGGGAAATGCTAGAATAAATATATTATTTTCTTTTTATTGACAAGAGTTTATTTGCCGTTCTGTCTTTAGGTATTATATCTGTTATCATTTTACACAAGGAATCTCTTCTATATTGGTACTTCTATGTTTCATCAGAATGCATCTTTTAAATACCTATTTTCTAACAGAATTATAGAACACTGAATCAGGATTGATAGCATAATCCATATATCCACTTAGTTTAAACACCATTTGTTGAACTTTATAGCAAGGATGATTTCTTGCTATAAAATCTTTCATAGATCACAGTGCATTTCATCAGATAAATGTAATCTACATTTATCATGTAGTCTATTACAAATTGGGTAATAATTTATCAATTGAAGAATTCAATCTTCTTTTAAGATGAGAATAATTCAGTCTTTTCTCAAGATGATTAAGGTAGTGCCCCACACTGATTAATTAGGACAAGCACATGTAACAGTGCAGAGGAAGATTTCATTTCACAGTGAGGGTGCTTATGATTATCTAGAGTTGATAAAACTTTATTTAATATGAATATAGCTACAAATGGTCAATTCAGTTCTTTGAGCAAACAAAATATCTTAATATTTATATACAGTACATAAATAATGTATATTTTAGAAAATATTTATTCTAAGAATAATAAAGTAATATGAAATGCATATTATCTTTTATAGCATAGATGTTCATATTGATGTTTATAAAATAAAAACACTTCTAACTCCACTGACGTAGTTGCCCTGGATGTAAATTAATCCAAATCAAGTTTTGATACTTCTTTCCAAATAGACAGTTTTTTAAAAAAAACTTTAAAAAACAATCTATCCAGCAAATGTAATTTGCAGTTGGCAAATTCTTAAAATATTTGTTTTAAAAATAGTATTTATCTGTGCAAAAATTATGGTCCAGTGCCAGGAAAAAAGCATTGAAAGTTTGCAACAAGGCACACATTACATCCTACTGGGAGGATGAGTTCAAAACACCATGAATTTCTATGCAGAAGATAATAAAAAATAATAAGAAATTCTTATCACATGCAAAATCTTGTATGCAGCATACATGCAAATGCGATAGGAAGCTGAAACTAATTGGAACTTCTCACTATCTATAGATAATCTGTCACTTTATTGTGGTCTCAGACTAGTAAATGAGATGTGTCTGTAAGTGATTTATAAGCAACTTATCTCTAGCTTAAGAAACTAGTAAATAAAAAATAAGACATAATTAAAATACCTCTATAAAACATCCTAAGGGTCCTGACTGAAACTAAGGAACCACCTCTTCCCAGTTACATCTACCTGTCCTATTAGATCTGGCAGGAGAAGCATGTTACAGAGCCTGTCAGTTGACATTCCTTTTCTGCCATGGCATCTGTCTTTTGGAACATCATTCCTTGGAACTTATATTGGCACCTATCCTTCTGGCCTTTAAAGAGGTCCTAAAGACCTGACTATATAGAATATAATATAATAGAATTCTTTATTGCGAAGTGTGATTGGACACCCAAGAATTTGTCTTTGGTGCATATGCTTCAGTGCACATAAAAAGAGATGAAGATACATTCATCAAGAGTCATAAGGTACAGCACTTAATGATAGTCATAGGGTACAAATAAGGAATCAGGAAACAATATCAATTTTCCCCCCAAGATGGTGGTGTGCTTAGACGCTGTGGCTTTGAGCTCGTGGTGCCACAGTAGAGTTAGGCAAAAGCTAGTCTATACCCGCAGGGAGTTATTAAAGATTGGATCTTCTAGTCAACTAGATATCACCAGTAACTTCCAGCAATCTTATAATATACCGAGTGACATAGTAAGACTGCTAGGCTCTCCATGGATCGTTGTTGGGCCTAGGAGGCGGGGAAGAGAGCAAAAGCAGAAGCCGGGATGCAGAGCTGGTTTGCTAGTTCGGTTACGGAAGCAGCCTCACAGACCAGCATTACCAAGCATTTTTCTAACCAACTCTAGATCCTTTGTCCACAAAACTGATGAATTAGAGCTATGGAAGGCAGCAAATAAGATCATTCGTGACTGCTATGTGATGATCATCACAGAGCAGTGACGTGCGGTGAAGCTTATGGCTGGTGAGGCAAAAAGAAAGAAAGCAGCTTTTGCCCCTCCGCAGCAGCTATGTCCGAAATAGAGGTGTCCCGCGCCCTGCAGCTATGTCCGACCCAGCTGCGGGGTGCGGGGCGCCTGTATGTCAGACAGAAGCAGTGGGGCACTTTCTTTTGGCTTTTGCCCACCCTGCAGGGCAAACACTTCCACCTTGCAGGCACCGGAGCCGCAGGCCACCAGCAGTACGTCCCGCCCACAGCAAAAGAGCGCCGGTTCCTGCCCAGGCTGGAGCAAGAGCCACGGAGGCGAAAGGCGAAGAGGGGTGGGGGGTGTTCCAAGAGGCCCTGTCCTCTTTTTGCACTCCGCAAGCCAGGCCCGCAGCGGCAAGAGGCTCAGCTCCACTTCTATCGCCCCCCCCCTCAGAGCCAAGGTGGCGCAGTGGTTAAAAGCAGCACTGCAGGCTACTGCTAGATCAGCAGGTCAGCGGTTCAAATCTCACCGGCTCAGGGTTGACTCAGCCTTCCATCCTTCCGAGGTGGGTAAAATGAGGACCCAGATTGTTGGGGGCAATATGCTGACTCTCTGTAAACCGCTTAGAGAGGCCTGAAAGGCCTATGAAGCGGTATATAAGTCTACTGCTATTGCTATTGCTATTGCTCACTCCAGAGAAGCTGGTCGTGGGTGAGTCTCCGTAGCCCTGGTTTCATCTCCAAGCATCCCCGGGAGGAAACGGGCCAGCCCTGCTTCCCTCCCCGGACTTTCCAGGATGGGAGGACCTGCATTCCGCTCCCCCTTCCAAGCCCCGAGTGGCCAGCCTCGGCTCCTGCTGCTTTCTCCCAGAGCTCCAGCAGGCCCACGGAGGAGGAGCCTGGATGAGGCTGGAGCGAGAGCAGCAGAGGCGAAAGGCTGGCTACTCGGGGCTTGGAAGGGGGAGCGGAATGCGGGTCCTCCGCTCCCGGAAAGTCTGGGGAGGGAAGCTGGGCTGGCCCGTTTCCTCCCGGGGCTGCTTGGAGATGAAACCAGGGCTACGGAGACTCGCCCACGACCAGCTTCTCTGGAGTGAGGGGGGGCGATAGAAGTGGAGCTGAGCCTCTTGCCACTGCGGGCCTGGCTTGTGGAGTGCAAAAAGAGGACAGGGCCTCTTGGAACACCCTCCACCCCTCTTCGCCTTTCGCCTCCGTGGCTCTCGCTCTAGCCTCGTCCGGGCTCCTCATTTGAAGAAGTCAGCTTCTTTTTACCACTTTAAATATTCTTCGGGGAACTATTTCTGTTTAAACTGGTGAACCAAATGATACATACATGTTGCAGTGAATTTTGGGAAGTGTTCAAGAATAAGTATAATTTTCTATAGGAAACTGACCATTTCAAAATGATGTCCCCTATTACTACACTTATACACTCGGTCATACATCAAATATCACTTTATAGCTGCATATTATAGGGGATGGATGATTGGAATTTTGAATTCCCCCCCTGCTCCCTCCCTCGGACCCACCATTTCCAGCTGTGTCAGAGGATCATTTCAACTCTCCTCTTGTCCACCATGATGAAAATGTAAAAAAAAAAAGGCAACTTAGGCAAGACCTGCTGCTCCCAGACCAGGAGGCAGAGAACCACGTGCCTCCTGTGCATAAGGAATTTTTCACCTTTTAACCTTTGCTTAACTTTGAGCAAGGGTTAAAAGGCGAAAAATTCCTTATGCAAAGGAGGCTTATAGTTCTCTTGCCTCCCCCTGCAGTTAGCACTAAGCAGAGTCATTCTGGCAGCAACTACCTTAGCCTTTTTCCTTTTAATTTAATTTAATTTTCTTTTCCTCATGACACTGGTGACGCCCCGCGTCCCCTGCCTCCCCTGCCTGCACGTCCCTGTCACAGAGACCTGGCTTCAGAATGCGTCAGTGGAGCTAACTAACCGCACCACACACCGCTTTGACAGAAACAGCAACTCTGGTAAAAGCAAAGGTGGAGGACTTTGTATTTACACATATAATAACTGGTGTACAAACAGTAGAGTTGCTTATACTCACTGTTTTGCAGATGTGGAATTCTTGACTGTCATTTGTTGGCCATTTTATTTACCTAGAGAGATTTCTGCTATAGTTATCACTGCTGTCTATATTCCATCTGTTGCAAATGGTAGTGCAGCGCTCTCTAAGTTACATGACACCATCGAGAGGCAGCAGCAAACTTACCCTGAGGGCGCTTTTATCGTGGCTGGGGATTTTAATCAATCCAGTCTAAAGTCTGTTCTCCCTAAGTTTGTGCAGTATGTGCAGTATACCACCAGAGCAGGGGTGGGTTTCTCGCCCCGTTCCAACCGGTTCGGTTGGAACGGGGCCGGCGGCGTCCTCGTGCACACGCGCAGTGCACGCATGCGTACTAGCGTCTGTGCGATGCTCCAGCTGCTCCTGGAGGATCGCGCAGGCGCTGTATGCGTCCTGCGCATGCGTGGAAGCGCAGAACTCATCAAAACCGGGTAAGGAGCGCGGGCGGGCCCTTCGCCGTTCCTGGAAGTTACTTACTTCCAGGTTCGCCGACCAACCGGTTCGCAGGGACCACCACGAACCGGTTGAAACCCACCCCTGCACCAGAGGTAAGAATACTCTAGACCATATGTACTCAAACTTAAGACAGGCATATACAGCAATCCCCCTCTCCCATCTGGATACATCTGACCACACCTCTCTGCTACTGTGCCCAAAGTATATCCCCCTTAGGAAAAGGATACGACTAGTCTTGAAAACGGACAAAATCTGGCCGGAGGGAGCACTACACTGAGCCACCTTGAGAAATCTGGGAAATATGTCAGAAGGCTTTTTATAGACTATAGCTCGGCCTTTAACACCATCTTACCAGGAATTCTCATTGAAAAGTTGACTGACCTGAATTTCCCTCCCCTCACTTGTGAATGGATCAAAGACTTCCTGACGGATTGTCCACAAACAGTAACGGTTGGGTCCTTTACATCTTCCACGCTGAAGCTCAGGCTCCCCTCAGGAGCTGTGTGCTCAGCCCATACCTGTACTCGCTATATACATATGACTGCATATCCATCATAATAAAGTTTGCAGACGACACAACAGTGCTAGGTCTCATAACTGGAGGGGACGAATCAGCATACAGGGAAGAAGTCCAGAAGGTATCCACATGATCCTCAAGAAACAATTTACATCTAAATATTAGTAAGACAAGGGAGATGGTGCTGTATTTCCAGAAGCACAGAGAGGAACCTGCTCCACTGTATATCGAGGGAGGCTGTGTGGAGAGGGTTTCCTATTTTAAATTCTTGGGAGTGCTTATTAGTCAAGATCTCACCTGGAAAAACAACACGTCTCTGGTGATTGGAAAGGCCCAACAGAGTCCTGTGAAAAAATCAGGTGGAACAACGGCTGATGACCTCTTTCTATTGTTCCACCATAGAAAGTGTCCTCAAATATTGTATTACAGTATGCTGGTTTAACAGCTGCGGACAGGAAGGCACTACAGCGAGTGATCAATTCGGCACAAGAAACCATTGATTGCCCTCTGACACCACTGGATGACATCGCGAGAGGTCTGTAAATATTTTCACGGCCCTCTTTTTGACTCGTGCAATGTAAAGGTCCTCTCTGGAAGGCAGGTTGGCAGTAATTGTTTTTTCTGCAGTTCTCATTATCCTCTGAAGTCTGTGTCTGTCTTGTTGGGTTGCAGAACCAAACCAGACAGTTATAGAGGTGCAGATGACAGATTCAATAATTCCTCTGTAGAACTGTATCAACAGCTCCTTGGGCAGTTTGAGCTTCCTGAGTTGGCGCAGAAAAAGCACTCTTTGTTGTCCTTTTTTGATGACATTTTTTATGTTAGGTGCCCATTTTAGGTCTTAAGATATGATAAAACCTAGAAATTTGAAGGTCTCTACTGTTGATACTGTGTTGTCTAGTATTGTAAGGGATGGTAGTATGGTAGGGTTTCTCCTAAAGTCTACCACAATTTCTACTGTTTTGAGTGTGTTCAGTTCCAGATTGTTCTGGTCACACCACGAGGCTAGTTGTTCAACCTGTCTATATGTGATTTCATCCTTGTCTCGATTGAGACCAATCATGATGGTTCACCATGCTTTGGGGAATAAAGGTAATGGTGAGCTTTTTCAGTGGCTTTACTAAATGGGATGTATTCCTGCTGTGATTATGGGTAGGCTGAATTGAGTTTTTAATAGTGTTGTATGTTTGATGTCTTTATACTTTTATTCTCACCGTTCTTAATTTTTAAAAGCCTTTCAGAGTCATATATGAGAGATAGGTGGCTATATAAATTTAATAAAAAAATAAATTTAAAAGAAGCAATCTGTGTTGAGGCCTAAAATTATGAAATGTGACAATATTTAAAGTTACAAAATTCTGGATTTCAATCTACAATTTAGAATGGGAAAAACATGAAAAAGCGTTGAAAAATAACAAAAAAAGAACAATTTTCTTCATTATACATAAGCCATTTGAAAGCTCAAAAAGGGTGTTGGTGCTTACCTGATACGCCTCTTCTCATAGTGGGGGGAGGAGTATCCAGAATGGGTTGACCTTATCCTCTCATGATGGATTGAGTCAGATAAACTCTTTGGGTAACGCCCCCTGGCACCAGGTATTCCCCAGTTTTATTGACGAGAGCTCTATCCGACTCGTTGCACCATTCACTCCAGACTCTTAATTCAGTTCTTAGCTTTTATTGTCTTCAACGTCATTATATAACTTCATAAACAATGAACATAGCACTTAGTCGTACAAACATAGTCAGGGAGGGACTGGATACTCCTCCCCCCACTATGAGAAGAGGCGTATCAGGTAAGTACCAATGCCTTTTCTCCATAATGAGGGGGGAGGAGTATCCAGAATGGGACGTACCAAAGGGAGGGAAACCCCTGAGGCCCTATATTCCCCACTCAAGCCTATTGAGGTGTGGTCCCCGCCCTGTGAACCGCCTGCAACATCCTGTGGCCAAACGAAGCTTCTGCCGAGGCAAAGAAGTCCAGCTTATAGTTCTTAACAAAGGGAGAGGGGGAAGCCCACGTGGCTGCCCTGCAGATTTTGGCCAGGGATGCCTGCGTGGCCCAGGCCGTGGATGTGGCTGCGCTCCACGTGAAGTGAGCTGTGATATGATTTGGTGTCTGTAAGCCCTGTGATTGGTATGCAGTGGCAATGCAGGTTCGCAACCACCTGCCTATAGTGGTGGAAGTTACCTTGTTACCCAGGGACCCTGGTTGGAAGGAGACAAACAGAGCTTCAGATTTCCTGTTTGGCCTGGTTCTCCTGAAGTAAATCCTCAGAGCCCTCCTTATGTCCAGAGTGTGCCACTTCTTCTCCAATGGGTGAGAAGGGTCTGGACAGAAGTTGGGCAAAATCAGTTCCTGGGCTCAATGGAAGCAGCAGCACACCTTGAGGATGAAGGACGGATCCAGCCGTAACACCACCCTGTCTTAGTGGAAGGCGCAGAGATCCTCCCTGGTGGACAGCGCTTGCAGTTCGGATATCCACCTGGCGGAGGTGATGGCCACCAGGAACGCCACCTTCAGAGTCAGGAACTTAAAGGAAACTGTTCGTAACGGCTCAAACGGAGCGTCTGTTAGAGCGTCCAATACCCTGTGTAAGTCCCAGGAAGGGTACCTGTGTACTGTGGGTGGTTTGAGATTGGAAGCCCCCTTAAGGAATTTCCTGACCATGGGGTGGTGTGTCAAACTCTGGTTTCTGCCACACAGAACTGCTGAGATGGCTGAAACCTGTCTCCTAATTGTGTTAGGAGTTAACCCTCTATCCAGGCCCGCCTGGAGGAAGTTCAGAACCTGTGGCACCATAGCCTGGATAGGGTTGTACCCCCAGGAGTTACACCAAGAGTCAAAGGCCCGCCACATGGAACCGTAGATGTGCTCCATGGAGCGTCTGCGGGCGGCCTGGATAGTCCTTATCACCCTGGGGGAGAAGAGGGCTTTCCTCAGGATGCTCCGCTCAATCGCCAAGCGGTCAACTGGAGCCATTGAGGATCTGGGTGCCCCAGCGACCCCTGGCTGAGGGATATCCTCTCCTGGGGGATTCTCCAGGGCCTCTCCACAGACAGAGACTGGAGATCTGCAATCCACACCCTCCGGGGCCAGTGAGGAGCCAACAGAACCACTTCCGCCCCCTCCTGAAGGACCTTCTGTATGACCCTGGGGATCAGGGGCAAGGGAGGAAAGGCATACAGAGGACGCCTGGGCCATGGACTCCGCAGAGCATCCGTCCCTTCCGCACCCCCCCATGTCTGGTACCTGGAGAAGAACCTCAGCTGGGTGTTGAGGGGAGTGGCGAACAGATCGACCTCTGGGTGCCCGAAGCGCTCAGCCACCTTCTCGAAGATCGCTGGCTGCAGCCTCCACTCTGAGTTGTCCACCTCGGCCCGGCTGAGCCAGTAAGCCCTGGTGTTGTCCACCCCCGCTATGTGTTCTGCCTTCAAAGACCGGAGATTCCTTTTAGCCCACTGTCCCAGACGTTTGGCCTCCTTCATGAGGGCCCTTGATCTGGTCCCCCCGCCTGTTTATGTGGGCCTTGGTGGTGATATTGTCTGTGAGGACTAATATGTTCTGGCCCCTGACCAAGTTCTGGAAATGTAACAGGGCCAGGCGGACCACCCTGAGCTCCAACCAGTTTATGTTGTGAGTCCCTTCCACCTAAGTCCACTGTCCTTGCACCATCTGAGCCAGCAGATGGACACCCCACCCGCTCAGACTGGCGCCCATTGTTACCGTCAAGCAGTCTGGTGTCCAGAAAGTTTCACCCTTCGTGATCGCTGGGGACATCCACCAAGTCAGGGAACGGGAGACCTCTACCGGGAGAAGTACCTTGGTCTGTGAACAGCTCATGCGCCTTCGCTGGAACGGCAAGAGGAACCATTGGAGATCTTTGGTGCGGAGGCGAGTCCACAGGACGATGCCAATGGCGGAGACCATGGTGCCCAGCAGTTTAGACAGAGTGGCTAAGGACACCTTGCGCTTCCTTGCTATCGAGGAAGCTAGTTGTCTAAGCGCTATCTGTCTGTCAGGCGACAGAAAAACCATGCCCGTCTGGGTGTCTATTCTGGCTCCTAGGTGAATCAGACTAGTAGAGGGGTGGAGGTGACTCTTGGCTAGGTTTACCATGATCCCTCGGGACTGTCATGGTGACGTCTAGATCTCGTAGGGCACCCCTAAAGGAAGATGACTGCAAAAGCAGGTCATCCAGGTAACATTGGATGTGCACCGGGACCTGTCTCAGGTGCGCTGCCAGCACTGCCATTACCTTTGTGAATACCTTCGGGGCTGAAGACAGTCCAAAGGGGAGGGCCCAGTACTGATAGTGGTGTCCCATGTAGCAAAGCCTGAGATACCTGCGGTGATCCTGGGCAATGGGAACGTGCAGGTAGGCCTCTGTGAGGTCTATGGAGGTGAGAGAGTCTTCCTGCCTAACCCCCTCCAAGATAGAGTGCAGAGAGTGCATCTTGAACCTCCTATAACGAATGGAACAGTTCAGGCGTTTCAGATCAAGGATCGCTCTCCAGCCCTCTGAGGTCTTGGGGATGACAAACAGAATGGAGTAGTGCCCCTGACCTTGTTGCTCTGGAGGCACCGGCTGGATCGCCATGATCTCCAACAGGTGTTGGATGGCCTCCTGCATCAGCAACCTCCGGTTCTTTGAAACCGAACATATCCGGAAGAGGCTCGGGGGACTGGAAAGAAATTCAAGTGAAAGGCCATGCCTGATGGTCTTCTGCACCCACCTGTCAGAGGAGGTGAGGTCTCAGCGGTCGGCGAAGTGTGCTAAGCACCCCCCAATGGGGAGAACGCTGGGCCTAGCTTTAATTTTTGCAGAAGGAGCGCCCCCCTCTGCCTCCTACACCCCCTTAAAAGGGCCGCTTCTGCTGCCTGCCTCTCTGCTGTCTGTCTGGGTACCTCTGCCTAGCAGGGAATCCCCCCTGGTACTGCCTGTTTCCACTACTGCCTGCCTCTGGCCCCCTAAAAGAATCCTGACACCGAAAGAAGGAACCAGAGTCCTGACCCTGGGAGTAGGAGCGTCTGGGGTATGGAGTCGTCCTGAAGCTGCCTTTCTTCTGGGCGGTGGCCAGGACCTTCCTCTTGTCCTTGTTCTCAATCAGGAACTGGTCCAGAGCCGAGCCAGAGGGAGTCCCCTGTGAAGGGGGCCGAAGCCAGGCGACACTTGTGATGAACCTCCGCCTGCCACTGTCGTAGCCACAGCAGCCTGTGTGATGCCACCACACCCTGGAAGCAAATCTGGCTGCAGCCAAGGTGGCATCTGATGAAAACTGGATGGCTGCCACCAGCTTGTTGATGTCCTGATGTGACCAGACATCTGTTATGGGGGTGCGTTGCTGTAGCTCCTGCAGCCTGATCTGTTGATGAAGGAGGCTGTGGTGGCTGCTTTCACAGCCCAGGCCGCTGCTTGATGATCCCTCTGCAAGATGAGGTCCACCTTCTTGTCCTCCGCCTTCAAGGCATCCTCTGGCTCCCCAGGCATGTTGGTGGATGTATGAAGAACCACAACCGGAGCATCTATGGCGGGCTGCGCCAGTAGCTTAGCCAGCTCTTGGTCCACATTGAAGAACACCCTGTCTGAAGAGGAGGGTGTGGGACCAGTTGTAGGAGATGCCCGTTGGTGCCTTACCAGGTCGAGGAAGGTCTTGGGCGTAGGAATGGTGTCCGCCTCAATGACCTGCTCATCGAAGATGTTCTCTGCTGAGAAACCCTGGCGTTGAGGTGGAGCCTCCGCTGCTCTACTGCCTAGCTTGACTGTTGTCTTGGCCTTGAAGAGCAGGGACTTAAACAGTGAGGGCTGGAACAACCCGGTGAATGTAGGTTTAGGAGGAGGCATGCCTTCGTCCTCTGACAGCTTGTCCTCCCTGATCTCGCCTTCCTCACTTTCCATGTCTCTCCTCCTGGGATGAATCTGAGGAGCTGGGGATCTCTTCCTCCTGGGCTTCTGGGAATTCAGGAGCCCTGGGGGGGTGGAAGGGGGGTCCCCTGAGGCTGTGGCTGTTGGAATGCTGCTACCATGCATTGCTGAAATGCCTGCATCATCATCTCCTGAAAGTTGGGGGCCCCTGTGGGAGGTGTCTGGCTGTGGCCTATGCTCCCCTGAGCAGGGGTAATGCCCAAGAGGGGAAGTCCAGTAGGCAAGGCTGCCCCCACAGCAGGAGTGGTAGGGGATTGCCACCCCTGAGTAGCGCCCCAAAGTCCTGAGGTGTCTATAGGGATCCTTGCTGGCAGGGCTGGATTCTCCACTGTACTTCCACTGGGTAAGGGAGTGCCTGGAGTTTTTCCCCCTTTGCCTGGGGTGGCCTGATGGCTGGCAGCCTTCTTGCAGAGCCTCTCTAAAGTCTTATGCCTCCTCCTCTCGTACTTAAAGGGCTTGGAACGCTTGTGACCCCC
The DNA here is from genome assembly GCF_051295495.1 of Thamnophis sirtalis. Lineage (NCBI taxonomy): Eukaryota > Metazoa > Chordata > Lepidosauria > Squamata > Natricidae > Thamnophis > Thamnophis sirtalis. Next base: position 43,500,940 of record NW_028261390.1, on the reverse strand, counting down.
CTCCTTCCTCTGGATCTGCCCTGGGGGAGAGGTGCTTGCTTTTACATTTAGCCTTTCCTCCCCGCCTCCCTTCGGGCAGTCTCTGGGGAAGCCACTGACCTGGATGCTTGCTCTTCTGCCCCTCCAGTGGGGCTGCAGTCCATGCTTGCAGCTGCCTGGGTTTCTTCTTCCTGGTAGCTGCTGGGCGCTGCCATCTTGGACCACGTGGGTCCTCCCAGCTTCAAAATGACGCCACGCGGCTGGCAAAAGGGGTGCGAAATTCAAAAGTACTTGCAGAGCGGCTTGTGCTCCAGGGAGCTGCCGCGTGCCCTCTCAGCCGGATTCTCTTCCTCCTGCCTCTTCCCCAGGAAAGGTTTCCTCACGATCTTCTGGCTATATGGAGGCAGAGAGGGCGCTCCGGGGTGTTTGGGAAGCCCTGGTTCGTCACTCAACCCCTGAGGGGAGCGACGGAGCACTCCAGTGACTTACAACCCTCCGCGGCTAGGGCTTGCCTCCAGGAGGCTTGTGCCCTCTCCTCCTGCTGCCCGGCCAAGGTCCTCACCAAGTGTCTTCGGATTCACTCGTGGCCAGGGCAGCGTGCCGCCCCAGGGGGGGGGGGGCGGTGGCAGTCCCGATCCTGTAGGAGGAGGCTGTGCATGGTACAGGGAGGCAAGATTTGACGGGTCCAAAGGAATTCTCTTTAAATCCTAGAAAATTGCTGGAGATCCAGAATGTGCAACCCCTCACAATCGGATGAGTCAGAAAAACTGGGGAATACCTGGTGCCAGGGGGCGTTGCCCAAAGAGCTTATCTGACTCAATCCAATCATGAGAGGATAAGGTCAACCCATTCTGGATACTCCTCCCCACTCACTATGGAAAATAAAAATGCTTCCAACACAACATGAATTAAGGCCAGGAAGAAATATTAGAAAGTGAATAGATTCACTTTGGTACAAGAAGGATGGAAGGAAAACACTGTCAGGCTTTCAAAAGTCTATTAGCAGAACCTATAAATAAAGTTCTAGAATTTCCTATGGCTGTGATGGTGAACATATGGCACGCGTGCCAGAGGTGGCACACAGAGCCCTCTCTGCTGGCATGCACACCGTCACCCGAGGTCAGATCTCCGTGGAGTTTCTTTTGTGAGTTTCTGTTTCCCTGCAAACGATGAAACAGAAACTCACAAAAGAAAAAGATCTTACCTCTTGCCATGATGCCGGTATTGGGATGCTTCACCTCCCGCCAGCCAGCTGGTCCTTCAGTTTGGGCATGCATGTACAGTTTGCGCAAACGGTATCTAAACTCGCCATCACTATCCTATGAGTCTGCTTCTTGACCTGACCTACCTCAAAGGGGTAACACCATGCTTGAAGGCATGGCAAGATTTTCCCTTCCTTTGTCTTACACCCACAACAGTTAAGGCAGAGTCAATTTAAATTTCTGTCTACAATCTCTTCCTTTCTTGGGCTCATGCTTTGCTAACTGCCACATTTCTTCTCCATGATGTTATTTGTAGTTCTTTACAATTTTAATCAAAAGGACATAAATTGTTTATTCAAAACAATGACAAACCATCAGAGATTCACATGACAAGGTTAGAAATAGATGACCACCTTCTTCATTTGAAACTGGACATTACCATGGGACTTGTCTAACAAGACAAGCAGTAGACTACATACTGGTTTGACTGCATCTCTACTGGGACTGGAATGAAGTTCAGACATACAGTAGTAGGGGATGTAGTAAAAAAATGTCTGTGTAAAACTAATTTCAAACACTAATACTATCAGCAAAAGTATAATCAAGAAAGGGCAGAAAGTAAATTGTTTCATGCTTATGATGTGCAATATGTAGACTTCATATTCATATTGTAATGATTGGACTTTTGGACTCAAAGAACCATTTTTACAGTTACAAAAATGAATTTCATGACATATATTCAATTTTTTAAGAAACTGTATCAAACAAAATGCCTTATATAAAATATGTGGAAAAATCAGAAAAAATAAGGTTGTTTTAAACAAATAAATTTATGGAATTGATAGACTGACATAATCTTCTAACAATTCTGGGCAGCTTTCAAAATATCTGATGGAAACATAGAGACTAGAGAGAGGAAATGTTGCCTTTTATATGTGATGAATCACAATTACTTTTAGCTGACGCTAAGGTTAGTCAATGGAAAGAAATACTGGCAGCTGGAATTTAAGAACATTTGAAGATCCTGTTTGCCATTCTTGTAGCGTTTCTGCTGCTTTATCAACAAACTTTAGAGCTATTAAGCTACTTTACAAATCTCCCATTTATTCCTATTTGTTCCTAATCTCCCATTTGTTCCTATTTGTTCTTATTAGGCTCAAGAGGTATCCGGATGATAAGAAGTGATGTGCCTGCAATTTTTTGCCTGTTTTGGGGAAAATGATGAGTCATTTTAAACATGAAAGTGCGACACTACATGTCACAAAAAATAAACCATTCATTCTGACTTTTAAGTTGCAAGAAAAAAGTAAAAACTGTATCACTTAGAAATTAGACATAAGATTAGAAATTAGTTATTTAAAAATAAAGGTAATAAAAGTAATAAAAATGTTAGGAATATGTTGTTAAAGCCAGGGAGTTCTAATAAAGACCAACTTGGGTCTAGAGAACTGAACTTGTAGATTTAAATGAAAACCTAAAATAATAATATTCATATTAAGATATCACTGCACGTTTAGCCAAAAATGTTGTAAGATCTTGTAATAATGCATAAGCAATTACAGTTTCTTTTAGTAGATGAGGGAACTGTCCATATTCCAGTATATAGACTTCGTTTATACATTTAGTATATTAGTACATTATGACTTTTGTATATAGCATGGGAGCACATTGATCCCATATGGGACAAGAATTTCCATTGTTAAGCAATTTCCATTGTTAATTGAGTTGTGCCCAATTTTACAAATTTTTTTTGACATGGTAGTTAGTGAGTTACTGAAGTAAAGTGAATCATATTGTTGTTAAACATATCTGGGTTTTCCCCACTGACTTCACATGTTAGAAGCCAGCCTGGAAGGTCACAAATGATGAACACAGAACCCTGGAATACTGCAATTGTATAAATTACATGCCCAAATTTTGATCACATGCCTGTGAGGATGCTGCAATAGTTATAAGTGTGAGCAATGGCTGTAAGTCACTTTTTTCACTGCTGTTGTAACTTTGAGCGGCACTAAATGAATGATTGAATATCAAGGACTACTTGTTACAATGTCTGATTATAGGATCAGACTGTGATAATAGGGAAAGCAAGTATGTTACAAGCTATATGCTAACATTAGGCATATACATGTATGTAGTGATTGATGCAGAAAAATGAAACATTAAGAGTACATTCACCCTTTTCTGTAACTACTGTGTTTCCCCGAAAATATAACATGTCCTGAAAATAAGGCCATGCCATATTTTTCAGGTGGGCAAAAATATAAGCCCTCCCCTCTCCCCAAAATAAGCCCCTTGGACAACCCCCCCCCCTCCGGCCAGGCAGAGCACCATTCACCGATCTAGCGGTATCCCAAAGGCGCCAAGCCATGGGAGCCGGGGGGGCAAAGGCGCTCACGTTGCTTGGCGCCTTCGGGATATTGCTAGGTCGGTGAGTGGCGCTGTGCTCAGCTGGAGAGGAGGGTTGCCAGGTGGCTGCTCTCTTGTGAGCGGGCTCCTGAAAAGCCGGGCACAGCGTCAAGGGCGAATGGCTGTGTTGCACTGTTGCCATCCCAGCATGGCTTCTTTTCCGGCTTCCAAAATCCAGAGATTGGCTGTCGAGACTTCCAGCAGTGGCTGCTCTGGGAGTGCACTCTATGGTTGTCGCCCAGTGGTGGCATGTCCTGGACCTGCAGGGAGAGCTGGACTAGGGCATGGTGAGGCTGGAGGCAAATGAGCTAGGGGTGGAACAGGCGCTCACGCAACCCCCCATTCCAGCCGGGCAGAGCGCTATTCACTGACCTAGGAATATCCCGAAGGCACCAAGCCGTGTGGCGCTCTGCCTGCCTCCCAGCTCCCACGGCTTGGCGCCTTTGGGATACCCCTAGGTCAGTGAATGGCACTCTGCCCAGCTGGAAAGGGAGGTTTCCGGGCAGCTGTTCATGAGTGTGGCCACCTCATGGCTGCTATGTTGCGCTGCTGCGACACCGCAACACAGCCATTCATCCCTGAGGCTGTGCCCAGCTCTTCGGGAGCCTGCTCGCAAGATAGAAGCTGCTCGGCAACCCCAAAACAATAAGCCCCCCCCCCCCAGATAATAAGGGCCAAGCCATATTTTTTTGTCTTATTTTCAGGAAAACACAGTATATAAATAACAAAATCCCACAACTTTAGAATTTAAGGCTTGTGGGGAAAAATCAGCACCAGCAAGATGAATGGAAAGTAGTTTCACATCAGAAAACTGTACTGGTCAGGTTATGTCAACATAATGTTTTCTGCCAGCCATCAACAACTTTTAATTTTCCAACCTATTTCACTTGCAGAAAGTGTCCGCATTATAGTATTAGGAGGACCAAAATATAGAATGTTTCTATATCCATGTATGCATGGTTGTTGTTACACATATTTTGCCCTTGATTAAAAATATTAATATAGGCAAATCTAGTTTCTCATAAACTATGGCAGAAAAAATTATGATATATCAAGTTTTATTTCAGAAGCATTATACCCAGAAAACATCCATGAACCAGTTTTAGCCCATTCACTTCAATCACTGTATTTGTAATGCATGCAGTCCTTCATTCTTGCCACTCCATCATTCCATCTCTAACCCCTTGTCATTCTACTGGAAGTTGCCAGAATTGTTCTTTCAGCCTCTAATGGTTCTCTTTATGTTTCTAATTTTGAATAACTGCTGAGAAAAAAAAAAAAAGAGGACAAAAATGCTACTGGAAAGTAGTAAAACAGTGAGCCCTGAACCTGCAATTACTAAACCTAGAAATCATTTGCCACAGTAAAGGACATTCAACATTAAATGTTGTAAAAGGAAATCAGCCTGTCAACGTATACGATACAGTGGCTGGACACCATAAAAGCTGACATTAGCAAGAGCATAGAAAAAGAAGAAGTGCAAGGTTTGGAAGGTATGGAGATCTGGCTTATAGAATTGTCAAGAATCAGACACGACCTAATAGACAACATCATCATCATCATCATCATCATCATCATCATCATCATCATCATCCATTTAGTTTTAATCCTGTTTATTTTACATTACTTTTTACAGGTGCTATACTTCTACGATAAGAGACGCAGCGGCTAAGACGCTGAGGTTGTGGATCAGAAAGTCGGCAGTTCACCGGTTATATCCCTAGCCCGGGTAACGGAATGAACTCCCCCCCCCCCCCCCCCCCCCGTTACTTGTCCTAGCTTCTGCCAACCAGCAGTTCTAAAGAATGTAAAAATGCAAGTAGAAAAATAGGAACCATCTTTGGTGGGAAGGTAACAGAGCTCTGTGCGCCTTTGGTGTTTAGTCATGCCGGCCACATGACCACATAAATGTTTTCAGACAGCGCTGGCTCTTTGGCTTTGAAACAGAGATGAGCACCGCTCCCTAGAGTCAGGAACAATTAGCATATATGTGCGAGGGAAAATCTTTTATACTTTTATGATCTATCTCATATCTATTTTAGTTTCTCAATTGTGAAGGTTGTATGTCTATAAATTGAAGGTACTTCTGACACGAATAAAGAAATTACATTAAAAAAAAAGATCCTGACTTGTAACTTGCAGTAATTTCACTGATGGTGCCTAACGCCTGTTCTTTTCCAGAGGGACTTTAAAGAGAACTAACGTGCAAAGAGCGTCCCCCATCCAGGACTGCTGGAGAGAATTGAAGAAGGGGAAGGCTAGCACGGGCGATCTCTGCCCCGGCTTCCCGACAGCATCCTTGGACTATCCATCCTCTGTAGCGGGAAGGGAGAAGGGGCGGGCCAAAGCAGGCGCTCGCTCTCTACGTCGTGTGTCGTGCTCCCCCCCCCCCGTCTCGTCCCTCGACACCTACCAGCATCTCCCTAGCAGCGGCCGCCACAGGGATGGGCTGCAGTCCTCGGCCTTGGCTCAGCAGCCCGGTTTCTCCTCGCTCCCTCCGGCTGCCCAGCCCCAGCGCGGAGGGCGAATGGTGCGGTCGGCGGTCGTAGTAGTGATAGCAGATGAGCCAAGCGAGCGCCCCGCCAGCAGCCCCTGCGGCCGCGATGCTCAGCCCACTCGAGGTCCCCTCGCGGCCGGAGCCGGCGGCCTTCAAGCCCCACAGCGGCCGGCGAGGAGTCGTCTCCGGGGGCAGACGGCAGCGGCGCCAGCCCAACAGACTTCGCAGCGCCGCCATAGAGCCAGCCGGGTCCGCGGAGTGACAGGGCGAAGGAAGGTGCTGAGACGGCAACGGCAGCCGCGACGGGGGAAACATCGCGAGAGCGCCACGAGCTGCCAAGCGCGAGACGAGGGACTCCGCTTCCAAAGGCCACCTGCCCCTCCCACCCCGGCTGGCCTCGTGCCCCTCCTTCCATTTGGACGGTTGTCTGTCATCCCCGCACGATCCTTACTGTGGGAGTTGCTGTTTGTGGCGGCTTCGAATTGTCTAGGGCTGCAGTGCAGTTCTCTGCCGGTTGGCATCGCGAGGTGCCTGCGATTGCAATCTGGATTGTATCTTTGGAAGCGATGATGGATGCGGGAGGCTTTCTACTAACAAGAGGTCTTCAAACTTGGGAACTTTAAGACTTGTGGATTGGCTGGAGAATTCTGGGAGTTAAAGTCCACAAGTCTTAAAAGTTGCCAAGTTTGCAGTCCCCCTGATTACTAACAACGCATTCCCAGTAATTTTTTTCTTCCTTTGCTCTGCATATTCTGAGCTAATAAGGGCTTAAGAATTAGTTGGCTGGCCCAGGCCCACCGAGTAATCTAGCACAGAATGGCCCAATTAAAGAGAGAACTGGCCTCTCTATTATAATTATAATTCTATTATAATTCTGTAATGCAATTGAATTCAGTTAATTCAGTATTTCACTAACAAAAAGGGATGAGTTTCAGGGCTGCCCCCTACAGCAGGAGTGATCTCAGCAATTGAAGCTTGCCATCTAAGCTTTTAGCTTTTGAAATTCTCTCCTGGACCTGCAGAAACATGGTTCTCCTTTGCTTCTGGCTGTGCACAAGCCAGAAAGAGAGCCAGTTTGGTTAAAGCTTCTGGCTAGAAACCAGAAACTCAACTAGTCCTGCCTGAGGTGACAATCCAACTGAAGTGGCTTTGGATCAGTTACTCTTTCTCAGCTTTAGGGAGAAAGCAAGTGGAAAGAGGTTCTAAAATCTTGTCAAGGAAACTGCAGGCGATTGTCCAAAGACTTCCCAGGAGTCAACAATGGCTGAAAGTCCCTTTCCCACCTTCCAAAAAAAGTAGAAATCAGAAGCTCAAGTCTGCCACCAACTGCAAGGGTTGTTGAAAGTTATACAGTATTTTCCCTGAGTGGAGAAATTCTATTTAGGTGCAGTAGTGAAGAGCAACCAGAAGAAATTACTTGTGAATTAATCCAATTCATTTTAAACAGCCATCTCACAACTGTGTATCAGTGAATGGGCCCTGGTTGAATCACTTCTTTGGGTCCTTTTCTAATCCATTTCTGATATGTGAATACTAGCTGCATTCTTTTACGGGCTGAGCCAATCTATATTTAAAAAGATATCAAACTTACCTAATTTTCCTGCCTATTTTCCCTACAACCACAAGCCTGTGAAATGTGTTGCTTTGAGAGAGAGAAGGACTAATCCAAAGTCATCCAGATGACTTTCATGCCTAAAGGAGACCTTCGAGACCGCCTACTGCCACATACCTCCCAGCGGCCAGTAAGATCCCACAGATTGGGCCTCCTTCAGATGCTGTCAGCCAGACAGTGTTGGCTGGCGGGCCCCCGGAGGAGAGCCTTCTCTGTGGCTGCTCCGACTCTTTGGAATCAGCTACCCCCAGAGATCCGGACCATACCCACTCTCATGGCCTTCAGGAAAGCTGTAAAAACCTGGCTGTTCCAGCATGCCTGGGGCTGTTGACCTCACTGTTGAGGTCCAGCCCCGATTAGAATGAATGTATGTGGTGTTGCGATTTTAAACCGTTTTTTTTTCTCGTTATGTGTTCGTTATGTGTCTTCCCCCCCCTCTTTTTTGTAAGCCGCCTGGAGTCCTTCGGGATTGGGCAGCATATAAATTTTATAAATAATAATAATAATAATAATAATAATAATAATAATAATAATAATAATAATAAAGGAAGGCCTAGAACTCAGAGGTGTGTGCGTGTGTGTGTGTTTTTGTGTACATCCTTGTGAATTTTCCATGTTTTTTTTCTGTTTTATAATTGTATGAATTATAAAAATATCAAAAATGAACTTGAACATGAAATTTGGACTTCTTGATAGGAATCAAGAAGTGAATTGTGATGTATCTTCCTTTCAATTTGGATGTCTTCATAATGAAGTTAATTATGTAGAACTTGCAGTCTAATTTTTTGTTTAATAGAAAGAAAGCAGATCTGCAATTACATATGTATTAGTATTTCTTAAGATCACCAAATTAGGATTTTTGCTGAAGAATAAAGTTCAGTTTAATCATATAGTTAAATACAAGGCTCCAGCTTAATTGAAGATACCTTTGTTATCATTGTAGCTCAGAGGCTCCTAACTTTGGGGCACCACGGACCGGTTCCTTCCTGTTTTTCTGCGGAAAGGTGGGGGAGTGGTTTCATGTGCTGCCTGCATACCACTGATGGGTTGTTTGAGCAGTCCAGTTTCTGGAATGTGGCCCAGGGCCGGCCCACAGACTGGGGGCCAGGGACTCCTGTTCTAGCTAATATCTAACATCTCTAGACTGAAATAAAGCAAAGCAAATGTTTGATTTTTTCTCAGGGAAGTTTTGAGCACATATATTCAAATATTTTTATAATATTAATATGGTTAAATATGTAAACATAAACATTGTAGTAGCTGTTTTTTTTAAAAAAAAATAGGGACTATCTGGTGGACATAGATAAAAATACTGTAGGGGGGCGATATTGAGCACCTGGCAAACTATCCTGCTTAGACAGGTTATATTTGAATGAACAGGTCACAATTTCTGCAGGCTTGCTTGCTTGATGATGATCATAATGCTGCTTAAAGTAATCCATTATGGATGTGTATGTTTTCTGTCTCATCATAGATGTAAGTGTGGAAATGTTGTAGTTCTTGAGATCTTATATAATCTTTTTATATGGAAATATTAACAAATGTTTTTAGGAAAAATGTGATAACATGAATGTGTTGCATCCAAAACAGATTGAAAATATCTATTTGGGTTTAATTCCTCTCTAAACCATTTATATACTCAATAAGTATGGGGAATTAGATCCCACCAGAGGTTTGCCTTATAGTCCAGCCTTCTCCTTATCTAATTGGATGAACTCGGTAAGTAGCAACTAGAATGCCTTCTTCCTTAAAGCCACCAATTGATGTTAAGTGATTTTCAAAGAGCAGCTGTTTGAGGACTTGAAGCATTTTGCAGGTGTTGCTCTCTTGAAGCTGACTTTACTAATTGAATGTATTTTTTCATTGGCAAAAAACTTCAAGGTACAGGAGGGAAAAAAAGCATAGAATGGTAGAGCTTTAAATAGCTATTTGCTGCAGGAGACACAGCTTCAGGGAGATAGAGGAGTCCCACTTGTAGAACATCAATGGTCCTGAACTGTGGGAACATTAAAAAAAAGGCACTTTGTGTTTGTTTATTTTATTGCATGCACATTAGAAATCCAGAAGGGCTTTTTAAGGAACAAAGTCAGACTTTATAAAGTACAGGAATTTCCCGGACCAGAGGTTTAGTCTTCTGAGCTTTGGGACTCATGCTGGAGCCCATCTTCAGGGAACTTCTCTGTAGCCCAATGTGTGCTTTGGACTATTCTGTGTGTGGTGGTATTTATATGGTGCCTGTTGTATGTGGATTTTTAGATGTTGATTGGTGTTAAAATACTGTACAGTTAAAATATTGTACAAAATATATTAGCTATCATTTTCTGCATGTTCATTTTTATAAAACTTTCTTCTTTAAAATTATAAGACTAAAGAATTTTGATCTAGACATAAATGTGCACTGATTTTCCAGTTACATACATTTCTGTTTTTTATTTTCCTTTGAGACCATTGCTATCATTGAAATACCAGCTTGATGTTATGTAAAAATAACTCGTTTGTAAGCATGCTAATACTTCTGACAATATCTACTTACTCCAGTGCTTATATGAGCACAATAATTAGTTGCATTGTGAGTTCTTTAAAAAATGGACAAGATTGTTTCACCTATATATTTATTTAACACTACTGAAAACGTTCTAGGAAGTAAAAAGAAAATGATTAGATTGCAGGATATACTTAAAAGTAGAATAATGTACTTTGAAACAACACTCTTTGAATATATTTAACTTTCCATAATAGCAATACAGAAAGAAGAAAAAAACTTTTGGTGTTATCTTTTCCTGTCACATGATTAGTGCAAATAGCAAGGTGAAAAAAGAACCTTATCATGTTTTTCCCGGTACTTGATAAAATGGCATAACTGCTTCCGAGCTTCAACATGAAAGGTAGCGCTTGAAAGAAGTCAATTTGTTTTGTATTTCACTTTCGCTGCTATTCTAAGCATCTTGATATTTGATGAAAGGAGATTATGTTGAGCTTGCAATAAATGTAGTTGCCAATTGTGTTTTTCAGAAACTTCATCAATACTGGTTAAGTAGACTATGGATTTCCAACTGCTTACTATCCAATGAGAAAGACTGATTTGCTAATCTCTAATATATGCCAAACATCTGATTCAAACTAAAAAAAAGGACATTCTTTTGTATGTAAGCCATATGGATTCATTTTTTACATTGGCCTTTCAATCTTCTTTCCACATATTTGGGAGTTCTACATGCATTAGCAGTTTGACTTCAACATTAATTTGGTGGTAATCTTGATTACAGGAATTGCACTGTTTCGGATTGCAAGACCCAACAGCAAATAATGAGGATGGCAGAGAAGATCATCGGGGCTGTTCTTCCCTCTGTCATGGACATATACACCACACACTGCATTCATAAAGCCAGAAACATTGTGGCTGACAACACCAGTGACGTGCGGTGAGCTTCATGGCCAGTGAGGCAAGCGCGAAAGCCCCACCGAAGCCCCACCACCACGTCCGCCATAGAGCGGGTCCCGGTCCCGCTCTATGGCAGACACGGCGCCGGGACTTTAAAGCCCTGCCGCCGGGGCCTGAGTGGCCATGATTCCCCCCTCCCCAGCCAGCCAGCCCAGCCAGCCCATTCCTCTCCCAGTGCGGCGAGCTCTAGCGGGCTGGACGTGGGTGCGAGGGGCCTGGCAAAAGAAAGCAAGGTCCAGTCCACCACCGCTGTGTCCAACAGGCCAGGCGTCTCGCGTTTATGGCGGACATAAACGTGAGACGCCTGACCTGTTGGACACAGCGGCGAGAACATCGCTGCTGCGCTCCGCCACCTCCTCCGACCCCACCTCTGTGAAGAAACATACACACAAACACACACACAAATTCCTCACAATAAAAAATTACAAATTAAATTACAATAATTTTGAATCCCCCCCCCCTCCCTCCATCCGATCCACATACCTTTTCCAGCTATGGATTTCAACTCTCCTCTTGTCCGCCCGCCATGATGAAAATGTAAAATATTAAATAAAAAAGCAACTTACTTGGGCAAGGCACGATTTGCTGCTCCCAGATCAGGAGGCGGGAGAATCACGTGCCTCCTTTGCATAAGGAATTTTTAGCCTTTTAACCCTTGCTTAACTCTGAGCAAGGGTTAAAAGGCAAAAAATTCCTTATGCAAAGGAGGCCCATAGTTCTCTCGCCTCCCCCTACAATTAGCACTAAGCAGACTCAGAGTCACTGTGACTCTGGAGTCTGGCAGCAACTACCTTAGCCTTTTTAATTATTTTAAATATTCTTTTCTTTTCCTCATGACACTGGTGAGGCCCCGCCTCCCCTGACTGCACGTCCCTGGACAATACACACCCTCATACATGCTTTTTACTCTCCTGCCATTTGGAAAAAGGTACAGAAGCATTCGGGGGCCCACAAACAGATTGTGTAACACTTTCTTTCCACAAGCCATCAGACTCCTCAACGCAAAGAAACTGGAACCATAAATACTTCTGTATTTAGCTTGTGTATTTTTTGTGTATTTAGCTTGTGTATTATTCTCTCTTTAAGTTCTTAGAGCTATATGTAGCTCTGTGTCCTGCTTTTTTATTTTTTATCTATGTTGTCTGATGTAGCACCTTGGTCCTGAGGAAACATCGTTTCGTTTCACTGTGTACTGTACTGTATATTGTTGAAATGACAATAACACTTGAATTGAGCAGAACAGTTGTTTTGTCAGCAGGCATCTAGTATATTAGTGTATTTGTATTTTGTATGTAGTTCAAACTATAAGCAAGACTGACTAATGTGTCTATAAGATATTGCTCCCTTACCTTTACCCAACACAATCTCTCCATTTAATTAAAAAAAAATCCTTTCAGTAACACTATCAGTTTAGGTACTAAGTGCCTATATTTAATCACACACACCTATGTGGTGAAGAGGTTTATGAACCCAATAATGTTAGAAGTTATATCGTTGGGAAACTTTACTTCCAGAAGTATGGCATAAGAGATGAAGAAGGGGATCAAAATGAATCATTAGAGGATTTAACAACTTACTCCATATGAATACCATTAGTACATGGAACCAACCAAAAATACTGATTTGTGAACGACTTGCAAGATTCCAATTAAACTAAAAAAAGGCAAACAAAACCATCAAGCCAACAATATGTGATATCATTTATATTTCATATGTGTGTGAATTGAAGACAAAGAACAGATTTAATGGACTAGATTTAATAAACAGCCCATAGAGCCATTTCAAAACAATATAGACGGCATAAATTTAATAAATAAGAATTCAATACTGAAATCTGATTTACAGTTAAAGACAAAGCAAACAAAAATATTCCAAAATACAAAAGTGGAAAGAAGGTAAAATGGTTACCTGCTGATATATCAGAATCAGGTGAACAAAGGTGGGAAAAAAAGATTTTAGGAAAATTTTCCCAACACTTACTGAGAAGAGCAAGAAGAGGTAGAAGTTATAGCTAAATCAGCAGTGCACAGGAACAAAATAACTATCAGGTGGGAATATATTTTAAGAACATTACAAAAATCAAGGGAATATTTAATGCTTGGGTGAACATGATAGATCACAAAAAAAAGATCCATTGGACAAAAAAATTAAAGATATGGTATATAGAAGAACTGTACAAAATCATCCATAAACATGAAGTAAATGAAGTTTTCATCATGAACTGCAAATAGTTTAAAATCTCATCAAGTTTATACAGTTAAAATGGCTGTTGTAGTTTTCAAGGAGATAAAACACAACAGTAGCCAATGAACTGGGGAAGGGTTTCAGTATTTGAACACCCAAAAAGTGAACACTAAAGAATGTTTAAAGGATTAAATAACTGCATTTATCCCATTTACGGTAGTAAGATAATGCTTGGGATTTTGCAATCCAGGCTTCAATAATAAATGGACCAAGAAATGCCAGATGTACAAGCTGGGCTCAGTAGAGGCTGGTGCATTCAAAATCTAACATCCCATACATAATGAAAAAGATGAACAGGAAAATATGTTCAGTTTGCTTTAGATGATTGATTTTGTAGATCAATTGTATAGATAGTTGTGAATAGTCATTAAAAATATGGATATACTGAATGCTTCATCTATGGAAGATTATTGATAATTGTGAGGAAGCAACACAATAGAATATGCAATTTAATAATTTGGCTCTGGGAAAGGAGTGACTAATATAATGTTTTATCTATTTACGTATATGCAAATTATAAATTATATTGATATATGCAGATTATAGATCATAAATATATTATGATAAATGCTAGTCTAGAAGAAATAGCTAATGGGGCTAAAAGTATTGGGAGAAACAACAACCTTAAAAGTGTTGTTGATTTTATTTTAATAGAAGTAAAGAAAACTTAAAGAATGTCTTGCTGGAAATAAAAGAAAATGTAAAAGCCAACAGAGAACTCAGTACTAAAAAGCAAACAAACAAAAGCCACATCAAGATTATGTCAACAACCCAAAGCAGATAGGCAGAGCTACCTATTGAAAGCTTTATCTTCAAAAATTCAAAAGGATGACTAGCTAAGAAAAACAAAAACTTTTGTTATTTTGGAAAAGGACTATGACAAATCTACACAATATATTAGCAAACAGAGACATCACATTTAATACAGTGGTGGGTTGCCAACTTTTTTACTACGGTTTGTGTGTGCTCCTGCGTGTGTTCACAGCTTTGCGTGTGTGCACAACGCTTCTGCGCATGCATGCGCAGAAGCTTCCGGGTGGGGGAGCGGAGCCATCTGCCACCGCTACTACCGGTTTGGCCGTTTTGGGCCAAACTGGGAGCAATCCACCTCTTATTTAATAACAAATCAACTTGTGGTTAAATCAATTGTTTTCATAGCTCTAACTATGACTAAAAACTGGATCATCAGAAAGTTGAACAAAAAAAATCAGATGTCTTGAATTGTAGTGCAGGAGAAAATTATTGAGAAAGTTTTGGATAAAACCAGATTCCTCATTAGAAATATTAATAGTAAAGCTAAAACTTAAACATTTTGGACATGTAATGCAAAGGCACAAATCATTAGAGATCTTTTTTTTTAAAAGGCTGACAGAAGACAAGGTCTCTAAATATTGCTACTGAAAGCATGAATTTACAAGAACTTGTAAATTCTATTGTAAATTGAAGAAGCAGTTCTGTACAGATAATTCTGGTGAAATGAGTTCTTTTGTTAGAAGTGAATAACTAACAAGAACAACAAATATTTTATCACTACAAATGTCATACATACAAACAATTACATTCAAACCTTTCTATCAAACTTATTTTTGAGATAAACAGTAGTATAATATGCAGATGGAAGAACAAGAGTATGAAACAGTAAAGTAATGAAATCAAAAAATCAAGAAAAAGAAAAACATTTACTGCAACAACATTCACTATCTCGGAATCTTTTTATTTTTACAATTATCTTTGCTTCTACCATGTTTGCACAATGCTTCTTAATTGCATTTGAAAGCTTCACACTTTCTTTTCCTGAGTAGTTTATCAACTCTAATTCACAATGTTTTCTTCAGTTTTTCTCCTCCTCTTGATTCAGATGAAATCAAATCTTTATTATGGTCTAGTCCTGCCTCAGGCATGAAAACTGACTGGGTATATTTGGATCAATTCCTGTGTAGCAGCCCAATCCACCTCACAGGGTTATTGTTATGGGGAAAATAGCAGGAAAAAGGAATACTTGAGTTATTTATAAAACTAAAAAGGAACTGAATGAACGAATGAATGAAATCATGGATGATTTCACATTTAAGCCATTTTCATTCAATACCCATTTATTCTTGAACTCATCTCTTACCTACACTTAAGAAACTCATTCCTATTCTATTGAACTTATTTTTATGCTTGCTTTCATATAACATATAACAACATGGATAGCAGCATACCCTTACAAATAGCCATAGCACAATAAAATTTTATCTTCAATAGTTACTGGATACTACTTTGCAATTTACATTTGCATATCTCAAGAATATTCCATCTATAATATTTTGTCATCTCTACTTATGTTCTATCAGGTTCATTTGCTGGCTATAACTTTTTGGCATTTCAATATATCTTGCAATTGTTCATTGGATTTTCTCTTGTAATCACAACTATCAGTATTGATGGTATATTTATGTTCTTATCAACACCATTTGTTGTATCATATAATAACATGGTATTATATATATATAATTCAGTTTCTCAGCCAATATCATGATATCAGCTATAAAGCATATTCATATCCATATCCCCAACCAATTCACTTCTGATATTTTCACAAGAATTCCTTGTACATTTGTGCCTAAACATAACCAACATCATAAACAACCAAGGGGATATTGCACATTCTTATGTTTCTGCTCATTGTTGAACTGTTCACTAAGCACTTAATTTATTCTCATGGATACTCTGTAGTACACACTGTATATACTGTTGTTATCCCATTCACCAACCAATTTTCAACTCCAGATTCATGCAAAAATTTTATCAATCAACTCTCTTTTATATTTATTTTTAAATCAACAAACATATAAAAAAACCATTTCTTCTTCACAGTAACACTTCCTTAGTGTTTGCTAAACAGCAAAAATCCATTTGGCAAACTCCCTGCATGACAAGAAAATATATTACACTTCCAAAATTCTGATCACTATCATTCATGAACCCTGTCAGAAGAATTCTGCCAAAGGCCCTCCTTGGTGTAATTAACAAAGTATAATTTTTGCATTCACTTTTGCTACCATTCTATTTGAATATTGAAACAATAATGGCACCCTTCCAATTGTCAGGCATGCATGCAATTGTCACACTCATATCAAGATAGCCACTCTATGAGCAAACCACATCCATATTTGACATCCATATTTTAACATTTCTGCAGGTACGTTTTAATCCTTGCTGTTTTTCAGCACTCTGGTAATATTTATTACTTCTTTAAATAAATACTTATTGGACAAAGCATTTATTACATTTGTTTCAATTTTTGGCATATCACCTTTGTCCCTCTATTGATCTCTAAAGTGCTGGTTACAGAATTTGCCCCATTGGCTTTTATTCATTATTTTTATTCATGGTCACTCTTTTGGAGGCTTATTCTTATTACTGCCAATACAATATTTTTATATCCTTCAAATTACTCTGCCCTTACATTCCTTTTGTTATTGGTCTGTATTCTTTTGGATTTTTTGCAACTAACCTTTCTTTTTATGTGTCTTATGTGTCTTTATATTATCTACTCTTACTGCTATATTTGACTTAAATTTTCATTCATTCAACTTATTTATACTCTTTATCCTGTTTTAATTACAAGTTGCAAATTCCATGTGCGATAACCATCATTAGAAGAGTTCATAGAGATTGACTTTCATTGCCCATCACCCATCATGGCTTTTAAGGTTCTGTGTTATCTTAGCAGTTCATAACACTGCCCTTTTTTAGACAGAGCTCTTTTATACTGTTTCTGGGATCTGTTGGAGCCACTCTACCAGCTTAGGCATAACAGCCCTGAGTGTTCCTACCATCAATGGGATCACTTTGGCCTTTATGGTCCATATCATTTCTAGTTCCTAATTCCTCCTTCAGACTGTAGTATTTCTTCAGCTTCTCTTTCTTCCTGATGTTGATGTTACTTGGCATCACTACATCTATTACCATCTCTGCCTTCTGGTTCTTGTCTAGTACCACAACGTGTGGTTGATTGGCAAATCCCTCTATCTGTCTGTATCTAGACGTCCACAGGATCTTAGTCCTATTATTCTCCTGTCCTTGGATGAAAGGATTAATGGATGTGTGTGTGTGTGTGTGTGTGTGTGTGTGCGCGCACACACACGCACGTGTAAAGATAAAAACACAGTAGAAATACTAGTGATATTGGCACATTTGGGCCAGTGTGTCACAAGTGCAACCAAAGCTTACTTTAGCCTGAGGCATGCCAATGAAAAATAGGATTTTTAATCTAAAGACTATCTTGCAAGCTAATATATTGTTCCCCATTTCCTACTAACTAGGAAATATAAGAAATATGCTCACGGAAATAACTAAAGTCTTCTCAAGGTCCTGTTCTGACAACATTTAAGAATCTGTCTTTGTAGGATGATGGGATGAATTCATTTTATGAAATAGTTATGGATTCTTATTTCTAACAACATTTATATGCTTTTTTCCCAAATGATCCTCTGTTCCCAAAATTGAACATATTAGTACATTAGATACTACACATGAACTTAGCCAAAAGGCCGATCACTTTGGTTTCTCTTCAGATCATATAAATCTTTAGTACATTAGAAATAAATCACTAGACCAAATTTTATTTGCTATTGTATTAATATGTACACACATATTACTTTAAATAGTAATATAATCAAACAATAGGAGTATTTTAGTAAAAAGCAGGGATGTAAAACTGGCAGCCCATGGGCTGGATTCATCATGCACAGGCCACCTCCACCCCTGTACAACAAAGGCAAAAAAACATCGCAGTATATCATGTAGCATCACATGATGTGATTGAGTTTGATACCTGTGGTATAAAGGCATGGTCTTTGTTTATTGAATATGGTGCATCCACCTTACTGGAGCTACATAGATAATTAACTTGTCTGAATCTCAATGGGACTTTTTCTGTGAAATAAAATAATTAGTATTAGCTGTAGTTTTTACCTGGCTGTTTTCATTCACATATACATGTCTAACAGGCAATACTGGATCACATCTACCTTTCTTTCCAATTGTATAGTAACTTCTTTCTTAGCTATAGGTTTGTTACTTCAAGTTATGTTATCTATGTCTTGAGGTGGGCAGCTACATTAATTACAGTTTGATTTCCCCACTGTGCCATAGGTTAAAAAAAGAAGCCTTAATATGTGTTTCAAACATGGTTGATTGTTGGCATTTTAAGACAGAAATGTGCGAACTACCTGAACAATTGGTTATTCTACAGATTCTAAACTTTGATCTAGTTCTTTGATTTAGCCCTGCAATTAAGAAGATTTGGTTCAAAGCAAAAGCTCATTGGTTGATGTTTTACACTGATGTGATAATGTTTACACAGATGTGCTTTGAAAGCTTGATTATGGAGGATTTTTTGGGTCCAGCCACATGACAAGCTGTTGTTATTTGAAAGCTAAACTTATATAATATCTATCTGCAATCATTTTCCAAGAAGTCTGCCAGCTTTCTCTCTCCCTTTCGAAGTGATTTATCTGATCATTGTGTTCAATGTTATTTTCATTTTGAGGTTTTAAATCCTTCCATAATAAATCACTTTCAACAATCTTTTTTTTAATCACTCAGGTGCACATAGGGCAGTATTTAGGACTCCTGTGATGAAAAGGTGTTTCATTACTTGCTTTAAGCCACCTGCCAATTAATTAGCCCCAAACTCTCTCCAGCAAATAAAAGCAGAGGAGCCAAATCCATTTGATCTCTCAGATTTAAATGGTGACACATGGAAGAAGACTTATAAAAAGAAAAACACTGCCCTGTTCTAGTTTACTGCTCTACAACTTTTTTTTCATTGTTAGAAATTTAAACAAAAAGTGTAAAAAGTCACTGAGTAATTCTTTCCTTTCTGAAATATTTTCAGGGAGAATATTTAGATAATATACTATTCACAAATGAGGGGAGAATACATATTAGCATAATAATATACTTGGAGTGTCACATTAATGCATGCAAGCTATGTGTTAGTAAATATGATTCAATGAACTCAAGACTTTATCTGGATTAAATGAAATCTCATTAGAAATCAATTGTTTTCTGTACTTTTTAAATGAATCATTAAAAGCAGTTCCCTACCTTCCTATCTTAAAAATAGTTGATATCTTCTAGACTTGGATAGAACCTCATAATATGTGTGCAATCTAACTTCTGTTTATTAAGTAGATTCTTCCTCCTACACCATCTGCTATTCGATTCCATTTGCCTATATATAACGCTAGCAACCATGTCAATTTCATCTTTAGTGGAAAGTGCTTTCAGGTTCTACTGATATCACAACCAAGATTTCTCATTTCTGTAATTTGATACAGGTAGTCCTTGACTTATGACCACAATTGAGCCCAAAATTTATGTTGCTAAGTGAGGCATTTGTTAAGTGAGTTTTGCCCCATTTTATGACTTTTCTTGCTACAGTTGTTAAGTGAAACATTGCAGTTGTTAAGTTAGTAACCCAATTGTTAAGTGAACCTGGCTTCCTGACTTTGCTTGTCAGAAGGTCACAAGAGTTGATCACATAATCACCACAACCCGTCATAAATATAAATCAGTTGACAAGCATCTGAATGTTGATCACATGACCATAGGCATGCTGCAAGGGTTATAAGTGTGAAAAATGGTCATAAGTGAGTTTTTCAGTACTGTTCTCACTTTGAATGGTCATTAAATGAATTGTAAGTAGAGCACTACTTGTACATTGCTCTTCAGTTTACAATATCTTCAAAGTGAATTGATATCTGAGCTAAACAATTACCAATTAAACAAATCATAAAATAATAATAAGCAGCATTATCAACAGAGGGCAAAAATTCAACTAACACATAAAAGATATGACCAAACAAAGGGTTTTAGTTGATGCCAAAATGTTGCCAAAGGCAGCAATCCAAAATACAGTTGCTTGGAAGTAAACCCAGTTATCTCAGTGGAACTTGTTTCTAAGTAGATACATTCAGTGATACTGACAGCCTATGGAGGAACCACCACTTAAGCCATCTCTTGGCTATTCAGTTACAGCTATTTAGTTACAGTGCTTGACTCTTATAAGGGGTCAGGCTAGAGAAGGCCTTAACATATTGACTAGTGTAAACGGCAGGAGATTGTTCTTAACGATCATAATTAGTTTTATATATTTGAAAATAACTACTTTTCAATATTAAACATACATCTATATCTACTGTATATCTATATCCCCTAGATTATTTTGTATTCCACTATCGCAGCCATCTGGTTCTTGAATAAATAAAACATATTTAAAGGCTTTGGAGCCATGGAAGAGGAAAAGGGTTACAGAGAAGAAAGTTAAAAGATGGAAAGAGAGAGGCAGACAGAGAGACAGAGATGGAAAGTATTTTGGAGGAGAAAGCTAGGTCAACTTGATAGCTACAGTTGTTGCACACCAATCAAAAGCAGAATACTTTGATATTTTCCAATCATAAGCAAAATATTTTAGCTCTTGGGAAGTGAAAGTGAGAGAGGGCTATTGACTGCAGAGTCCAAGCTTGTGAGCTTCACAAAATAATTAAGTTGGCCACTCTATGCCGAGTGCTGAATATGGCCCAATCCAGCAAAATTCTTGTTGCATACCATCACCACTGCCCATGCCTCCTCAAAAGAGACCAATAGAGTATTCTTCCCAGTGCAAAAAGAAATTTCACTAAAGTAATTTTTGCCATGAATTTTGCCAACAATGGAGCAAAAGATTGACACTTATTTCAACTCCACTTGATAAATCATAATCACTTCCACCAAACTGCTGTTTGAGCTACTTAAACATGCATGTTAAAACATGCATCTTTAAAAAAATATATTCAGAATATCTTTCCTCCTCCAGTGCTTGATACTTCTTTCTTTCTCTTTTTTTGTAGTTCATTAAATCTCTTTTATGGCATAATGCAATACACTATGTCCTATAATATCCAGCTAATGGTTACAGAGACCATCTTTAAAATCCAGCCTGCTCATAATATAGGGTGTAAACTAACGAAGAAATACACATTTTGTAACCCAAAATTCAATAGAGATCAGATAATTCATATAAGAGAGGAAAGTATATTTTATAAGCACAAATTATTTTTTCCCATATTTCTAGTACTTTATGGGAAAAATAATAGATCTTAGTCTAAAAATATATCCCAGATGGAATACTACTGCTCAAGAATTATTATAGGATAGTTGAAATGAGATGGCAAATCCACATTTTCAAAGAAAAACTAGAAACTTTAGTTTCCTCAAAAACTAAAGTTCTGAGGAAAGCATATTAGAAGATACTTCATTGGTTTGTTTATATTTAACACATCAAACCAAAAATGAAATTTAGTATGCAGTCCTATACTACTTACCTCACCAAACTGAATTTCTATGCAGATGTTCCTGTGAGGCTAGACTGGGAAGTAAAACACACAATTCAAAGGAGTCAAAGACAGACTACTTCTGTGCTTTTGCCAAGAAAGCTTCCTGTTTTTGTTCCTGAAGACAGCAAGAGTCAAGTTTAATTTGAAAAAGACTTTATCATTATCTTTTTTGCCCTGAAATGCAACGGGCTGGAGTCTTAATAATAAGCCCTTGAGCTTACTGAGACTTACCTCTAAGTAAACAGGCTTAGAATTCCCCTTTAAGTAGCATGTATGCATTCAGCCCTGAGTCCCAAGGGATAAATGCAAAAACAAACAAACAGCCGCCAGCTTCTGCCTTTCCTCCTCACGTGGAGTGCAGAGTAAAGAAAACCGCACACCAATTATGTTGCGTGGTAAGAGAAATGTGCATGTTCAGCTGAAGGAAGAGGAAACCAGCTTGCACTATTTTGGATCATATGTGATCATGCTTATCCAACTACTCAACCTGGGCTGAATGCCTACCTACCTTTCAGCACCGTTAGGTTTAGTCAAGGCTGAACATTACCCTCTCCCACCCCAGTAATAATAAGATAATGGTGAAAAATTAAGTGCTTTTTGCCTGACTCAGTCTTGATTCTTGGTAACTTTGTGATCCATAGAGCTTTCCTGTCTTCTTCCTAGGTTGAGAAAGAATCTAAGTCACTCAGTTGGATTGAAGCCTCAAATAGGATCAGATTTCTCTACTTCATCATCTGAAGCAGATCAAACTGGATCCATTAATATATTACAGATCCCTATTGCTAGGTCCTTACTAAGATCTATGCCTACATTCATATATGGTCCAGGAGCTACCTGAAATCTTAGTGACTGGTATTTTTACCAGCTTCCACATACATTGCAAAAAAGGCAGAAATGTTTCCACTGTCAATCGGCTTCCTAGCAGAGACCCTGATGCCAAAATAGACAAAGGAATATTATTTGTCCCTGATGAAAATGAAGACATTTATGGTTAGCCATAAGTAGTCACAGTGGTTTCCCCCCTCCAAAAAAAACATATTTTATTTCTCCTCTAGCCCCTTTCAAAGTCTTGAAAGCTTTCCAAAGCATTCCTCAGTTTCTCTTCTAGTCTCTTTGTATTGCTCAGGTCTAATACTGTTAAACACCCAAACAATACCCAGAGGCTATTGTTAGGGCCTCTGTTAGACCAAGCAGAGAAAAACCTATCCTTTGAGAAAAGGGGAAACCCCGACTGACTATGCCAATTCGCTTGGGAAAGAAAAATCCCCCCCCTCTTTTTGGAGGGGAAGAAAACGTAATAAGATAAAAGGCAAGGATAATACATGTAACACTTTTATGAGTGTTCTGAAAAATCGAGCAGTCGACCTGTTAGATCTTTTTTTTGCTTTCTTCCCCTCCCCTTCAACCCCCCCTTCCCTCTTTTCATGTGTGTCTCAGCAGGCCTATCCCTCCGGTAACGCCCTTTCTCCTTCTTACCTTTCCCTGCACCTGTCCACGTAATACGCGGCAAGCTTCCAGGGTCCTCCCCCCCCCCACCTTTGCCAAACGGGGCTCCTGCTGCTGCTGCTCGCGATTCATCCGCGGCGAGAAGCTTCAACATCAAAAGGGAGCCTGGCGGAGGGGAGCGAGCGACGGCATCCTTTCTCGCATCGTCGACAACAATCCGGGTGGGGGGAGAAAGAGGGAGGGAGAGGCGTGTTTCCAAGGCTAAATTGGAAGCCGATTAGGCGCGAGAGAGAGAGGAGGAGGGAGGGAGGGAGGGAGGGAGGGAGGGAGGGAGGCCGGGGCACCTTCGGAAGTCCCCTTCGTCAGGAGGGAAAAGGTGTGAGGAGGGGAAAAGCATCTCGGTTTAAGATTTCAAACGCCTGAGCTTCCCGGCGCGCTTCAGCTTCAGTGCTATTAGCATAGGTCAGGGGGGAAAACCTGCCCCGCGCGTATATATAGCGAGAGATTCCCCCACGCGCGCTGTTGTGGCACTTTCGAGCGGCCTCGCTTGGATCGCGGCGGTTTCCCCAAAGACCTGCCCGAGCCGGTGACGCTACGCGCGGGCAGCAGCGGCAGCAGCGGCAAATTGGGCATCGCCGGCTGTCCCACCTGCAGCGGCTGTCGATGTTGAGGCCAAGCCCAGCCCAGCCTCCCCGCCAGCCCCATGTCCGGGGAGAGGACAGATTCTCGGGACAGGCAGTTGCTCTCTTGACGCCAAGTCCGCCTTGCCTGCCTGACCCCTTCCAGCGCCGGCTCTGAGCCCCGAGATTGGACTCTGCAAGAGACTCCCTCTCGCTCTCGCTGCTCCTTTCCTGCCCTCGCCCTCTCCAGTCTCGGCAGCCCTCCGGTTGGGCTTCTCCATGGCCCCCTTAGCCGAAGTGGGGGGTTTCTTAAGTGGCCTAGAGGGGATGAGCCAGCAGGTGGGCTCCCATTTCCTTTTGCCTCCTGCTGGGGAGAGGCCGCCTCTGTTGGGGGACCGCCTGACCCAAGCGGAAGGGGGATCCCGAGGGGGCGTCGCGGCTGCGGCCACGGATTTAGCGCACCTGCAGGGCATCCTACGCCGAAGACAGCTGTATTGCAGGACTGGCTTCCACCTGCAGATCCTGCCCGACGGCAGCGTACAAGGCACTAGGCAGGACCACAGCCTCTTCGGTAAGCCCCCTCCCTTTCCTTCCTTCCTTCCTTCCTTCCTTCCTTCCTTCCTTCCTTCCTTCCTTCCTTCCTTCCTTCCTTCCTTCCTTCCTTCCTTCCTTCCACCTGCTCTCTTCTGCAGCTTCTTCCCTTGTGACGGAAGCATCCTATAGCAACAGATGGTATAGCAACCGATCTCAGGCAGTGGATGATTAAAAACACACCCGCTTGCATGAGTAGCATCTTGATCTGGGTTAACATTGTTGCAGAGGGCTAATAGCCAAGTGAAGTGTTGGGACAGCAGCCTCCCCGTACACCAAGTGGGAAGGAGGTAGAGAGATCAGCTTAGGGGAAAAAGTGGCAATCTGTTTGCAAAGATCTAGTTCAAGTAATACAAACAAGTGGAAAAGGCCCTGGATATGTGCCTTTGAGCAGAGAGCCTTTTCAACATCGCTGTGGACTACTTAACACACAAATGCCTTACTGGAGTGTAGGAAATCCATTCATGTAGGTAATGATGCTTGGAATTACTGGTACATTCAGATTGTCCCATGCAGCAAGTGCCTAAACTATTTCATGTATGGCTTGATCACTGTAACTGATAAACATAGCATCCATATAATCAGCTTCTAAGACACTTAATGCATCAATGTACAGAGATAGCATTTTATTCATGATGTGGAAGAGTTTCCCACGTGAGAAGTATGACATTATTTGATGTGAAAAACGGTTTCTAATCAAAGGATACCAATATCAGAACTTTTCATTTTCAAAATCAGGTTCTAATATTTATAAGTCACATGTGTGCTAAAAGCAAGCAGTGAGTCTCTATGCATGCATAGCTATAACAGGTATAATTGTAATCCAAATAAACTCAGATACATTGCTCTGACTCAGAGATGATATACCTATGTGACGGTTTCAGTCTTTCTCTCTAACTTTTCCAGTACTTCTTTTTAAAAAAAGTAATTGCATGTTTTGCTACATATAGTTGTTTACAATGCACTCCTGTCTCTTTGCATGGGTATTAGTCCTTTGGTATTCCAGTGGGAATTGTGCATAAGGAAATGCATGCGGGATTCCACAAGAACATGCAACTGAATTTAACTTACTCTGCGTAGAAGACAGAAGATACCACACTGCCCAAAGATAGAGAATATGACTCAGTGAGTCCAATGTAAAGCAGGTGCTAGATTGTACACATTGCAAGTACCTTTCTGATACCATAGTATTCAAGATCTAATTAAATCTCTGCAATATATTGAACTAGTTTACTTAGGATTTTATTTATGAATTACAAGGGATTTAATTACTGACTGAAAGAGGTTCCTAAATGTGTAAGGGAGGACAAACAAATGAGTGTTGAAGAGAAAGTCTTCTCTGGAAAGACCTACTACTACTTAGTGGTTGGTTTGCAAATGTTTACAAAATGTATTATTACTAGTATTAAGTACATCTGATAATTATCACTACTTCCAACAATCTGCTCTAAGATAACTTATTTGATAAACATAAATTTTTGTTTCAACTCTAGTTCAACTAAAAATTCTGTGCAGAAGAGAAGCTTCTTAGAGCATGTAAACATGGAATAATTGCAAAAAAAAAAAAAAAAAAGAAAAATGTTTGAGATTGAGATCAAACATTCTTGGGGCTTCTTTATTCTATCACTATTCTCAGTAGCTTTGACTGATGTGGTTTCTTTGTTGCTTAAATCACCTGCTTATTATGATTTGGGGAGGAAAAACGTGTCTTTGAAAATGATATCAGAAAGACAGAATACCTCCCATATCTTTCAATGGAACTTTGAATATTGGGAACTCCAAAATCTCTGATGATTTATTGGCAGTGAAAAGATGGAATATGCAGTCTTTATAAAAGACTAAATATCTGATCTTTACAAAAGATTTGGCTGCCTTGTAACAGCAGCAAGATACCCCAAGTCTCAAACATTTTTTTCAATTAAACTCCAAAGGCTGATTATGATAAAAAAAATAATTAGCTTTCCTTAAAGAGAAAATAATTCAGAAAATAGAAGATTGTTGAAAAGCATAGACTAGCTAAAGCACATGGCCTTATTTCAAAGGAATATATATATATATATATATATATATATATATATATATATATATATATATATATATATATATATATATATATATATATATATATATATATATATATATATATATATATATATATATATGGATTGAGTGATATATGTACACACACACACACACACGCTTATCAAACACTTTTCTTTTTAACAATCCAAATATTTGAACACTGTTATTGTTTAACACAGAATGGCACAACCAATAACATTGTTTTTTAACTCCTGTGTATTGCAGCTGGAGAGATTTAAGGACACCTCAACACTCACTGAAAGCAATAAAATGTTAACAATGCTCTTTTTTATTGGGTCAAGACTAATATATATATATATATTAGTCAAGTTTGGGAATCTGTAGCTCAAATGGTTAACTCCCTGCCTGGGAGGCAATAGAGCACAGGTTCGATTCCCAAACTTGGGTATGGCTAGCTGATGAGAGCTAAATAGCTTGAAATAGATCTATACTAGTCTCCCTTTATTTATTTATCAGCATAAATATAACATATATATATATATATATATATATATATATATATATATATATATATATATATATATATATATATATATATATATATATATATGTATGTATCACAGTATTATCAAGAGTACTTCGATACCCCATTTTGTATACTGCAGAATCAATTTAGAATTAATCACATATTTAATTGAGCATCTATTTCTATTTAATGCACAGACTTTTCTGCATCAAATATAATTAGCCTTAAAAATATTTTCCCCCTTTTCTCAATGCAGGTATTCTTGAATTTATCAGTGTGGCTGTGGGATTAGTCAGTATTCGAGGAGTGGACAGTGGCCTTTACCTTGGAATGAATGAGAAAGGAGAGCTTTATGGTTCTGTAAGTATTACTGCCATATCATCCAGCTCATATTACAGACTCACATTAGCAGTAATCTTTATAATCCCTGGGAATTTTGTGACTGGTAACAATACAAGAGGGATTGCTGCCTTGAAGTGGCTACTTAGCTTAAGAAAAATAGTACTCAGTGGATTAATACAAAGTGAGAACTATCTGAATAAATTGCAGATAGCGCCATGTTTAGATAACTTAAGACTTTAAGTGAATCACTTGAAATTTACCTGAGTTTCATCAATGCAAAGGCAATAACTGCATAGGAAATTACCTATAGAGTTGTACCATGGATCCATCTAGCTGAAAAGCATTCTCTCAATGAAACACTCTAAGTTCTGGAAGACAAGGGGGCTTCTCTATATTCTTGTACCTGATTATTTAATTCTCTTTGCATCTTTAGAGGTTTATGAGAGTTTTTCCAAAACCTGGTTGCCAAAATTAGGTGCAATTGTCAACCAGACTGAGATGGGAAACAAAAGCAAATATAAGTAGTACTCGACTTACGACAATTTGCTTAGTGACTGTTCAAAGTTACAATGGTACTGAAAAAAGTGACTTATGACTGGTTTTCACAGTTATGACCATGGTCATGTGATCAAAGTTCAGATAAGCAAAGTCAATGGGGAAGTCATGTAGGAACATTTAAAAACATACAAGATGAATATTAGCTTTTTCTTTCTTTTCATAAACAAAATTTTAGGTGGTTGTTTCAAGTACTTTCTTGAATGATCAAGTAGCCAAACACCTGCCCCTAATCACGTGATTATTCCAGGTAGTGGTGCAAAGGAGAAAAGAGCATTTACAAAAATCCTATTATCTTATAGGGAATTTTTGATATGAAAGGACAAGACCAATATAAGAAAGTCCTCAACTTACAACTGTATATTCAGTGACCATTCAAAGTTCAATGGCATTAAAAATGACTGATGACTGTTTCTCATACTTATGACCATTGCAGTATTCCCTTGATCAAAATTCAGAGACTTGAAAACTGACTCACAGTAATGACAGTTGCAGTGTCCTAATGTCATATATTATCTTTTGCGATCTTCTGACAAGCAAAGTCAATGGGGAAGCCAGATTCCCTTAACAATCATATTACTCACTTAACAACTACACTGATTCATGTAACAACTGCCTCACTTAACAACAGAAAATTGGGGCTCATTGTGGTCGTAAGTTGAGGACTACCTGTAGACAGCTGTAAATCAACACAACTATGGCCTTCAGATGGCAAAATCATTGCCCATTTTAATAAAGAAACTCAACAACATCTGCAGGAAAAGCATGTTCTTCCCTGAATTATTCCCTTTCCTAAAAGGGCAGACAAGTCCCGCTAATTATTGCATCATTCCTGTAGCATTGTATCTAATATAGAATGTGCTTATCAGTCTATGCAAGAGGACACAACATGGCTCTAGCCAACTGAAGTAGTGTGTCAGTTCAAAGTAATGTGAGAAGCTAGGGGTGTGCAGGGTGTGGTAAAACAAATGTCAAAATGAAAGCCTTTTTTTGAGGTGGAGATGCCTAAAAAAACAGGTGAAGCTTCAATCACACCAAGGGGGCTGCCATCTTGATTTTTTGAAATCAATATCCCTGCTAGAAGCCACTCAGAGATTTCCCAGAAGGGAGATAGAAATTCCTTAGCAAAGAGAGGCTAGTATAACCCCAGGATAGTAGATGTAATTAGTGACTTAGATGTGACATTTGGAAAGGAGACACCCAAATTGAAGGCCTAATTGAATAACTTTGGGCCCATCTTCCTTCACAGGATCATTGTGGGAATAAAATTTAAAGTTTCCTACGTAAGCTGCCTTCTCAGAGAAAAGGCATGTTTAAGATGCACCAACAAAAGGAGAAGAATAAAATGTGCATAGTTTGATCTAGTGCAGGGGTGTCAAACTTACGTCGTCATGGTGGTGTCACATGACGTATTGGGACTCCCCCCCCCCTTTGCTAAACCAGGCATGGGCATGTCCAGTATCCTGTAGGCCGGGAGTTTGACAGCCCTAATCTAGTGCATGAAATAACCCGAAACAAAGCTTTTTTGGGAAGTATTATGTGCTTATAAAAAGTTGTAGGTTTTGAGGGTCCAAATAATTAGAGACGATAGGATGAAAAGGAACATGAGTATTACTAATCCAAAAGACTAAAAG
This sequence comes from Thamnophis sirtalis, assembly GCF_051295495.1. Taxonomy (NCBI): domain Eukaryota; kingdom Metazoa; phylum Chordata; class Lepidosauria; order Squamata; family Natricidae; genus Thamnophis; species Thamnophis sirtalis. The sequence continues at coordinate 43,471,429 of NW_028261390.1, read as the reverse complement.
ATGTCCATAGTTGTATGTTTGCTAATATTTCAATGCAAAGCAAGTTGTAATCTAGGTTCATTGATTCAATGATGAGAAAGGAAGGAGAAAAAGAAGATATTATGCAGTATAAGAAATTGAGAAGTGTAAGAATTGTTGTATAGGCAGGCAGAGCTTTAAGACAGGCTGTATTCCTTACTGATAAAAAATATCCTCTGCAGAATAAAATAATTTATTAAAACAATATCTTTATTTTTAAACAGTGAAGAAATAAAACTGTGAAAAATATCACACTAGAAAGAAACTTTTTGAGGTAATAATGAACATAGGATTAGCTCTATCATCTCTTATCACCATGTATGTATATTTTGGTTGAAGAGGCTTCTCTTTTTTTCACCCTGTAGGAAAAGCTCACTCCTGAATGTGTCTTCAAAGAACAGTTTGAAGAGAACTGGTATAACACTTACTCCTCCAATGTATACAAACATGGAGATTCAGGCCGGAGGTACTTTGTGGCACTTAACAAAGATGGCAGTCCCAGAGATGGGGCAAGGTCCAAAAGGCATCAGAAATTCACTCATTTCTTGCCTAGACCGGTGGATCCCGAAAGAGTTCCGGAGCTCTACAAGGACCTGTTAGCAATGAGTTGAAGACAACCACAGAGAAAAACAGGATCTTAGCCTCTACAGTTCTAAAAGCAAGAGCAACTTCTAAATGTTGAAAATTTTGAGATCTAGAAAGCAGGCATCAGTGAAGCTGTTTAGTGGTAGACAAGCCTTCATGCCTAATCTCTGGATTTAGGAGAATGGATATTAAAGTCTAGCTGACCAGCCTCTTTTAGGTACGCTCATTCTGTGCTAGTCAAGAAGATGTTTGAACTGGACTTATCAAAACTGCTCTGGATCCTGTACTTGGAGCATAAATAATTACTAAAGTAAATGGGAGTTGGCTGTAGATAACTTGGAAAAAACGGCTAGTTAACATCATTGATAACCATGTGGATGGTTAACATGGAGCTTTATGAAGACTGTGGTAATTGGGCAGCAAAATCTGGATTTATTTTTCCCTTCAGGATGGACCTAATTTATATATCTTCAGAGTGCATATATTTATTTTAAATATTTATTTATTACAGAGTTTATTTTTATTGGTCTATGAAGAGAGTTCAACCCTATACTACAATAAAAATCATTTACAGTGCCAATATTTACTCCCAAAGTAGTATCATTGTGCAAAAAGTGAACATTGCTATCCCAAATGGTACAAAGGGAGCAACATCTCTTAAAGGTTACTGTTTTACAAGCTAAGAGATTGGTGTTTTGTTTTATGCACACACTGTTTCCTGTTGAATGGTCTTGTGTCAAAAGAGATGTTGACTGCCTTAGGAACTATGGGACTACCACCTATATTTGTACTGAATTTAAGATGCACATTTAAATGGAATTAAAGATATACTTCTATCTGTTTGTTTCACTATTGTTCTTTAAGGAGCTAAACTACCAGACCTTGTGAGAAGAAAGTATCTGGGAAAAGTCTAGTGCTTTAGATGTTGCATTAGTTCCAGAGAGATTCAGCTTCATGGCCATTTCCATGGCCATATGGAAGCTTTGTGAGTGACTTTGGGCCAGTCACTTTTTCTCTGCTCAGTTTCTCTCACAGAACAATGCCTGTGGGAATAAAATGAAGGGAAATCCCCATGTAAACTGTTGGAAGAAAAGCAGAATATAAATCGAATACATTTTGAGGTTCATATTTTGCATCACATGATAGCTGTGAGTTAATTGGGGTTTTGAACATTCCCTTGTTCTACACTTCTGATGTACAACAATTTACACTAATGAGAAACTAAAAACAACAACAACTCTGATGGGTTTTTATTAACAATATTGCTATCATTATTATGAGATCCTTGAAAATAATCCTAAATGCTCTTGAAATATATCTTCTTCCTCACTTGATAATTCAATCCTAAATATAGGTATCCAAGAGTAGCCATGGAGATCCATTGTAGACCTTACATTTCCACTTTATAAATTTCTTTATATTTGCCATGAAATCTGAGATGATATCCATAGGAGTTCAAGGTTCCCAGATAACTAATGCTGCTAAATACGCTAACACTGTCATTGAGGACACCACAAAAGTTCCTTGTGGAAATTCTATGTATTTCCTTAGATTAAGAAAACTATATTTGTAACCCTAGTATTGATCTTTTCTTATTTATCTATTTTAATGTATATTGCTGATATCTTTCAGACAATTGCTGACATTTTATTCACTAAGAAAAGACTCTTAATTCTGTGACCAAGAGTATGACATGTGAAAAAACCTCACGTTTAGAACCGCATTTTTAAAGGCAAGTCTGGAAAAGAAACCTGAGATTGTAGGAAGTTATAACCAGTATATGTGAATCAGATTTCTGATTGCCTAGATAGTCTTTTCTACTTTAGCAGAATATATAGTTTAGAAGCTATGTTAACATTAATAGTACCGTTGACAACACTTACTTCAACACTTACCTCAAAATAAAAAAGGTAAAATCTTGTTCAATCATCTGCCAGTTGATCATTGCAGAAATAAATTTTCTGTTTGTGAAAAGAAATGATTGCTGTCCTCTCAAGGCAGGCTTTTAAATGCATAGAATTTTTGAAACACTTGCATGAAATGTGAGGCCATTTCTATTTTACAAAAATGATTCAAGACAATGTTCAAAAGAGCTGTTGGAAGAATCTTAGAGATTCCCCCTTAGAGTATATTAATATTGGACAGTTAAATTTTTATAACAAATACCTTAGATAAAGTCGAACTGTAGAATTGTAAATAGTATACATTATTATCTTCACTGATAGATAGAAAAATAAAACCTGAATAGTGATTGTGCACTCATGGTCTTCCCTCCATGCTTTGGTTAGTAAAGATTCTTATTAGAAAGCTTTCAAGAAAGAAAACAAGCAGAAACTTGGCTTGTTTGACTTCCTTTTTCCTCTTCAGTTCTGAGAAATGCCTAAGGCTGCTTAAAAATGCACAAATAACAAAATGTTGAATTTTGTTTAATGCACTATAGACTCTAAGTCTGAGTTAGTTACTAAGATTCAAGAAGATTATTCCCTGTAACCAAAATGAAGCAAATCCTGAATAAAATACCATGTTAGTAATATTCTCCTTTGGCTAGCCAGGATCATCACTAACTATTTTGGATGTAAACCATAAAGGGAGCAGGAAGGCTAATAAACTGCAGCCATCTGTAATCTTCATCCAAAGGTTTTATATGATAAGCTTACTATTTGTAGTGCTATCCCTTGAACTTTGACCTGACCTCAAAGGTTTAAGAATTTTAAAGAAGTTTTGAAATGTCCAAACTTTTAAAAAGCAACTTAACTGCAACCGAGTCCATAAAAGTTAGTAGATGTTATTTCATGTTGGTTGGAACACAGTCTATTTCAACCTATTTTTCATTGAGAATTGATTTCTTCTGCTTTATTCCATTAATAATTTATTCTGCTCCCATTATTTATTAATTTTTATTCTACCTTTATAATTGGTCAATTCAAGGCAATATGCAAACATACCTAATATTCTCACCTTTTACTTTCCCAATTTCAAAAGCTATATTATGTGGGTTGGGCTGAGAGAGAATGATTGACTTCGAACTATAATTCATGGACTCCTGGTTTTTAACCAGCAATTTAACCACTACAGTATACCAATTGGCCCTCTAGGACAGATGACCAGACAGTGTCCCAATGTTTAAATGATTCTTAAGATCCTTAAAACAGAGAAAGACACGTCAAAATAATTGGAAACAAGCATGAAGTTGCACACTGTATGTGTAAGAATGCATTTCAGTGGTATTCAAACTATTCATATTATCAACATCTGAGTTATTAAAGGGGTTTGTGATATATTGTAAGACATTCATATTTTAGCTGCGCTGAAATAAAACCATCTCATCCTCTAGACTCAAGGCAGAATTTTAGAGAGGCTGCAATTATCACACAAGATCCTGGTATTTGAAATAATTCTATTTTTTGAATATTTAGTATCAAAAATTGACTATTTATAAACATATACTCTACATTTGCATATTACAAAATTTGAAATCTTAAATTGATTCCTGTAATTTATAATTTTCTTTCTAGCAAAACGTTCTAGAAACAGCTTTAGTTTCAACTGTTATCAAGCCCAGTAGACATAGCTACTTAATCTAAGAGAATATACTCCTGGGAAAGTAGAAATAATTATGGAAATCATTTGTAGCTAACAAGCATTAGAGCAAGATAGGTATGTGAAATATGCTGTAAATAAATTATTTGCCTTTTAAAAAAAAGGAGGAATAGAGAAATTCTGAATTAATTTTTCTTACAGCACATCCATTTTGAACACCCTGGAAAACCTTCAAATGACAGAAATGTGCTTAAGCCCCAGAGTCAATTGGAAAGAATCATAATTTTATAGAAGTACCAGTATTTTGTAAAATTCAAGAAGATTAAACCTTAGAATGATTTCACAAGCCTTTAATTTGTGAAGTGCATTTAGAATCACACAGAGTCACAATCAGGAATAGTCACTTTAGGAGGAGAAATGTTAGTCTCTGGGGGAAAAAGGTCAAAAATTGGGTATTGAAGTGCCTTTTCTGACTAACAAATTTCACTGAAAGATATAACTTAGGAAAGCTGCAATATCAGAAGCATTTTAATGAAATTCGCTAACTGGAAAAGGTCTCCCAGATATTGTAGATCAACATTGCTCTCCTGCAATATCCAGCCTAATGGACACATATCATTATCACATACCAATGAGCAAATGTCTTGGGTGACTCTTGCCTTTCCATGTGATGCCTAAAATATTTTCTGTTAATGTTCCATATTAAAGCTCTTAATAAAAATAACTAAAAGCACATTAAAAAAACCCTCTCTTGTACTGAAGAAGATTGGACCATTTTTCATAATATGGACCAAGTATCTTCACTCAAGCATAATGTAAAGGTTTCCTTTGCACATATGTGCTAGTTGTTCCCAATTCTAGGGGTCGGTACTCATCTCCATTTTAAAGCCAAAGAGCCAGTGCTGTCCGAAGACATCTCTGTGGTCATGTGGCTGGCATGACTAAAGATTGAAGGGACGTGGAAAGCTGTTATCTTCCTACCAAAGTTGGTTCCTGTTTTCCTACTTGCATTTTTACATGCTTTCAAACTGCTAGGTTGGCAGAAGCTGGGGCAAGTAATGGGAGCTCACTCTGTTATGCAGCGCTAGGGATTCAAACTGCTGACCTGCTGACCTTTCTGATCGACAAGCTCAGCGTCTTAGCCACTGAACCACCACGTCCCTTCACTCAAGTAAGGCCTCAGATTAATCTGCATAAGAGGCCAGCAGGCCAACATACTTTTATAGGCATGTTATCTGAATCTGCCCTGTGCAGAATCTGTTTTATGCCTCTGAGTTAGCAATGCTCTTTTGGTATCATTAAAGTTATGTTTAACTATCCAGGACTTCAAAGTAGTTTAGTAAATTATGCAATAGGGCTAATTCTTTTCTTCTTTTAAACCTTGAAACAGATAATTTGATTTATGGCCAGATCATTGTAGACAAGCTAGCAGTTTCTCCAGGATAAAGACATTCAATATGGTGGCTATGCCCATGAATTTAAAATCTTTGTCTTTTATTCATAAATAGGATTGTGTTCATGAACTTGTGGCCACCATTTTTAACTTTTCTGGCTCTGCTATAGATGCCTTTGCAAACAACCCTGAAGAAGAAATCAATAACCACCTTAGAAAACATAGATGATATGGCATTTAGTAAGTGATTCCCTACAAATGCAAAGGAACTAATGCAACATAGTATTGTCTGAACAACAGTAAGATGTAACGATATATCACATTTTGATCCGTCACCAAATCTGAAAAAATAGAATGATCTGCATGGCTGCAATTATATTGCAAAGTTTTATCTGTTTAATCCAGAACTTTTTATTTTATTTTATAGATGTTATCTTTATGATCTTTGTTAGAACCCAAGGAGGGAAAGAGATAGGGAGAATGCAATAAAAATAAGGAGAATATAGATTTGACCTTGTACTGTTGGAAGAAATGTCCATCTGGGTTCAGTTCCAAGTGGGGGGAAAAGACACTGGATTCATGGAGACTGTTTGGAAGGATGGCTTTAATGGTGGACAGGACCACAAAGTTTGAGGTTCTGTGCAAAAAAGCACATGGGAGAGAGATAGCAATAGCAGTTAGACTTATATACCGCTTCATAGGGCTTTCGGCCCTCTCTAAGCGATTTACAGAGTCAGCATATCGCCCCCACAGTCTGGGTCCTCATTTCACCCACCTCGGAAGGATGGAAGGCTGAGTCAACCTTGAGCTTGTGAGATTAGAACTGCTGAACTGCAGATAACAGTCAGCTGAATTGGCCTGCAGTACTGCACCCTAACCACTGCGCCACCTCGGCTCTAGAGAGATAGAGATCTATACCCCCTTTTGGGCTTTGAATTTGAGCTTGTATTCTGATTGGTTGCCAGACTCCCATGGGGCCATGCAGGGGAAACTCTGTAGGTTGTCCTGAATCCCAAGCTTGGGTGACTCCAGTGGTGGGATTGAAATAATTTAAAACCGGTTCTCTGCCTTAATGACCATCTGGGTAGGTGGGGCTCAGTGGTCATGTGACTGGGTGGGCGTGGCCAACTCAAGGTCACTCAAGTCGATGGATGCTTCGCCTTAACTGTTACAATGTAATAAGGGTTAACCGGAGAGGCAGTTTCTGTAAGCAGGTCAATGAAGATTAGGCTAGAAACAACACTAGAATGTTTCTTTCCTGCCTTCCTTATAGGATTAGCCCTGTAAAGTGTAAAAAAACAGAAGGAAATTTCTTCCAACAATCGGTTCTCTAAACTACTTAGAAAGTTACCAACCGGTTCTCCCGAATAGGTGCGAACTGGCTGAATCCCACCACTGGGTGATTCTTGCTGGATGATGATGTAATGAAAAAGCTTTGGGATTCCTATTATGGCTCTGCGTGAATTAGATAGATCTTTGTGATGTAGAATAGATTGCCCCAGGCCTTAAAGGCCCATTGACAAAAGTGTGTGATGGGGATTGAGTTTCTGCCTCCCTTTTAGGAGAAATATTCTGCCCTTTTAATATTTCCTAAAATATTTCATTTTTCTAGGAGAGGGGTAGGTGCTAACTTCATACAGTACCAGATAGAAAACAAAAGTGAAAACACCTCCAATCTCTCATTGACTGTTTGGGAAGCAATCGTATTATGCCTGTCTGCTCTGTTCCCCACGCAGATGCCCGAGTTCATATGCCCTGGGCAAACAGCTCCATCCCTGGTTGTGAACTCAAAATAATAACAAATATAAATTCATGTGAAACAGGACAGTTTCAGTCAGCAAATCTCTTTAATCTTATGGAATTGCCTCCTCTGAAACATCACTGACTGTACTCAGTACAGAGGCTTTAACAGAATTCTTCTGTATTCTTGGCTAGCAGTGATGAAATTAGCATGTTTTGATCCTCATAAGTTGTTCATAAGGACTTGAAAGGAGGCAGCAGGAAAATCTGAAGGCTGAAATGTTCTGAGATACCCTTCTTGTTCTATGTTTTGTGTGATTACAAGCCAGGGACTATCTTGATTAAGACAGCTTGCCAATTCCCTGCCACAGAGACAATATTTATTAGCGTAAAGGGGATTTCCTATCAGAGATCTGAAGATATGTAAGTTTAAACATCAGATTACACAAGATAACCTATACAAATCAACCAAATAAATTTGCAAAATGGATTTACTGATGAAGAAAAGAGTTAAAGGATTAAATACAAAGAGTTTAAATTTAAGGAAGATATTGGCAAGAGTGAATAAACTGTGATGAGTTAAACCAGTCTTTAACTTATTCAATGTATTTCTTTATATTTACTGACATTTTCATATTTTATATATTTCATACATATAGCTTTGTTTTGACATTTAAATAAAACAACACTATTTAAAATAGGATTTATCTCAGAGATGGATAACTTGGTGGCTTGAAGGTCACTTTTCAAAATGGATGGGAAGCATACAGAGACAACAGGTGGTTTGAGGGTATTGTTTGCTTTTTTAAACTGTGAGATCCCATGACTTTATCATGGTTTTCTCATTATTTTCTCATGTGATATAACTATTTAGTAATTATAATTGGAGAGAGTTCTGAGTATCCCAATATGAAGATTTGAGGGAAGTGTCCAATCCTGTGGTTACATGCTAGTATTCCTCAACTGGTACATTGCTTCAGAACTGGTGTATGGCATATTGCAGGAGTCCAGGTCTAACTTAAGAGATTGGACATGCCTGAAGTAGTACTGTGTTTCCCCGAAAATAAGACAGAGTCTTATTTTCTTTTGAACCCTGAAATAAGTGCTTGGCCTTATTTTCAGGGAAGTCTTATTATTTTTGAGGTGCAGGAGGAAGCAAGTGTGGTCACCTCATGACTGCTGCTGTCTTTCAATATTTTTGGGGAGGGCTTATTCTGGAGGGGAGTACTTATTTTCGGAGGAGGGCTTATTTTATCAAATGCGGTCAAAAGCCAGATTGGGCTTATTATCCGGAGAGGTCTTATTTTCAGGAAAACAAGGTAGAATATGCTCATGGAAGAGGAGATGCTCAAAATTAGAATTCTTTCATCCACCTCTCAGTTGATATATAATTCTAATTCTTTGCTACATAAACAATAGATGTGTGCATTTCCATGCCTATACAAAACATACTTCATCTCAGTGAAATTGCATACACAATGTTGTTGGCTCTATAAAGGATGACATTGGTCACTTCATTGAGAATATTTATTCTTCTTTTGTAGTTCAGGGTTGAAAATAGGAGTCTTTGGTGTTCTCTGACCTTGATTGTTTGAACTTTCACAATAGTATAGGACAAGAGTGTCAAACTGATGGCCCATGGGCCAGATACATCACACGCAGGTCACACCCATCCCAGCTCCACAAAAGGAAAAAACATTGTGAAGCATCACATAATGGCAATGTGACACAGCAAGTTTGACACCCGTGGTATAGAAGGACCACGTTAGACAGAAAATTTGTGATGGAGAAAATGATGTTTCTGACATGGATAGGCTAAACTTTTACAAGACAGGAATGCAATCAGGAGAGAAATCTGAGAATAATATTTGCCAAGATGCCTGGAGAAAGACTATATTGGATGCAGTTTTCCAAACTGTTTACAATATCTGGAGAAAAGGATTAATGAAAATAATCTAATATAATAGTTTTACATAGACTATATAGTAAAACTCTTTTATCAGTTTTATTGGATCATAAGCAGAAATGTTAAACCAATGATCTGATGGTTTATGTTTCTGCTTATAGTTTACAAAATCACTGATGGCAATTAATGGTTGAGGGCAAAACATATTTACTTGGTGGCTACCAGGCTTCCTGACTCAACTGAACTTGTAAAACTTTCTTTTGAATAAAAGAATTAAAAAAATAAACACAATGACTATGCAGCATTAGAATAATCTAGCACTACAATCACTTGCAGCAATACTTCTGAACCACACAAGGATCCTACTGTAATAACAGAAGTCATCTTGAATTATCACTTTACTCATAATTCTGTCAATTCAGGAATAAGATCTCTCCATTAGCTCTGTTAATTTCATTGCCACCATCAAACTCTTTGCTGATTTAGAAATTGTTCATTTTCCACCTCCATTTCTTTAAATAGATAAGATCTATGTGACTAGGTTGAATATAGGGAACATTTTAAAGATTATTATTATGCTGTGATGACTATGTTTTGATTGACAGTTCTGCTATCCAATCAACACATTGATGTGGGATTCCCCTAGGCAGGTGAACAGCATACAAAAGTAATTGTATGATTATAATCATAAGTACGGGAGAAAATCACAAAATACAAAGACCTCCAAATAGATGAAGAACAACTGTGGCAAAAGAAAGCAAACTTAATACCAATGTAAAAGGTGTATTAGGTGAAATCCCAAAACATCTGGAGTACTACTTGAACAAAGTCAGCATTGACAAAATCACTATCAGTCAATTGCAAAATGCAGATTTACTTGGCACAGCTTACATCCTACAGTGAGATCTTTAACACTACCAAACAACTTTTGCCTATCCCAGGTCCTTAAGAAGGGATTGATAAATGTTTTAACGGCTGCTAGAATTGTATTTGCCAAAAATTGGAAAAACGAGAAAGTACCATCACAGGAGGAAACTATTCGGAAAATAATGAAATGTGCCGAAATGGGTAAGCTTACATTTGAAATTGGAGAACGAGAGGACGAGCAATATTATAAAGTATGGGAGTTGTTTTACCAATGGTTAGATAAAAAAACCTGGGAATGAAACTGTTTACCTATGTAGTAATAGAAAGTTATAGTTATTGTAAGGAAGTTTTTTTTCTTCTTCTTGTTATGATATAGAGCACTATTCACATGATATATAGAGGACAATAATGATCTCAATGTATAAGAGTGGGATGATTTGAACACTTTGGTATAATTGCATGTAGTGACCATTGGATATTAGAAAGATCTTTGTATAATAAACGGACCAATGATGATGTAATGAACAATTGATATACATATGATTTGAAATACTTAACTACTATATGGATTAATAATTAATAATGGAAAACTATTTTTGGAACTCTGGATGATTGGTGACATTATGGTCAATTGAAAATATGAATGTATATTATAAATTAATGGGAATTCTTTGTTCTAATCTCTGCTTTTTCTCCTTGGAGATAGGTGATGTTATAATACTTTAAAGGTTCATTGTTATTTGATAGATAATTATGAATTCAAAGAAATAAGGATTGTTACAAATGAAAGAATATTAATGGCAATTTGAACACATAATGCTCAGACAGCGAAATATTCAGTTATGTTTAATGCAAAACCAGTGATGTTATTCTTAATCTTAAGAATTGATACATAAAAACCTGTAACCAAACGACATGCTTGATGAAATGGAGGAAAGTTGTTTTTTTTCCTTGCTTTGTTTTGTATGTGTTGTTTTGTTTAAAAAGAATAAAAATATTTTTTTAAAAAAAGAAGGGCTTGATAGGTGAATTAAAATGCTAAATCCACTCTACACATCAGCTGATTTTGAGACCACCACCAACAACAATGCCATTTTTAACTCTCAGAGGGATAGCATTCCTCTGAATAGATTTCCTTTGCAACTTCCTGGATTCATGGTTCCTGTCAAGGAACAGGTGGCAATCATGTCTAGTGGAACTTTTGCAAAAGTTGTGTGCCACTGACATCCATTTCTGACCAGGATTCCTGCTCATGACCTGCCATGCCCTAATTCCTTCCCATCTGGATTACTAAAATGTGATCTATAAGGAGATGCCCTTGAACATCACTCACAAACTTGAATTGGTCTAGAATGCAGTAACACATGGAGTTCTGGTCCCTTAATGATTTAATTTTACTGGCTTCTGGTTTCTTACCAGGTACAATTCAAGCTGCTGGTAATCACCTTTAAAGCCCCATAAGGCATGGCATTATATTACTTTACAGATAGTATGTTCCTGAAAGCCTCCACTCATTTGACTAGATTGGATGGGGGTGAGCTTGCTCCAGATCCTTCTATTAAATGCTGTGATCTATGCCAATGAAGCTTTTTGTATAGCTTCTGCTACTCTGTGGAACAGTCTCCCCCTTAGATACAAGGGCCCTTTCCTTCCTTGCTGTTCAGAAGATCTGATTTTCCCTAAGGAATTGTGGCATTTGTGTTCTGAAGTTGGACTATTAATAGTGCTTGGTAGCCTGTAAACATTTTTAGCAGTATATTCAGCTGTTTGTATGTCTGTTCGTTATCGGTCTAGTGCTATAATAACTAGTGCTAAGTTATTTTATATAATATGGAGGGTCATGCATTTTTTTAAAAAATAAAACAGTGCTGCAGACTACTATTTGATACTAGTTCTTAAGCATAATTAGGGGACAAGAAAAATATAAACTGACTTTTAAAATTTAAAGAGAAAAAAGTGATAGCAGTTCAAAAGCAGTGTTTAGATAAATGATGTTGTCTTTCTTACTGATCTTTAATGGAATCCAACCCTTACATAGTCCCCCCTCCCCCTAAAAAAGCTGCAGGGACAAATTCTGTTTTCCTTACTCTCTTTGCTTGACTCCATATTTTCCTATTAGTTCTTCTTTTGTGATATTGAAAAGAGAATAAGGCTGCTTGAAATATAGCTTGGGAACAAAATAAAGCCAAGACAAAATTGGGATTGGACCATGCTGATGAGGTTATAAATTAGCAATGAAGAAAGGCTATTTGTCCACAAGTAATCCAGTTGGCCCTAGCATTGTGAATCAACACATTCTGTGGTGAAAGATTCTATTGGTCTGAGTGATCAACACATGGAACTCAATAGAATCAATATTAGGGAGTGAAAAATCAACAAACCAGTTTCTGCAAAATCTATGAACAACCCAATAGCAAAATCCCCCAACATTTACAATATAGCATTGCCTTCTTATAAATTATTGTATCAGTATTTTCCATCAATACATGTTCTATGGCATAGCACAGAATTTGCAGCAGTCTAGTAATCTGAGAGATCAGCAATTATATTCCTTCATATATTACTTTTAGGGATTGAAAAACTAGTAAAATCAGTTTCTGCAACAACAATAACCATAACTAGTTGATGCTTTCCATTCTGACTGTGACTCAGATTATGAATGTCTTTCTTGGAAATTTCCAACTTAAATCAAAACAACCCCACATGAAATAATGAAGCCAACAAAATATATCAACAATATTTCATATGCTGTTAAGGTTAAGAACAGATTTAGCACCGTGTTTCCCTGAAAATAAGACAGGGTCTTATTTTCTTCTGACCCCCCCTGAAATAAGCACTTGGCCTTATTTTTGGAGAGCTCTTATTATTTTTGAGGTCCAGGAGGCGGAGATTGTGGTCACCCCATGGCTGCTGCTATGTTATAATATTTCAGGGAGGGCTTATTTTTGGAGAGGGCTTATTTTCATGCATGCACTCAAAAGTCCAATTCAGCTTATTATCTGGGGAGGGCTTATTTTCGGGGAAACAGGTTAGACTAGATTTAATAAAAACAATGCTTAAATATATTTTGACTAAAATCAGTGATGTTATTAAATATAAAATTCCAGAATGTGTTAATATTCTTTAAAAATTACAAGAGCACTTCATCAAATGCATAGAATGCTATATACATGTAGGAAATGAAACTGGGCTGAGTTGGGTGGAAGATGTTATGCAAATGTGGTTTACATGTGAGACAGATTACAAGTACTTTATTAATTAATGATTGTAGTGTAACATGTTAAAACTCATTGTGTTTTGGATTCAGTCTGAGATAGCCTGAAATCTTTTTCATGAACATCAGTTCAGCAATTTATCATTCAGTTATGATAGTGAAGCTTTTTTTCCTCCAGAATAGCTAGAAACAGTTGCTAACAACTGTAAACTGTACAAGCTGATTTCAGAAAGAGGCAGGCACCCAAGTTCACATTGAAAACAGAAAGTCATTTTCTTTTTGCTTACTTGATTATATTAATCATTTTGACTGCAGAGGTATATGGACATCTAAGATCATTTCATAAATTAGTTATGTACATGTGTGTTTTATTTTAGAGAACAAATACAAGCAGGGATTTGTTTCATGGTTGAAAATGAAGATGGTGTTATATTTTGTGTTCTATATGCTGTAGTCTTGTCTATTTATTCACACAAGAATTATTTGGAGCAGTTTGGTGCAGTGGTTAAAACATCAGGCTAGAAACTGGAGACTATGATTTCTGGTCCTGCTTTAGATATAAAACCAGCTGGTTGACCTTAGACCAATCTCTCTTTCTCTCAGCCCCAGGAAGAAAGCAATGGCAAACTGCTTCTGAAAATCCTGAGAATAACACTGTAGTTATTATATAGCTGTTAGATAGTGGGTAGTTGCTAGGAGTCAAAACCTTCTTGAAGACACCTAACACTTAGCAGTTGAGTACTGACTATTTTCTTTTACAGCCAACCTACTAGTGGAAAGAAGGGGGCGGAAAAAGGCAAACATTCTGTTGCAGGAGCTTGCTAAGTATTACCAATCCATGCTGTCACCAGCAAATATAAAGACTGAGGAAGTCAGTTATTTTTAATTTTCTAAAACTAGGAAACCCCACTGCACTGCTTGAGTGAGGTTTGCCTGACTACAATTGGTTCTTTAAGACTAAGGCTGGGAGCTTTATTAACTGAATGAATACAGATGACACTACTGTGTTCTTTCCTGTATTAATGCATAGGATAATGCAAAAAGTGTTTTTAAAGAACTGAAATCCAGGTATGATAAAATGACATGAAGATTTTTTTATGTTTTCCAAAATATTTTTAAAATCCTCCCCTTTGCTAATATTTCTGCAAGTTTGTTGTCTGATAGCTTACGTTGTCATCCCCCATACTCTAGAAGTTCTACAAGCACAAAAGAAAGTAACAAAAGGCTTATTCCACGTCCCCATGGTTTCTTATGGCGGGAACACTTGAAAGCATTGAGTTCAATTTTGTTGGAACATAGAAAATATGACTCATTTTGAGTTTTGTCTATCAGTAAAAAAGTCCACTTTTTATATTGAAATATACAATAGGAAATGGTATGGAAAAATGCCTTATTTATGTTTAAATATATATAAGATTTTTTAAAATTAACATCTGTATGGTTAACTTATGTGTTTTTCTGCTGATATAATGCACTGTTAAATAGCAGCTTTCAGATCCTTACAGGTGATCTTTCATCATGAAAACAGGAACCAACATGTTTCAAAAGGCCATTAACTGATGCCCCAGGCATATTAGGAGTGCAATATGCAACTGAAGATATATATTAATAGCTTCATAAAACATTGTGTACAGTTACTCATTGCCAATGCGATAATGTCAATGAACAATTAAACATGGGAAGATGACATTAAACTCTTTACAAGCAGGCAACCAAACATTTGGAAGTTTTTTACTTGTCAGCCAGGTGGTTGGTACACTTGTGGGCACTGAACCTTTGTTATTGCATCCAAACCAATAGTTTCAGTCCCATTTGTTTTTGTTGAGTTCCTTCATAGGAAAGCATATCTTGATTACATAAAACAGTGTACTATTTTCATTAAAACAGCAATAGCACTAGGACTTAGACTTATATACCGCTTCAAAGTGCTTTACAACTCTCTCTAAGCTGTCTACAGAATCAGCATATTGCTGCCAACAATCTGAGTCTTCATTTTATTTATTTATTTTTATTTATCAACAAGTACAAGGAAACAAGTATGAAAACACATGAAAAAATGGCACAAATAAATGGATATAAATAAGCAAAACATAGCCATAACACATAAAAGAATACATATAAACGGGACTGTAAGACAGGGACGGTAGGCACACTGGTGTGCTTTTGCACACCCACCTAAGGACCTCTTAAGAAATGCGTAAGGTTCATGGTAGACAGCTTAAGGTAAAATTTTACCGACCTTGGAAGGATGAGAAACTGACTCAAGCTTGAGGTGGTGAGAATTGAACTGCCAAAATGCTGGCAGTTGGCAATCAGCAGAATTAACCTGCAAACTGTGCCACCAGGCCCCGTTTCCAGTGTGCACATGTGCACCAGCCACTGCTCTTCTGGTTTCTGGTGTGCACATGTGCATCGGCCAGCTGGTCTTACAAGTGCCAGAGCGCCAGAAAACAGCCAGAAAATAGCACAAAAAACAGCCTGAAAACAGTCCGAAAAATGCCCCAAAACTAGTCATGTGTGACTGGCCAGCTGGTCTTCAGGTTTCCGGTGTCACACGTGCATGTCCATGCACGCACATTCTGGTTTAGGCACTTGGTGCTGAAAAGGTTCGCCAACACTGTTACAGTCCTTCTCACAAACATACTCTGAAATGATAATACAGTTATTTTATCACTGCAACTTGTTTTGAGTCTTTTGAAATAGGACTATAAACAAATATGTATACTTATCTAAATAAACTGCATGTGAGCCTTTTATTTTCGCTAAATATATAGAATTCTGCATCTAAAATCACTAAGCTGAACAAACATTTTGAAGCCATTGCATGTGTTGCATCCAAAAACCATGCATAAAATTAATAGAAGAATTAATTAATAGTTGGAATTGAGGCAGTTATCCTTTATTTACTAATCTGGAGTACTGCCCCAAATACCCTTCCACAAATTGATTTATTTGTAGAAAACTATTAAAATCTGCATTAACAGACTTGTGGAACCTGTTTCTGCATTTTATACATAGACACATCTACCTGTGCAGCCAAAGTATTTTTGAAGGGAATTCAACATTAGACACAGTAAGCCTTCATACTGGTCACAGAAGGGGACTGAAAGTTATCCAGGATGAAGGTCCGCTAAGATTTTTCAGGTAAAGTAGGAAAACTGAAAGCTGACACAAGGAAATTTGGGCATGAAATAATGGATGAAAGAAATGAGGGGTTGAATATGATAAATAGTATATATTAACTGAATGGATATAGTCTAGGAACTGCAGTCCTAACCATATATATTTGTTAGGACCCAAGGGAATGCAAGGAATATCACTGATCACGATATCATCATAGCTTGTATTGAATACTTAACATCCCAGTATACCTGACAGCACTAAACTTTTTTAGAGTAGTTATTGTAGTTATTAAATGTGTACACCACCTGATTCCCAACACCTCTGGCCTGATGAAAATAGAATTTGGCAGAATTTTGTTCTAAAAGGAGAATGGCTGGAGTTTGATATTATACATGGCAATATTTCATTTATTTATACCTGTAGCACAGATGTAGTTACTTGGATTTTTTCTGGAAACATCTCCCTCTAACTGAAATATAATAAAAAGAGCCAAGACTGAGCCACCAGAATTAGCAACTGTGAGAGTCAAATGTGTGACACCCTCTCAACAGCATGCCTCTGGCAAAACCCACAAGTTGTGTACAGCATACACCTGGAGATATAAAGCTAGGCTGTTTTGGTGGCAGTTAAAAGGGGAAAATCCAACCTCCCTGCATTTAGAACACTGTTAATTCATTCCACTAAGGTGATTTCCAGATTACATATTTTGTTCTTGGTTACCTTTTTCTGGCTTCTTTGCAACTCCCACCCACTCCATTGACTGAAGCCCCATTCTAAAACTTATTTCCGAAACTGCATTATAACTCTGTGAGGCTTTCATTGCTACTGTTTGCACAAAGGCAGGTGATGGAATGAAAGCTTCAGTCCTTTAAACCATTTTCTTACATAGCTTATCTTTACAGCAAAAGAGCATTAAGTAAACATTTTAATCAGTGAATCAACATAGAAGTATAGCAACTCTTTTACCAAAGGCATCAGGTAACTGTTGAGCAGGGTAGTCCTCCAGACCAATAACATTAGAAACAGTAAGGATATAATTACACTGTGTTCTGATAATTCACTTTTTATGATTTCTGAATGAGTATACATAGGATATTTATGATCATTCAGAAATTACAAAAAGCAAATAAACAGCAAAAATTTCCTGTCATTTTGAGACTATGCTGGTAACAACAGTCTCCATAGTTTCTCTTATCTTTGTTTCAAGCTCTTCTTGTTGAAATTTTTGGAACACAACAAACCAAAAATAATGATGGGACTGATACAGATATAATACATTTGGTATTGGTATTGGTATTTATTCGATTTGTAAGCTGCCCTATTCCCCGAAGGGACTCAGGGCGGCTGAACAAAAACCAGGGGAAGGGGAAAAACAAATACAGAAAGTAAGACAAACAGGACAGTGATACAACAGTTTAAAAAAGCACAGCAAGCACAGCAAATTTGAGTAGGGGGGGGGGGAACTCAACCCCAGGCTTGCTGGGACAGCCAGGCCTTAACGGCTGTCCAGAAAGCCTAAAGGGTGGCGAGGGTCCGAATCTCCACAGGGAGCTCGTTCCATAGGGCCGGAGCAGCCACAGAGAAGGCCCTCCTTCTTTTATACATTTATCATTCTTAGGCTGTTGAGTATGCGCTCTACATGGGGCAGCCCTTGAAGAGCATTCAGAGACTTCAGCTCGTCCAGAATGCAGCCGCGCGAGTGATTGTGGGTGCACCTCGGTACACCCACGTTACACCTATCCTCCGCGAGCTGCACTGGTTACCGATTGGTCTCCGGATATGCTTCAAGGTGCTAGTTGTCACTTATAAAGCCCTTCATGGTATTGGACCTGGGTACTTGAGAGACCGCCTGCTGCCAATTACCTCCCAAAGACCCATTAGATCACACAGGGTTGGCCTCCTCCGGGTTCCGTCTACCAGCCAATGCCATCTGGCTACTACCCGGGGGAGGGCCTTCTCTGTGGCAGCGCCGGCCCTTTGGAACAAACTCCCCGCCGAGATTCGGACCCTCACCTCTCTCCAGGCCTTCCGAAAAGCCGTTAAAACCTGGCTGTGTCGGCAGGCCTGGGGTTGATGAGTTCCCTTCCCCTCTCGATTGTGTGTCTGTTGGTTATTTTAGATGCTTGTATTTGTAGTTCTTGTGTTTCCCTTCCCCTCTTGGGTTTGTGAGCCGCCCTGAGTCCCGCTGGGAATAGGGCGGCATATAAATAAAACGAAACCTGAAACCTGAAACCTGAAACCTCTTAATAGTGCAAACTCTGGGAAAGTTTCTTTGATCAGCTGACTCCTTTAAAACAGACCAAATATTCCAAGAGTTTCAAGCACAGGAAAAAAAAACCCTTGTGTTTTTTTAAAGCTTAGACTAAGATTTGATTGCTTCATGATTTGACAGACTTGAAAAGTTCTGCCTTTTGAGGATGAATACAGTTTACAAAAATTTCTTCAAGTGGCAGGCCTTGGCAGTGGTTAAGGCTCCTACCTTTCAATGCAGATCTTTCCTCGCCGCTTTTTGAGGTTGGGCCTGGACTTGCTTTCTGAGCATGGAGCGATGTGTGGTGCGGCTGGTGCAAACTACAGTCCGTCTCCCTGTGCTCAGAAAAGCAAGTCTGGGTAAGTCCTCTGCTGGTGGGCAGGTTCTAGGATGCCTGGTCACCATCAAAGGACCTCCACGGACTTGCTTTTCTGAGCACGGGGAGACGGACGGTAGTTTGTGTGGTGCGGCCGGTGCCTAGGAGGTCCTAGGAGACGGGCCGTGCTGTGTAAGCTCCCACCGCTCTAGCGAACCGGTTAGAACTGGCAGGAACCCACCCCTGGTTACAAGTTATGACAACTAGTTAAAGAAATGTTAGCAACTATCTGATTTTCACTCTGAAACAAAGTGCCTATTTTCATATTTTTATTATCATAATTTTCCATATACATCCCCACTGTATTCCTAATAAGATCAGCAAAATGAAGTTACCTGCTCTTCCTCTTTCCCACTTTGGAGGACTGTTTTGGGGTGATGAGTTACTCCTATTTCTAGGTGAGGCAGGTTCATACTGGAATCAATGAAAGATAAGACAATGAAGTGGAATAGAGAAATAGCAGCAACTGGCATAAATCCCGTCTTTAAAAGAAATACATTACCAGTAGAATTGTCTTTGAAGATTACACTGCCATCTAATGATCTAAATATAAATTACATTGGATAGACCAGAAATAAAAATAATACAAAGAAGCAGTCAAGGGCAGAAAAGTGAATGCTTTTCAGGATGGGGTTGTAAGAAATGTAATTCTGTCCTTAATGAAAATAATTGCTTGATTGTCAGCAATTCCTACATACTACTCTATTCTGCTTCATCAACAAAAGCTATTGTTAAACTTATAAAAAAATACTCCTGACTGAGGGCAGCTCCTACCTGATTCAGTTGATTCCAAAAAGCTAAGCCAGGATAAACTAGATTAATTTTTGGATGTGAGACCATTGGAAATCCCAGGGCTATAGGCTAGTTTAAACTGTGAAGTTGAAAAATCATAGAAAAAGAAAACACTTTTGTACTTTTGTATTGCCACTAAGAAAAGAACCTGGGGATATTGAACACAATTCAAAGGAGGCTTTGAAGATGGAAAATAGGCATTGGATTACAAATACTGTATGACAAAATAGAGAGAAAACATTTGAAGGGAGGGAGGGGAAGTTTTATTTATTTAAATCAGTAATGTCTAACTTTGGCAACTTTCAGAGTTGTGGACTTCAATTCCCAGAATCCCCCAGGCAGCATGATCGATATTTATCATTTGGTTCAATAATACATTATCTTAGGGGTACTATATCAAGATGACATCAAATGTCTCTGTTTAAGAATATTCTGTTTCTCTTTGCTACTGTCTAGATTTTTGTCACCCATATACCTAAACAATCTATACCAATATTGCTGTAAGGTAAAGGTAAAGGTTCCCCTCGCACATATTTGCTAGTCGTTCCTGACTCTATGAGTGGTGCTCATCTCTGTTTCAAAGCCGAAGAGCCAGCGCTGTCCGAAGAAGTCTCCGTGGTCATGTGGCTGGCATGACTAAATGCCGAAGGGGTACGGAGTGCTGTTACTTCTCACAAAAGTGATTCCTATTATTCTACTTGCATTTTTACATGCTTTCAAACTGCTAGGTTGGCAGAAGCTGGGACAAGTAACGGGAGCTCACTCCGTTATGTGGCACTAGGGATTTGAACCGCCGAACTGCCAACCTTCTGACTAAGAAGCTCAGCGTCTTAGCCACTGAGCCACCATGTTCCTATATTGATGACTATATGGTAATTTCAAGGGATCATAAGATAAAGAAAACTTCATATTAATTGTAGCACATCCTGAATGGTAAGTATCAGTCAAGTCTGTGGGGTTTCTTTCTTCAACAGAACATGTGGTGCATCCTTTTTTAAAATAAAGGACATCTACAGAGCAGTGGATCAAAGAGATGAATTATGTTTCTATACATAACTTTATGGGACAGATGGAATCTACCCTTAAAGACCCAAGACACTTGGGGCCAGATTATCAAAAGTATCAGACACTAAAACCTATTAACATTTTCAAACCTTTATCCTTGCACATGTCAGCGCTTTTTAGCTCTGTTTATAGGGTCCAAGTGAAAATTTAACTGCTTCAAAGTTCAAGTCAAGGTTAGGTGAGTCCCTAAAAGGGTTAAGTTATTTAAGCATCTTGGCAAGTTGTCCCCCCCCCCTTCATTCCTGAATAGCTTAAGATATAACCTGCTTCTGGGTCAGGCCCACCGAAACACAATTTGGATTGAGGTTAATTCTCTGAACTGCATGTGTGCATTTCTAAACAAGGAGAGAGAGCTTGCATTAGGAAGCTAACAAATGCTTAACATTTTGATTCTTTTTACACTTAAGGGGGAATTTAGTCATTTTAAACATAGAGGTAACATTTACATGGAATTTACATAGATCTACACTGAATATGCCCAATGAGCCAGTTTGGTGTAGTGGACACTGGTCTAGAAACCAGCAGAAATAAGTTTTAGCCTCACTAGGAATGGAAATTGGCTGGATGACTTTGCACAGTCATTCTCTCTCACCCCAGCCTACTTCACAGAAATGTTGTGAGAAAACAGGAGGTGGAAGCACTGCCCACAGGGGGCTGCCATTGAAAAGTATTTGGAAGCTTCAGCTAGTTCAGAATGCAGCTAGACAAGTTCAGGGGCTAATCAGGATATGCAACATCACTGCTTCAGGAGGTGCCAGTGTGTTTCTGGGTACAATTCAAGGTGATAGTTGTCATCTTAAAAGCCCTTCATGGCTTGGGACTGGGTTGCCCGAGGGACTATTTTCTCACAGTTGTTGCTACAGTCCAATCTTGTCTGACAAAATGGGCATGATCCAGGTCCTGCCAGTTCTGGAATGTCAATTGGCAGGGCCTGAGAGGTAAACCTTTTCTGTCATAGTGCCTGTCCCCTAGAATAGCCTACTTCTTGAGATTAAGATGGCCCTTACCATGTTGGCCCTTTGGAAGGCTGGAAGACCTGGCTAAGTGCTTGGTTTGGGGTCCCAAATATATGAAGGGCCCATTTCCTGGTTGTGTTGACATTGATTATAGTATCTGTTGGCTGCTATTTGTATTTCTTTTTCATGTTGGACATTAACTATTTTAATGATTGTTTGCTGGCCAGAGTTACTAGATTGAAATTGGCCGCTATGGCCGCTACACAAATTGAATTAAAAACCAAACAAACAATGCATGTCAGTTTGAGTTGTATCAATTAAAAGCAGAAAAGCTATTCCAGGTATTCCTTGGGAAGAACTCAGTATGTGGATAAAAATGCCAAATCCAGTTTAACATTTGGCTGACTGTGCAACTAACAATAACAAAACGTTTGTGTGCCTTTGAGTCAATGTTGGTTTCTGGTGATTGACAAGTCCCTGTAGATTTTTGGCAATATTTCAGAAGTGGTTTGCCATTGCCTACTTTCTTTGGACAAAGAGAGAAAGAGAGAGATAGAGGCACAGACAGACAGACAGACAGGCCCAGATCAACTGCCGGATTTGTGTCTAAGGAGAGATTAAAACTCACAAACTTGTTGTTTCTAGGCTAATGTCTTAACCACTACAGCACACTGCTGTCAGTATACAGTTCTCATTTTAACTGTAACCCAAATATTTATGGTAATAATGATGACATGAAGAGGCAATATCGGAGAACAGGATGGCATGTTTTAAATAATGACATGGGATTTTCTGCTGAAAAATTATTGGAACAATTCATTCTTAGGGAAGATGCTGTGTGTACAACATGTCTCATAAGTATCTTTGGTGAAGGTCATGAAAGAGACTGGGATAAATTGCTGAGGGGAGGGGAGATGCTGCAGATCAGGAAATGTGGTGAAGCATTTTGATAGTGACCTTAGCATCTATTACATACTGTACTATGAGTCATTGGAAGTCTAGCACACAAACACACAAGCACCAAATAGAGGATCTCATCCGCTTTTAAGTGAATCTTTTTTTTAGCACTGGCAAGGAATTAGAATGGCCCAGATGTTAAGAAATGTAAATTTACAACTCAAGAGAATTAAGTTAATTTTGTTTCACATAGATATGTTTTTAAAAGTCTTGTGCTGGCATTGTAAAAAATGCAAGGGTTCTCTCGCTCATATGGTATGGCTTTTTTTTCAACATCTTATACAAATTTGATCCTCTGTAGTGTAGATTTACTAATAAGATTTAAGTATTTAATTATTTTTATATTTCTGTTATACGGTTATTTTTTGTTTTCTCCCCTTAAGTTTTGTGTTTATTTTAATTTTTGTATAGTATGTATACTTTTACTGTTCTATTTATGATATTACTTATTTTTTGTGTTATACTTCACTAATGGAAATATTTTTAAAAACCTAAAAAAAATACTTCAGTACAGCCTTTAAATATATATTTTTAAGCAGTAGACCAATGTGAGTGCACAGTTACACACAGTAGACCATGTTTCATTTACAAAGCTATCTTCTGACATCTTGAAACAATTTTCTGACCCCTAGTATCTTCTGCTTGGGTTTTTTGTCCCTATCCAGTGATAACACAGCCCGTTCTTAACCTAAAAAATTGGAGGGCAGTTGAAAGCACTACTAGTAAAAGAAAAAAATCCCAAATTGAAAAAGCTCTGATGTCTTATTGTACTTCTCTCTCTCTCTCTCTCTCTCTCTCTCTCTCTCTCTCTCTCTCTCTCTCTCTCTCTCTCTCTCTCTCTCTCTCTCTCTCTCTCTCTCTCTCTCTCTCTCTCTCTCTCTCTCTCTCTCTCTAAATTACTTTGGATGAACTTGGTCTTCATATATTAGATCATAGCAGGGCTATAGTTATGGGTGGGATAGCAAGAGATATTTTTCTACAACAGGTATCAAATTTGCAGCCCATGGGCCGGATGTTTCACGTGCTGGCCACACCCACCCTGTTTTAGCAAAAGGGAAAAATGTTGCAATATGTCACGTGACACCATGAGTTTAACACCCGATCCAACATTATCAGGCGCCAAAATAGAGAGACATGATATTGCAACAGCAACATGTCCCATGTAGAACAGTTATCATCTTGCAGGCGTACAGGGGGGAGCAATATAAAATAGTGGTGCCTGCCTCACAACCACTTTCATTTTTGGGTTGTTTTTCTTGCAGTTGGATTTTCTAAACATTTTAGCATCAAGCAGAATTTTTTAATCTATTATCCAATTAGTTGCAGAGGGACATATATTTATCGTGATTCATCTTGTTAAATAAATTTAATCACATTTGGCCAACAGGCATGAGTGGAAAACCAGGTAGGAAATGGAAAAGGTGAATCATGCCTTCATTATGATTGATGACTCTGAGGCTTGCAAATCTAGACTACAAGGTCCTTTAGCAAAAGACATATTGCCTTTGGAGATATCTTAGATCATACTCTTAGAAGCTTTCCTTTTGTCTTTAAAATAGTGGGTCAGAAAAGGTCTGACCAAAACACTTTTAAAGTTAAACAGCTAACGAAGTACAAAGATTTCTCACCCAGAATATCTTCAAAATCCATTATTTTTGTTTTTAATAAATGTTGTCTTAGTACTATCATGGGCATCTAAAATGGGGAAAACAAGAGGGAAATGATGACATGTGTGATGCCAGCTTCATAATGTAGGCTACTATGTGATGATTAATGACATGCATCTTCTTATTTTGACAGTATTGCAGTTTGCTGTGAATACCATGAGTTCATTTCTCTTTCTTGCAATATGTACTCATTTTAATAATCAAACTATATTGCCTCTGGTTCTGGTTTAGAGTGCCATACTATTTTAGCATGTGACACCTGTCATATAAATACATTGCAGTTATTAAAGATGTGGAACCCTTGCCATATTTTAAAAATATTTAATGGTATGTTTAGCGTATTGGTATATTTCTGTTGGGTAGTAATCCAGGGCTAGCTTCTATGGCCCTACATGCTTTTAAGTTGATTTGGAAAAAGAGCTTCAGTCTCTAGGTACACATAGTACTTCCCCATTATGTATGAAAAATGGAGCATCTTTTTTTTCTCATCAGAATTTTGTGAGGGCCTAGAAAAATGGATGCATTATAGAAGAGACTTGCACATTCTTTAATGAATAATGGAGATGTTCATCATTGCACAGGGTGTGCAGCAATTCTTTAAAACTATTTTTGCAGCCTAACTAAACAGACTTTTGCAAAAATTGGATGCAGATTCTACAATTATTCCAATAAGTATTCATGTTTGGAAATGATCTACTGATTGAAATGTCTTTTCCTATGACTAGCTTTATAATATAATCTAGCCCCCTATTTCAGTTTATATCAGGGGTGTCAAACTGGCAGCCCACAGGCCAGATGCATCATATGCAGGTCAAACCCATCCTTGCTCTGCAAATGGGAAAAACATTGCAAAACATCACGTGATGGCAACATGATACCGTGAGTTTGACACCTGTGATTATAATTTTAAGAAAGTGAAGTTACACCATTGTACTGTTAGTGATGTTTTAAGGAAGAAATGAAAGAGATGCAAAAATAGAGGACTAACAGGATTTGTCAGTGGAATCCAGCTGTTCACCAAAACAGGTTCTATGAATTAAAGTATTATGTAGAACAGTCATTCTGAAAAAGGAAATCTATCAAGTTTGCTTCTGTCAGATATTTTTCTGTGAAACTGAAAAGTTGACTCATAGCTTCTTTGAACATCAAAACTGCAGATGTGTTTATCATTCAAAATTGTACTGCAGACTCTTTCACCTAAGGATATAAAACACCTGCTCATGTTGGTTCAGCTGCACCAGGGAGTTTGGAGCCACATTTTCCTTTAATATTTGTCCTAAACTAGCAGTCCATATATTGAATAAGAATGCATTCTGCTTCCATTTGTTCTCTTTATCATGGCTTATGGAGTAACAGTAATAGGAAGAAATTAGCTGCAGAAATGAATGTTGTGTACAGTTTGTGCTACTGAATGGATTTACTTTTTAAGGCCACTTCAGAAATTTCCTTTGCAAAAGGAAGCATAATGATCTCATTTGTTGTCTTCATTTGAACATATCTGCTTTAACCCTCAAGGGTGACATTTGTTATACTATCACTCTGTCTTGTCCTGCATGGAAGAAAGCTGTATGGTACTTCTACTATATAGGGAAAATAACTAGTATCAAAGATAGGCTATGTAGAAGATTGGTATTTACCTTTCCAATCTCTTCCCTTTCCCAGGTGTCAGATAGTCTGCTGAGCAGAACTGAATATGGTAATAGGCTTAACTAAGTTCTACTGGTATAAATTTAGATAATGGGAATTGCCATAGTGTGTGAGTTTTCTGATACAATTGAAATGGGACATAAGAGACCCAGAACACACTAACAATGAAGGAATTAAGATAGTCTACATCATACGGTTTAGATTTTGGGATGCTCCCAGTTATGAATACAAAGGAAATGCACCTGTTTTACATAGCTTAAACAGAATGTTAGAAGGGCTGTTTAGAAGCATGCTTTCCCTGTTATTTGTTGCCAACTTATATCTGTGAAAAATGATCAAGGTGTAATGGAATAATAATGGAAGGCTATGTCTTAGAAATGGTAAACATATTTCTCAATAAGGAATTCTGATCTGACCTCAATGTATTCTCAGTTTCTAAAATGTGATTTAAGTGAATGAATAGCAGCAGTTAAAAGCCTTTAACCTTTTGGTAGCCCTAAAAGCATTTACATTCTTCACCCACATAAGAATGCACATCAGTCCATGTTGTCTATGGAAATCCACCAAAACCTCAGGCTGAAATTTGCAAGCTTTATTGGATTCCTAAAAATGAAAAAGAAACCATATAAATGTTACTTGTAGATTAGCAGGTCATTATTTGGCCTCTTTGCTCTTAAAGATGAAGCCTCCTTGATCCTAGACTATAAAAGGACTTCAGAATTCCTTTCAGCTTCTCCTTTGATTTCAGCCCCAAACTTCATTTTCTCACAACAATAAACTTCTGTGTTTCATTAAATGCAATTTCTTTAAGAGGTGATTAAGCACATATTCTTGTTTTTAAAAGTTCCTTCCTAAATTGTCTTTTTTTCCTGATGACCACAAGATGGCAGATCAAAATGTTACTGCTGTATTCTAAATGTTAATTAATTGATCCATCAAGCTGAAGATATTACTTTCCTTTTAGTAATATATTGTTTTAATTATTTTGCTCCACATAATAGCTAGTTGCTCACCTAGTTTAATAATTAAACTGAATTATGTACAGATGCCAGCTGGTCTAAGTTCAAGATATTCCTACCCTGCTCAGAAGATAAATATATAGGCTAAAATGTGGATTATGGTTAACAGTGCAATTAAGCCTACATCTGACAGAGACGAAGATGCAATCTTCTAATTCAATTGTGTACCGAGCCTGTGACTGCCATGATATAATTATAATACATATTATATTATTCCAGGCCCAGATGGATCTATTATGAGTAGAGAACATGACAATGCCTTACATGTACACTAGAGGAAAATTTGGGGCTTATCTTCAAGGCTTCTCAGCAGAACAAGTGGCAACCCTATTCTGAGACAGGTAAGAAAATATGCTATTTTTAGAAAGAGCAAAATAATACAGAACATGTAGGTAGGGACACAAATAATCAGTCTGCTTGCCCCACCAGCCAGTTACAGGTAGTCCTCCACAGTGATGGTTCAAAGTTACAACTGCACTGAAAAAAGTGACTTATGACTGTTGTAGCATCCCCATGGTCATGTGATTTACATTCAGATGCTTGACAACTGACTCACATTTATGACAGTTGCAGTGTCCTGGGGTCATGTGATTATCTTTTCTGCCCTTCTGACAAGCAAAGTCAATGAAGAGACCAGATTCACTTAATAACCGTGTTACTAACATAACGGCTGAAGTGATTCACTGAACAAATGTGGCAAGAAAAGTTGTAAAGTAGGACAATACTCACTTAACAAATTTCTCACTCAACAACATAAATTTTGGGCTCAATTGTGGTCGTAAGTTGAGGACTATCTGTATTATGGCAGTGATAGTCTACTGAACCTAGAAATGGTTGGCTTTTCAGGAGCATTACTTAATTAATGCTTTTTAGTGCTGCATATATAAGACAATGCCATAATACCATTATTGCAATTATGGGGCTTCAGACTAAGTTTTCTTTCGTCTCAATTTTCATAGCTGTTAATCTTACCATAGGTTTTCTTGATTGCCAGCTGAATATAATTATGAAATTGGGATCTTGGGAAATTAGGCGCTATATTCCTGAATTTTAAAAAACCAACAAGACATAAAAGAAGCACATTTGTAATTTTCTACTTCAAATCTATGTTATTTGTAGGGATTACTTAGTTTCAATGTAGAATCATTCTAATGTGATTTAAAAAAGCTGATTACTTTACATTGCCAATTAAAACACCACTGCTTTCTGAATTTGGTGCATTATGTTATTTTAAGGATTTTAAAAAATATATTCAAGGAAAATATTGCTACGTTTATCACCTTGTTAAATCAGCTGGATCAATTTCAAGAGGAAAATTGATAGCAATAGCAATAGCAGTTAGACTTATATACCGCTTCATAGGGCTTTCAGCCCTCTCTAAGCAGTTTACAGAGTCAGCATATTGCCCCCAACAACAATCCGGGTCCTCATTTTACCCACCTCGGAAGGATGGAAGGCTGAGTCAACCTTGAGCCGGTGAGATTTGAACAGCCAAACTGCAGAACTGCAGTCAGCTGAAGTAGCCTGCAGTGCTGCATTTAACCACTGCGCCACCTCGGCTCTGATGATAGGCTGATGGCTAACAGTGGCAGAACAGCTTAAGGGTTGCTATTAAGGCAGGTTTTCCCAAGCTATTCTGGAATTTGCTATCATGGTAAATCCTGTCTTGGTCCATCATTGCTTACTATGCACAATAGAAAGGAACCTGTCCTTGATTTGCAATAATGGGATATTGCCCAATGCATAACTTTATTTCTCCTTTGACTCCCAATATTTGGTTGGTTTTCCATTGTTTTTTACTATCCCAAATCTAAAAATATCCCAAATTTGAAAACAGATTTCAAAATGAAATACCGTTATTTAAGACAATATATCTGGACATACACATTTAAATTTAGAATTTCATGCAGTTCTTTTTTAAAGAAAGTGATTCAGAAAAGTCAATGAATGCCACATAAAATGGGTACTACTAATCTTTGTTTAGGAAGACTGGATACAGATTCCATCTAGGTCTTTAGAATCCATATCAAAGCATACAAAATCAAAAAGTGTTGGAAAAAAATAAAGCTACATTGACTGGTTATCGTTACATGATAAATGATAGCGTACCAAAAAGAAATGGACTGCAGCCAGCTGTGCTTAAAGTGATAAAGGCAATTTTTCTTTCAATATCTCTTGCTGAATAATAAAATGCAGTTTAATTCAACTTGTCAGATTGTGTTAGCAAAAGAGAAGCACAATTGTGCTTTGCACCAATGGGGTTTATACTGACAAGTGTCTTATATAACAATGACAAACTTTTGCAAGTAACTTGGCTATTCACACTGCCTTGTGTATCTTTGTAGCCGGTTTTAACTTGCTCTTCTTTCTTTTCTCCCAGTGTGAATTGCTTTCCAAAAAGTCAATCAAATTCTCAAACAGTTGTGTGTTAAAATTTGTTCTTAAGTTCCAGTATGGATATTCCATACCTGTATAAGGAGAACATTTAGGGAGAGACTGTGGTGGTGCAATGTATTATTTAATGATACGAATCTTGTCTTCTTTTAGAATGACAGATAGGACAAACACTGATAATATAACTATATGTTCTCAGTGAAATTTTCATACTGAAATAAAGTTTGAAAAATCTAGGAGAACCTTTCTTAACAAAGGCATCTTTGCCCCATTCCTCTGTTGGATATTGATTTTCTCAATAAACTCACCTTATGGTGGTTTGTTTGTTTTCACGAACTATGAGTGTTGAAAAATATTTAGAATTTTCTGTGAAAGAAAAGCATTGTCTTCCACTTTTGAACAAAATACATATTATTAAAAATGATAACCATGCAATAATATTTATGATATGTAAGTTTTTAAAAAAACTTCTAACTGGTTCTTTATTTTTTGCATTCAGCTTATTTTTGACCCAATATATATGAAATCTTGCATCTAGAAATGGAATATATATAGTAGCATCCTAAACTCTCAACATCAGCAGAGATTAAGCACACAAAACCAGAGCAAAGACAAAAGATCTCTAGATGAAAACCTTTTTTTAAAGGCTAAGTGTGGCTATAAATTGGGTTTACTTAATTTATTGCTCCCAAGAGTCTTGTTAAGGCTTTTATGATCTAATTGAAATATTGTCCTTGAAACATCTGTGGAATCCTCTTCTTAACAATTATTTGTCACTGATATACCTGTGTATGCAGCTAATGTAAAAGCCAAATTTATTCAAGTTGGTTGAAGATATTAGATCATTAAAAAACTTTAAACAGTGAAGAGAGAAATATGACTTTATTTGTAACAAAATGATGTGCTATTTCTTTGAAGTCATCAGGAGTTTAATTTTAATAATAAAAGACCGTTTAATTTATCAATTTCTTCTAACCTGGGAAACCAGTTGTTTACCAAATCAGTAAAGTATGGTCATGAATGCAAAGAGAAGGATGACATTATTTTTATATTTGAAAATATCAATTATGAACTGAAACTTTCTTGTTTGCTAATACAGTGCTGAAATAATAAGGACCCAGTACAAATTCTAAAATGCAGTGAATACACTTCATGGTGATTCACTATTTGAAGAAAAGAAATTGAGGTTTATTGAAGCTATTCTATTTTATATGAACAACATATAAAATAGGTTTCCATTTGTTATTTTGGAAGTTTTCAAAATTTAAATGATATACAAAGTATATTAATCTAGAAAAACAACTATTATTTTTGTTTTCCACCTGGGAGAGTATTCTGTCTAAATTTAGCATTCAGATAACTTGCTGTAGGGTAACAGCAAATCTTGCTATCTTGTCTATTTCACCTTGAATGAATTCATTTTACATTCATTGCTGAGTCTTTTGACAGCAGGTAATTGACAGTGAGCCATCTTGAAAGGTAAGCAGATCAGTCCAGGTTAGTACTTATATGAGGATCAATTTGGAAAGTTCAACGTTGGGTGGTAGAATAAAAAAATGATTTAGAAAAATCATAGTTTGCAAATTAGTGCACAGAAATATCCACAAAGACATCAAGTCATGTTATGTCCTATGTCTTATAATTTTAATCATGCTTTATAATTTTTAACTCTTTTATCTGAAGTACCCCTGAAATTTAATGCAAGGCAAGTTTGTCTTTTTTCCTCCAGAAAAAAACCCAGAAGTTGCTGTTAAGAAGAGCACCAGAAGTTCTGCTTCATTTGTTCAGATAATAATATCTGGTCCAAGAAGTAAAGAAGACTGTTATCTTAGAAGGCTAAAGGCCTTCTAATAGTTATTCTTAAATCTAAGAATCCCAAGGAGATGCTGAGCTTTAAATATCTGAAGATATTTCATTTAAATGAAATAAGATATGGAATTTTAATGTTTGTAAAATAACAGCTCTGTGACATTTCTGATATCTGGTATCAAAATTCTGTAATGCTAACTAAAGTTAAAGTTTACCATCCATTACAATCCCATGACCCGTCAAAACCATGCTCGACTAAACCGCGCCCAATTAAACCGCGTCGCTGATGTCATCAACAGGGTGACAACAGCCAGCGCGGAGAGAGAAGGGCGCTTTAAATAGCACTTTGAAAGCAAGCCAATTCAACTTAAGGTAAGGGTTAGGCTTAGAGTTAGGGTTAGGTTTAGGTTTAGGTTTAGGTTTAGGGTTAGGGTTAGGGTTAGGGTTAGGGTTAGGGTTAGGGTTAGGTTAAGGGTTAGGGTTAGGGTTAGGTTAAGGGTTAGGTTTAGGGTTAGGTTAAGGGTTAGGTTAAGGGTTAGGTTTAGGGTTAGGTTTAGGATTAGGTTTAGGGGGGTTAGGTTTAGGGTTAGGGGTTAATTTTAGGTTTAGGGTTTACAGCGTGCTTCTGTCTCTGCACTGTTGTCACCCTGTTAATGATGTCAGCGACGCGGTTTAGTCGGACGCGGTTTAGTCAAGCGCGGTTTTGTGGTGGAACCTTACAATCCTATAGGGAGAGATTAAACTTTCACACTGTATCCCTTAAGCAGATGGCTAAAAATGATTACACAATAGTTCATTGATTTATGGGATAGTATCACCTGAAGAATACAAATGTATTATTGTATTCTCCCATTGACACAGAAATTTACCCATTTTGTTGGGAATTCACATTCTTCAACCAAATATGGACTTGGTTTTAGAATGTAGACTGAATCAGTAAAAATACAGGCAGATATAGATTTGCAAAGTTTCAACAAAGAAAAAGTAATGTTATGACTGTTGCATGCCTTCACCATCATATGGCCAAAATCAGTGATGTGCGGTGAGGTTTATGGCTGGTGAGGCAAGCGGGCAAAAGCCACCCTATGTCGGATACAGCAGCTTTCGGATGTCCCGGGAAGCCCCGGCACTGTGTCCGCCATAGAGGCGGAACACCTCTATGTCGGACACAATGGCAGGGCTTTCAGAAACCCCGGGAAGCCTATGCGCTGCGTCCACAATAGAGACGGGATGCCTCTATGTCGGACACAGCGGCAGGGCTTTTGGAAGCCCGGGGAAGCCCCGGCGCTGTGTCCACTATAGATGCCGCATTTCAGATGCCCCAGCTCTGTGTCCGCCATAGAGGTGGGACGCCTCTATGTTGGACAAAGCGGTAGGGCTTTCAGAAGCCCCGGCGCTGTGTCCGCCATAGAGGTGGGATGCCCCTCCGTCGGGCACAGTGGCAGGGGTTTTGGACGCCCCAGCAATGTGTCTGCCATAGAGACAGTTATGACTGTTGCATGCCTTCACCATCATATGGACAAAATCAGTGATGTGCGGTGAGGTTTATGGCTGGTGAGGCAAGCAGGCAAAAGCTGCCCTATGTAAGACACAGCGGCAGGGCTTTCAGATGTCCCAGGAAGCCCTGGCACTGTGTACGCCATAGAGGCGGGACACCTCTATGTCGGACACAGCAGCAGGGCTTTTGAAAGCCCCGGGAAGCTCTGGCGCTGCGTCTGCCATAGAGGCAGGATGCCTCCATGTCGGATACAGCAGCAGGCCTTTCGGAAGCTCCGGGATCCCCGGCGCTGTGTCCGCCATAGAGGCGGGACACCTCTATGTCAGACACAGCAGCAGGGCTTTTGGATGTCCCAGGAAGCCCTGGTGCTGGACCGCCATAGAGGCAGGATGCCTCTATGTCAGACACAGTGGCAAGGCTTTTGGAAACCCCGGCGCTGTGTTCGCCATAGATGCGAGATGCCTCTATGTCAGAAACAGTGGCAGGGCTTTCGGACACCCCAGTACTGTGTCCGCCATAGAAGCCTCATGCCTATTTGGCGGACACAGTGGCAGGGTTTTCGGAAGCCCCGGGAAGCCCCAGCGCTGTGTCCACCATAGAGGCATCTCGCATCTATGGCGGACACAGCGCTGGGGCTTTTGGAAGCCCCGGGAAGCCCTGGTGCTGTGTCCACCATAGATGCGAGATGCTTCTACGGGCTTTTGGACACCCCAGAACTGTGTCCATCATAGAAGCCTCATGCCTCTATGGGTGACACAGCGGCAGGGCTTTCAGAAGCCCCGGGAAGTCCCGGTGCTGTGTCCACCATAGAGGTGGGATGCCTTGATGTTGAACAGAGCGGCAGGGCTTTCGGACGCCCCAGAGCTGTGTCTGCCATAGAGGTGGGATGCCTCTATGTCGGACACAGCGGCAGGGCATTTTTTGCCTCTAGCTCTGGGGCAGCAAGTGGGCAAAAGCTGCCCTGCCACCCCGGCACTAGAGGCAAAAGCCATCCTGCCGCTATGTCCGACATAGAGGCAGACACAGCACCGGGGCATCAGAAAGCCCTGCTACTCTGTCCGACATCAAGGTGACCCAACTCTATGGTGGACACAGCGCCGGGGCGTCCAAAAGCCCTGCCACTGTGTCAACATAAAGGCGTCCTGCTTTGTCCAAAAGCCCTGCTGCTATGTCCATAAGCCCTGCCGCTAGTCCAAAAGCCCTGCCGCTATGTCCGACATAAAAAAAATTACCAGTGCACCTGCCAGCAGAGACAATTACTTACAAATTACATTAATTTTGAATTCCTCCCCCTCTCTCCGACCCACATACCTTTTCCAGCTGTTTCACAGAGGATTTCAACTCTGCTCTTGTCTGCCATGATGAAAATGTAAAAATGTAAAAAGAAAAAGGCAAGAGCTGCTGAGGTCAGGCTGGGTTAGCTGTTGCCAGAGTCCCCAATGTATGACTCTGCTTAACTGTTTAAAAAAGACTCTAAAAAAATGCCCTCTACAGGAGGAGGCAAGAGAACCAAGTGCGTCATCTACATAAGGAATTTTTTTGTCTTTTATCCTTTCCTTAACTCTGCTCGAGTGTTCATAAAGATTAAAGACTAAATGAGGCACGTGGTTCTCCCGCCTCTTCCTGTAGAGGGCACTTTTAAAGAGGCTTTTTTAAACAGTTAAGCACTAAGCAGAGTCATCCACTGTGACTCTGGCAGCAACTACCTCAGCCTTTTTCCTTTTACATTTTTTTTTCTTTTCATGATGACAGGGTGAGGTCCTTCCTCCCCTGACTGCACGTCATTGGTCAAAATTTAGACATTCTGCAAATGGTGTGTGTTATGACTTCACAAATGGCTTCTTATAAGCTGAGTCAATGGACAAGCTGGTAGTAAAATCACAAGTCAGTCACTGCTGCCTTGTTTAATAACCATATGGGAAGTGAGAATATAAGTCCAGCTTGATGCTAAGTGAGAAGTTCGTGTAGTAAGATAGAAATTCAAACAGATCAGTAATCTCAAAATTCATTTTTTGTGCTATGATAATTGTCTGTTTCCATATTTCTACATTTTTGCTGCTTATTTTTTTAAGAAGACTGAGAAGACAGCTTTCCTCTCAGGCCTTATCTTTTTATATTTAAAGTTAATACTGTAATAATAATAATTTATTTCTATGTAAAGGTCACAAATTTGCTTTTTAAGGCTGGTAAATGCTGGCAGACTTTGTCAGTTAAAATGTGGTAAGATAATTTGGAGTTTAGCATGTTATAGAACCTAGCATATTGTCTAAATCAGCTATCATATTAAGCCAATGTAATTTATTTCCTTGGGCATAATGTAAGAAGAGAGTGTTTAGTTAACAATGATTTAGAATGGCATGTTAACTGAACTTTTTCAAGAGTATGATGTCCTTTAAAAGATGTGATTGTTGCTGTATCAAAGATAAATATTTTTGACTCTGAGGTTTTTTTCATCATAGCAAGTAATTAATATTCACAATGTAATCATTTCATCTAGATAATTCACGAATGAATTAAAAAAACCATTGTCTGGGGGGAGGGGGGGAGGGGGGAAATATAGTTTATGTCAATTTTTTAAAACAACAAGAATGCACTTGTATACTGTTGCTTTTTTTCCCCTTTTTTTCTTTTAATTTTAGTATAAAATAAGAAGCCGAATACATCGCTGAATAGTAGAAATACACTGAAGTGAGGAGTAGAGGAAAAGAAGAGGGAGGGCTAGAGAGGGAGCGAGAGGGGAATGGAAGGAGGGTGAGATGGAAGGGAGGGGGAGAAAGGAATGTTAGAGGGGGAGGGGAAGTAGAAGAGGGGAATGCTGAAGGGGAGAAAGGAAAGTTGGAGGGGGGAGAAAGAAAGGGTGTATGGAGGGTTGAAACGCTATGTTGGTTTTGTATTTTGGAATAAGAGTTGTGTTTATTGCTTAATGTGATATCATGCACAGTATATATGTGATTGTACAAAATGAAAATGAAAAAAACATTTTAAAACAAAAAAAACCCATTCTCTTTATTTATTCTTAGCCTCTGTTCCAGGTATTTCATTGTTTGTCGATGCAAAAAATATTACTATGTGGCTTCATGTGTCATTAGTGAAGCTCCCCTTTTTGTCCAAAGCCTTTGAGAAATCCAAATTTAGGAACCAAACGTAAACCAAATGTAAAATGATTAAAGTCATTAAAGTTAAGGATAATTTGATTTACTTCTTTAAAAAGTCCCTTCTTATGCTTTTTGACACTTGATATGAATACAAAATAGCAGTGCCAACTCTGCCAACTCACTGTCCTGCTGCAACCACATGGAGCTCTTGGAGCTCAGTGGTAGTATCAGTGGCAGCGGGTATGTATGTGTAAAAATGGAACACAACAGGCCACCGCCACTCTGTCCTCTGTCCTCTGCCCACCTGCTCGTTTGCCTGCCTGCCTGGATCTTCCTCTAGTGCAGTGTTTCTCAACCTTGCCAACTAGAAGATGTCTGTACTTCAACTCCCAGAATTCCCCAGCCAGCATTCGCTGGGGAATTCTGGGAGTTGAAGTCCAGACATTTTCAAGTTGCCAAGGTTGAGAAACATTGCTCTAGTGGGAAGCCCTTGGTCACCACCACTGTAATCTGCTCCATCCTTACTTTCCTGCCTTCCCAAGTTGTCCTAGAGCCTTCAGGAGAAATGGGTGAGATTGTGTATTTAAAGTCAAGCAAGGAAAGGCACTTCTTCAAGATAGTCTCAAAATATTGTATAATAAAAATAAACAAGGGTTACTGTTGACTCTGCAGAAACCTCTCTTGACATTAAAAATGCCAACCAATCCTACTATAGGCTAGTTGGGCAGTACTATGCAATATTATGTTTAATCCAATTATACATTGACTGTATAGGAGAGATTCAAGATGCACCAATAATACTCATAGTTTGGCCAATAATGTGTTAAACTAGCCAATATATGGACAATTCAATTATCACTTTCAATAATAGTTTGTATCTGTCAACTAAATTTAATTCTAAATTTAAAATAGTGAACTCTTCATATTTAGCATTGATATGTATCCTTCCTGTAAATAAAATGCTCCCTTTTCTAGTTCTCTAGGGCAGTGTTTTTCAACCACTGTGCCGCGGCACACTAGTGTGCCGTGACATAGTATAAGGTGTGCCATGGGAAAAACACCTTATATATAGTCAATATAGGCACAGAGTTAAATTTTTTAAACATTTTCTAATGGTGGTGTGCCTCGTGATTTTTTTCATGAAAAAAGTGTGCCTTTGCACAAAAAAGGTTGAAAAACACTGTCTAGGGCAACAAATCAGCAAATATTCAGAGCTTGAGTTTACATACTGATTCATGTTTGTCCAGTTCTGATTTATTTATTGAATGAACTCAGCCATCGTGCTATTCAAGACATATTTATTTGTGTTATGAAAACTCAAAAGTGACTTATTTAACAATCCATGTTTTCATAAAATGTATAAACCTTATTAGTAAGCAAATTAATATGTCAAAATATTTCCATGTGAAAAAAAGAAAATGGTGTCACTTTGAATGTAGGTTATTTCCCCCCCGAAACCTAGGTTCTGTAACAATTGGAGAAAGTACTAATTAAAAGGAGATGCTGTCTACAGTTGATATAGAACATATTGAAAGCATATTAATAAACATAATATTCTAGGATTTCAATTAGACCTACACATGTTTTCAGGAGATGTTAATATCTACATGTTTGAATTAGATAATTAGATAATAATTTTAGCCTCAACATTGTTTCTAGTAAGCCGCTTTTCCAGCTGTTACTTTCCCAGGCTTTGGCCAATGAATTCATGTTTTGTTCCACTGATAAGCAGCACATTGTTTACCATTCAGGTGCCCTGGACAAAATATATGAGGCATACAATAACCTGATTTCTGGTCATAGATTTATTTTTAACTTTTCAGAGAATCTTGTCTGATTTGGGGAACTTTGTTTTCAATTAAACTCAGCCCAATTTATTCTAATCAGTCACATTTTGCTTCATCCCTTTCATAGGGATGAGCATATGTAAACTTGGAAATAGAGGTAAACCACCGTTAAAATGAAGGTATTATTTCTTTGAGAAATGTTTTGATTTTATTGAAAATTCAATAATTCAAAACTAATAAGAACACATGTATCCATCCCATTAAATCCAAAGTGTTCTGGCCCGCCAGTGTCCAGCAGAGCTAGCAGCAGATTCAGACAGTGAGGAATATCAAAGTTGCACTATCTACATTCTGATGTATGTCCGATTTTGAGGTACAAAAGACATCCAGATATACAGATGTCCTTGGGAAAGTAATCAACCTGGAGAATAGAAAGTTGGCAAATTGTTGATATCATTTCCTAATTTTTTATTTCTGTTCATAACAAAAATCCATTTTCATGCAAAGGACTTTCAAAAGATGCAATGTAACTTTTAACTTTTGGACCACCTTATAAGCAGCTTGCCTTGGATGAAGTGTAGATATGGACTTGTGGATGACTTAGAACTGTCAGTGGAGATTTTCATGTTAAGGACTTCCTAATTTCATCAGTTTGGTAATTTGTTCCCACCCACAGTTGAATTTTATTCCTCTGAAACAGCTGCCAGCTAAGCTTAACCCTATGCTTCCAAGGTTTTTGAAGGGAAAAATAGAGTCCTCATCTTTGATCATTCTACAAATCTCTTAAGGCAAAGTCATGATAAATCCTTAAATTTCTCAAATGTCCATTTAGGCTCTGAATAATCTCTTGAGTAACTGTGCTCACTCCATCTTGTGTTTTTCAAAAACGTTTTTAGATAAACAACAAAGGACTTCAAGTCAAAGGTTAACTGTGGCTGTGGGAGGACAGAAGAAGATAGAATCACACTGACATTGCTGTAATGTGAGGGAGAATATAAGTTCTTGTAACTAAACTTAAGAAAGTGTATATGAATCTCTAGTGTAAATCAATCTGTTGATCAAATTCTCAGTTTTATATTAGCTTCAACTTAGACTCCTTTCCAAAATAGACTAGTGGAAATGATTGCTGCACTCTGAGTTATTTTTGAATTAGAGCTACTGAATAAGATTTATTTATTTATTTATTTTATTTTTATTACCTTATTACTTTGTAAGTAATTCAAAGCAGTGAATATACACATTACTCCTTCCTCCTTCTATTTTCTCCCACAAGAACATTTGAGGGGAATTGGGCTGAGAAAGAGTGACTGGCCCCAATTCTTGGGTACCATCTCAACTACCAGACCAAATTGTCTCAGAATAGAAACTGCAATATAAATTGTTCTCAGGGGATGCATTAGGATTATTTCTTAATGGAGAAATGTAAGATTGGTGCTAAATCTCTGGTGTGAAGTTGTTATTATAACTCTTGTTAGAATTGTAAGAGGATACCTAGTTTTTTAAAATCTTCCTAATTATACATTAAAAAAAAATCCTGAAAAAAAAATCAACTTTGGGACAACCATAATCTGGTTGACTGAGAATCTCTACAGACTTTTAGCTATGCAATTTGGGATGAACACCCATCAAATGGTGTGAGAGTATAAATGGATTTCCAGAAAAGTTGCAGAATACAGGAACCATTAGCACTACTCAGGTGACCCTGAGGATGGAGATAAACTTCCAAGTGCTTCAACAACCATCTAAGAGGATGCAAATGACCAACTGTCGGTAAGAAATAAAAATCTTTCCATTCTGTACCATCCAGTCAGATCTGAAGATGCTTCTTGGATGAGAAGTGAAAAGTCTTCAAAGAAAATAACAAGAAAGAAAAATTGCCTCCTGAAAAAGCACCTTTGTCATCTCTCTACAGACTTACTTACTGTTTACTTACTTTTATCCCCTTTTTGTAAGACACATATGGAGTCGGTTGTTTCCTTTGTAAGCTCTTGTGCTGAGTCAGAAGTATGGTTGGAAATGGATCAGATAGTTTATTCATCAAACCTCTTGCTAAGGACCTGTTATGAAAATAATAAATGTGAAATCGACTCTTATTTTTCTTTGTCTTCAGCAAGAGAATAGTTAAATTTATTTGCCCAGGTGATCCTGAAAAGCAAGTACCACGAAGTGTTGTTGTTGGTTTTTTCTTCCATAGGGAACTTGGACTCACTGTCCAATTATCTTTCAACACTTTTGTCATTTGAGCCTTTGAGATGAAACAAAGCTCCAGTCTGATGAGGGGTAAAAAAGAAAAGAAAAGAAAGCTCTTTTCCATACTCTGTTCAAGGTATGTCAAAAATATTTCAATCTTCACACAATTTGCTGCCTTACATTTACTTCAAAGCATTAGCAAAATGAAAGAGAAGAAAATGGACATTTCAGAGGATTGCAGATAGATGTACATTTCTGGTGAGTGCATCTGGTATCCATCAGGTTCCATCAGGAACATGCTCCCATTCTAGCATGTGAATTTGCTTGCTTCTATGTGGTGTGGCCTAATGATAACCATCGTATTATCACACATAAAAGGTTATCAGCCTTAGAGGTACCAATTCTATATGCAGCAATCCCTAATAATAGTTTGTATGTATTCTGGTAATTATCATATTTTTTGGAGTATAACACGCACTGGAGTATAAGACGCACCAAGGTTTTGAAGAGGGAAATAAAAAAAGTTTTTGCACTCTGCAAGCCTCCCCAAAATGGCCCATTTTTTGCAAAAACGGCCCTGTTTCCCCCTCCCCCCAAAAGGCATGAATAGCCTTTAGGGGGCTTGCAGAGTGCTCCGGGGGAGGGGCAAAATGAGCAAAAAATTGTCTGTTTTTCATGAAAATGGGCCGGTTTTTTGTAAAAAAAAAAGGGTGGGCATGTATAGCCTTTAGGAAGCTTATAGAGTGCTCCTGGGGGCTGGGGAGGGGAAATTGAGCAACAAAGGGCCATTTTCTGCTCATTTTTACCCTCCCCAGCCCTCAGGAGCTTTCTGAAAGCTTCCCAGAGGCTATGCACAGACATTTTGGTGAAGAGGGTGGGGTTTGGGGAGGCAAAAAATGCTGTACTCAGTGTATAAGATGCATCCAGATTTTCAGCCTCTTTTTGAGGGAAAAAGGTGTGTCTTATACTCTGAAAAATACGGTATGCAATAGTCATATCTTGAAATCAGTTTTACTCTAAGCACGCTCTCTCTATGCATGCTGGGTTCGCTATTCTAGAGATATCCTTACAAACCAATAAAATCCTCAAAGAAGGAGGAATACATTGACTGACATAGAGTCAGGATATGTATTAGAACAGGGGTCCCAAACCTCCAGTCCATGGACCAGCATCAGTGCATGCCAGAAATTGGACTGCACATGCAAGCAAAGCCCCATCCACAGGATGCAGGCACCACACAAAATCATGCCTCCTCCGGTCCCTGGAAAATCCTCTTTCCACAGAACTGATCTCTGATGTCCAAAAGGTTGGGGGCCACTGTATCAGAACACACAGAGAAATGCTTGTTTGGGATAAGTCTAAAAGTCTCATAGATTTTGGATCTTATTCTTTAGATTCCAATGTCTGCCTTGCTATAGCATGGGCATCATATAGACTATTATTATCTTTGGTAAGATTCACAGCCTTTGGAGGTGGTTGGTAGCTCAACAAGATGAGTCCTAACCATGGATCTAGGAACTCTTAAGGTAGCATCGGAGGATATAAGCTGTTCCAAGTAGGGTGGTTTTTTGTAGAATCAGAATGTCTAAGTCTGATAAATTATTATTATTATTATACAATTGTATCACAGCGGCCAGTTGTTTTGCCGGATTTGGCATTGGTTACTAGTCGGGCCCCACCCAGGGGCCTAGGACATCGTAACGTATTTTCGTAATTTGCATGCAGATCCAAGCAGTGCGGCTTTTTGCATTTGACTGATGGTGATTTTGTCAATTTTTAACTGTTTTAAATGTAATTCCAGTGCTTTTGGAATAGCACCCAGTGTGCCAATTACCACTGGAATTACCACTGCTGGTTTGTGCTATAGTCGTTGAATTTCGATTTTTAAGTCCTGGTATTTTGCAATTTTTTCATGTTCCTTCTTGGCGACCCTGCTATCACCTGGTATTACAATGTCTATGATTGTGACCTTGTTTTTCTCAACCAGTGTGATGTCTGGTGTATTATGCGCCAGTATTTTGTCTGTTTGTATGCGAAAATCCCACAAGATCTTGACCATCTGATTTTCAGTGACTTTTTCAGGCTGATGTTCCCACCAGTTTGTTGCTGTTTTAATATTATAATTTTTGCACAAATTCCAATGGATCATTTATGCTACTGAATTGTGCCGCAATTTATAATCAGTCTGCACGATTTTTTACAGCAGCTGAGTATGTGATCAACAGTTTCATCAGCTTCTTTGCAAAGTCTGCATTTGGCATCATCAGAGGATTTTTCGATTTTGGCCTTAATGGCATTTGTGCGGATAGCTTGTTCTTGCGCAGCCAGGGTTAGTGACTCTGTTTCTTTCTCTAATGTACCTGTTGTTAACCATAACCAAGTTTGTTCACTGTCCACTTTATCTTTTATTTTTTCCAGAAATTGGCCATGCAGTGCTTTCTTCTGCCAACTCTCCATTCTTGATTTTATCACATCTTTTCTGTATTCTTGTTTCGTCTGTTGGGCCTTCAGTAGATTTTTGTTCTTTACTTCGATTAATAGATATTCTTGACTTTCTTTTAAATAATCAGCCAGTGCATGTTTTTCTTCTTCAACTGTTTGCTTCACTTGTAATAATCCTCTGCCACCTGATTTTATTATTATTATTATTATTATTATTATTATTATTATTATTATTATTATTATTATCATTATTATACAATTGTATCACAGCGGCCAGTTGTTTTGCCGGATTTGGCATTGGTTACTAGTCCGGTCCCACGCAGGGGCCTAGGACGTCATAACGTATTTTCGTAATATGCGTGCCAATCCAAGCAGTGCGGCTTTTTGCATTTGACTGATGGTGATTTTGTCAATTTTTAACTGTTTTAAATGTAATTCCAGTGCTTTTGGGATAGCACAGTGTGCCAATTACCACTGGAATTACCACTGCCACAGGCCACAGTTGAATTCTGGAAAGAATTGTGGGAAAATGCAAAGGACTACAACAAGGAAGCAAAGTGGATACATGACTTTGAGAAAAACATTGGCAACAAACAAATGCAAGTATTAGAAATAACAACTGAGATGGTGAAAAATCGAGTAAAAAAGGTAAAGAATTGGACATCACCTGGAAAGGACCAATTACATGGTTTCTGGCTCAAATATCTGACCAGTTTACATGCAATATTGGCCAGGCAACTGAATGAAATTTTACAAAAAGGCCAAATTGATGAATGGTTGACAACTGGAAAAACATACTTGATTCAGAAAGATGCAACTAAAGGAACAATACCTGAAAACTACAGACCAATAACATGCTTGCCAAACAACCTTCAAATTACTCACAGGCATTATTGCAGATAACATGATGATGGATTATTTGGAAACAAACAACATCTTGCCAGTAGAGCAAAAAGGCATCAAAAGAAGGAGCAGGGGCACAAAAGATCAGCTTCTAATTGATAAAATGATATTAGAAAATTGTAAGAACAGAAAAACGAACTTGAATATGGTCTGGATTGATTACAAAAAGGCATTTGACTCACTGCCACATAGTTGGATCATAAAATGCTTAGAAACAACTGGCATTAGCAAAAATATTACATCCTTTACTGAAAAGGCGATGAAACAATGGAGAACTGAGTTGGCAGTAGGGAATGAGATCTACGGAATGGTTAATATCAAGCGAGGAATTTTCCAGGGTGATTCACTTTCACCTCTTCTCTTCATCATCGCAATGATCCCACTATCAGTAATCTTAAAAAAAATGAAATTAGGCTACCAAACAGCCAAAGAAGCTGAAAATTTTTTGCATTTACTATATATGGATGATTTGAAACTCTATGGAAAGTCAGAAATAGAAATCCAATCATTGACAAACACAATCCGAGTATTCAGCACAGATATTTCAATGCAGTTTGGCATGAAAAAATGCGCCACTGTATCCATAAAAAGGGGTAAAATCACTGCATGTGAGGGAATTGAAATGCCCAATGGCCAACTAATTAAATGCAAAGAAAATGAAGCCAACAAATACTTAGGCATTCTGCAGTTGGATAACATCAAGCATGGAGAAGTAAAAATTATTGTCAGGCGAGAGTACACCAACAGAGTTAAGAAAATTTTGACATCTAAATTGAATGGTGGAAATACAATCAAGGCCATAAATACCTGGGCAATACCAGTTATAAGATACACAGCTGGTATAGTTAACTGGACACAAGCTGATTTGGACATTTTGGACCGAAAAACCAGGAAACTAATGACAATGCACTACAGTTTACATCCATGTGGTGATACTGATAGATTATACCTGCCCCGAAAATGCCAAATCCGGCGAAACAACTGGCCGCTGTGATACAATTGTATAATAATAATAATAATAATAATAATAATAATAATAATAATAATAATAATAATAATAATAATAATAATAATAATAATATAAAAAAAACTCCGCCTTTGCCGGTCCCAAGCCCGGATGAGAAAGGAGGAAGGTTGGGATCAGGTTGGCATCTGGTCCCGTAAAAAAACCCCCGCCAACCCATACAATATGGTGAAAAAAATGAGTAAGAATTCCATACCGCATCGGTGGTCGCGCGGGTTAACAAGGGCCGCGGCGGATGTTGGGGTCCCTGGACATCCGTCGACAAGTGGGCTACAAGTGGACCAGCCAACAAAACGACAAAAATATAGTGCAGATGAAAACCGTGCCATAATGGCCTGTTACTACAACTCAGAGCCAGAAAAAAGAGGATATTTAAAGCGAATGTATGAATTATGGAAACAACAATATCCAGATTCAAATGTTAGTGAACAACGACTAGCAGATCAAAGGCGATTTATTATACGGAAT
This sequence comes from Thamnophis sirtalis, assembly GCF_051295495.1. NCBI lineage: Eukaryota > Metazoa > Chordata > Lepidosauria > Squamata > Natricidae > Thamnophis > Thamnophis sirtalis. The sequence continues at coordinate 43,426,703 of NW_028261390.1, read as the reverse complement.
AAAGTGTTTAGTGAAGTTGAACATGAGGAAATTCAGGCAAATTGCAAAACCCAAAAAACAATATCACAAGTGGAAATAACTGATATTCAAGACACAACTAAAGATACTATAGTAGAACTCCCAGAAGACGCTCTCGGGGAGGAAATAACACCACCACCACTAGAACCAGTTATCACTGAACCAACTGATGAACTAACTCAAAAACAAAAAGAATTGAAGGATAAGATCATGGACCATTTTCTGCTTAATGAGGAAAGGCAACGTTTACCATCACTAAAAACTGTGCCTAAGAAAATTTTGGCCCCTATCATGAAAATGGTTAATGCAGTGTTTTCAACAATTGAACCGGGATCCATCTTGGAAACAAACCAGTTAATGTACAGCGCAGCTGTAATAGTCACTAATGAACTAGGCATTAAAATTAAAGTACCTAGTCACACAACAGAAAAAGCATCAAAGCCAAAGTGGAAAATCCGTCTAGAACAAAAAATCAAAAAATTAAGGGCAGATGCTAGTAACTTAAAGAACATGCATGAGCAACGGCTTAAAAACAACAAAATCATAGATCGGCTAATCAGAAGATATAGATTGGATACAAGAAACATCAATGAAGCTGTAGAGATTGTAAAACAGCAGATAACAGCAACAGCTAGAAAAATTGAAAGATATGAGGCACGAATCATCCAATATAAACAAAATCAGCAATTTCGATCAGACCAACGGCGTTTTTATCAAAGTCTTAATGTGAATGGTGACACCAAAAGTGTAAAACCAGAAAAGCAGGCCACAGTTGAATTCTGGAAAGAATTGTGGGAAAATGCAAAGGACTACAACAAGGAAGCAAAGTGGATACATGACTTTGAGAAAAGCATTGGCAACAAACAAATGCAAGTATTAGAAATAACAACTGAGATGATCAAAAATCGAGTTAAAAAGGTAAAGAATTGGACATCACCTGGAAAGGACCAATTACATGGTTTCTGGCTCAAATATCTGACCAGTTTACATGCAATATTGGCCAGGCAACTGAATGAAATTTTACAAAAGGGCCAAATTGATGAATGGTTGACAACTGGAAAAACATACTTGATTCAGAAAGATCCAACTAAAGGAACAACACCTGAAAACTATAGACCAATAACATGCTTACCAACAACCTTCAAATTACTCACAGGCATTATTGCAGATAACATGATGGATTATTTGGAAACAAACAACATCTTGCCAGTAGAGCAAAAAGGCAACAAAAGAAGGAGCAGGGGCACAAAAGATCAGCTTCTAATTGATAAAATGATATTAGAAAATTGTAAGAACAGAAAAACGAACTTGAATATGGTCTGGATTGATTACAAAAAGGCATTTGACTCACTGCCACATAGTTGGATCATAAAATGCTTAGAAACAACTGGCATTAGCAAAAATATTACATCCTTTACTGAAAAGGCAATGAAACAATGGAGAACTGAGTTGGCAGTAGGGAATGAGAGCTACGGAATGGTTAATATCAAGCGAGGAATTTTCCAGGGTGATTCACTTTCACCTCTTCTCTTCATCATCGCAATGATCCCACTATCAGTAATCTTAAAAAAAATGAAATTAGGCTACCAAACAGCAAAAAAAGCTGAAAAAATTTCGCATTTACTATATATGGATGATTTGAAACTCTATGGAAAGTCAGAAATAGAAATCCAATCATTGACAAATACAGTCCGAGTATTCAGCACCGATATTTCAATGCAGTTTGGCATGGAAAAATGCGCCACTGTATCCATAAAAAGGGGCAAAATCACTGCATCTGAGGGAATTGAAATGCCCAATGGCCAACTAATTAAATGCAAAGAAAATGAAGCCTACAAATACTTAGGCATTCTGCAGTTGGATAACATCAAGCATGGAGAAGTAAAAACTATTGTCAGGCGAGAGTACACCAACAGAGTTAGGAAAATTTTAAAATCTAAATTGAATGGTGGAAATACAATCAAGGCCATAAATACCTGGGCAATACCAGTTATAAGATACACAGCTGGCATAGTTAACTGGACACAAGCTGATTTGGACCATTTGGACTGAAAAACCAGGAAACTAATGACAATGCACTACAGTTTACATCCACGTGGTGATACTGATAGACTGTATCTGCCCCGAAAATCAGGTGGAAGAGGATTATTACAAGTGAAGCAAACAGTTGAAGAAGAAAAACATGCACTGGCTGATTATTTAAAAGACACTCAAGAACATCTATTAATCGAAGTAAAGAACAAAAATCTACTGAAGGCCCAACAGACAAAACAAGAATACAGAAAAGATGTGATAAAATCAAGAATGGAGAGTTGGCAGAACAAAGCACTGCATGGTCAATTTCTGGAAAAAATAAAAGATAAAGTGGACAGTGAACAAACTTGGTTATGGTTAAAAACAGGTACATTAAAGAAAGAAACAGAGTCACTAACCCTGGCTGCGCAAGAACAAGCTATCCGCACAAATGCCATTAAGGCCAAAATCGAAAAATCCTCTGATGATGCCAAATGCAGACTTTGCAAAGAAGCTGATGAAACTGTTGATCACATACTCAGCTGCTGTAAAAAAATCGCGCAGACTGATTATAAATTGCAGCACAATTCAGTAGCACAAATGATCCATTGGAATTTGTGCAAAAATTATAATATTAAAACAGCAACAAACTGGTGGGAACATCAGCCTGAAAAAGTCACCGAAAATCAGATGGTCAAGATCTTGTGGGATTTCCGTATACAAACCGACAAAATACTGGCGCATAATACACCAGACATCACACTGGTTGAGAAAAATAAGGTCACAATCATAGACATCGCAATACCAGGTGATAGCAGGGTCGCCGAGAAGGAACATGAAAAAATCACAAGATACCAGGACTTAAAAATGGAAATTCAACGACTATGGCACAAACCAGCAGTGGTAATTCCAGTGGTAATTGGCACACTGGGTGCTATTCCAAAAGCACTGGAATTACATTTAAAACAGTTAAAAATTGACAAAATCACCATCAGTCAAATGCAAAAAGCCGCACTGCTTGGATCTGCACGCATATTACGAAAATACGTTATGACGTCCTAGGCCCCTGGGTGGGGCCCGACTAGTAACCAATGCCAAATACGGCGAAACAACTGGCCGCTGTGATACAATTGTACAACAACAACAACAACAACAACAACAACAACAACAACAACAATAATAATAATAAAAAGTCACTGAAAATCAGATGGTCAACATCTTGTGGGATTTCCATATACAAATTGACAAAATACTGGCACATAATACACCAGACATCACACTGGTTGAGAAAAATAAGGTCACAATCATAGACATCGCAATACCAGGTGATAGCAGGGTCGCCGAGAAGGAACATGAAAAAATCGCAAGATACCAGGACTTAAAAATCGAAATTCAACGACTATGGCACAAACCAGCAGTGGTAATTCCAGTGGTAATTGGCACACTGGGTGCTATTCCAAAAGCACTGGAATTACATTTAAAACAGTTAAAAATTGACAAAATCACCATCAGTCAAATGCAAAAAGCTGCACTGCTTGGATCTGCACTCATATTTCGAAAATACGTTACGATGTCCTAGGCCCCTGGGTGGGGCCTGACTAGTAACCAATGCCAAATCCGGTGAAACAACTGGCCGCTGTGATACAGTTCTGTTGTTGCGATGATAATAATAATAATAACAACAACAATAATAATCATTATCATCATCATATTTATTCATTAAACATGAAACTCAGTCAAAAATGCCTTACAAATACCATTGATTGGTGCTAATGTTTGATATGGGTTGTTGCCAGTGTCCTAGGTATCAACCAGGTATCTTCTTAAAATATACAATGTATATTTTAGCACAGTTTTTCCAGTTCCACTGGTGTTATTGCAGGAAGCTGCAAATTGTTGATGTATCTTATAAAATTCTTGGACATGGTACCAACTTCTCCGATGACAATGGGAGAACTTGGTACATGTTTCATCCATAATCGTGTAATTTCGATGGCCAGGTTGCGGTATTACGTGATTTTTTCTCAGTTCTTTTTCTTTGATTCTGGCATCTCCTGGTACCACAATGTCAATAAACTCTCCATTTCAGTTTTCTTCTTCTTCTTCTTCTTCTTCTTCTTCTTCTTCTTCTTCTTCTTCTTCTTCTTCTTCTTCTTCCTCTTCCTCTTCCTCCTCCTTCTCCTCCTCCTCCTCCTCTTCTTATTTATTTATTTATTTATTTATTTATTTATTTATTTATTTATTTATTTATTTATTTATTTATTTATTTATTTATTTATTTATTTATTTATTTATTTATTTATTTATTTATTTATTTGATTTCACTGTGAAGGGCATGAAATATCTTCCAAGCTGAGTTGTTGTAGTTGTTGTTTTACTCTCAAGTGTCTGGGGCCAGAACTAACTCTAAAATTTATTTATTTAAATCAAATTAAATATATATTCCCTGATTAAATAACAATCCCTCTCTTTTACCATATTGTAAAATAGCATTTGAACTTTAATATTTGGAAGGGCTGTAAAGCAACAGGAAAAGACACAGATTGTACCATTTGGATATAGGTCATTAAATGGACATGGAAGATTCAAATTTCCCAAATGTTTGCAAAACTATGGATGAATTATTTTTAAAAAAGATATTAGCATTTGGAAAATTGATTCTTCCATGTCCCTCTACTGGACATACACATAATATAGCTGCATTTGTATAGACTTAAGCTGACTACTGGATTTAATATGAGATTTCAATGGAACTTGCTTAAAGGTTGCTAGATTACCTTGATCAATGACAAAGTCAAGGATCTCTTGGAAGGTATTTTTTGTCCTTGAAGCCTTTATCTGGGTGGGTGGGCTCATCCATTTCACTTTGAACTAACATGAATGGATTTTGCTTTTCTTTTTTGCTTTGTGGCTTTTTCTTACCCCAAATTCAAATTAGGAATTTAGAGGGTTTCAGTTAGAACAAAACAACAAACCTTACGAGTAACAGGACCTCTCATTCACCACAGCTTTGAAAGGAAAGGCCTGAACCACGGCTATTGTTTTGCTTTCTGGTAGGTCAAGGTGTTCTGTAGCCTCCTCCCAGTTCTTTTTGGTGTTGTGACATTCTTCTCTTTTTTATTTATTTTCCTTCTTTTTTTTTTTTTTTTGCAGTATATACATTTCTTTTCATAGGCTTCCTATGCATTGATAATCATAGCAATAAAAAGTCCATAGAGAAAGCTAATGGAGAAATCCGAAACTTATGATTGCCATTCTTTTATATTTCTTTTCAGGGAACGAGAGTTCCCTCAGGACTTGTTCCAGTGATCCACAGAAGATTCAACAAAAGCAGTGGGGCAGCAGGGAGAATGGGGGGGGGGGCAGGATGAGAAGAGCGTGTAGGAATAGAAAGCCATTATCTAAAGTCATACCAAAGGAGATCTTGAGCTGGCAGAAATAGGGGATAATTTTGTTTTATTCAGCCAACTCTTTTCTACCTGATGATGATAACATTCAAGAGTTTGCAAGTCAGGGATGTGATGGCCAAATATAACAGGGGAGGGGGATTAATATATTTCTTCTCTCTCAGGGAAAACATCTCATATTTAATTGTAAGGAATTTTTAGATCCTTGGAGAGAGAATATTTGTCCTGAGAGCATCTTTGTTTTCACATTTCTGTTGCATCAGTTGGATATCACAAAGTGAGCATTTATTCACCATGTATGCCTTGTTCCCCCTGCTGACCAAAATACCATTTGACACATTACTATGCTTTTAAAAAGATATAACAGGTAACTTCTGTAAAAGAGGCAAAAAATAATTCCATCTCTTTTTCTGTTATACAAAGCTTTAGATTCCAAGGGCCTTTTTTTGGTAACAAATATACTATTTTTAACATGATTTTTATGTATAAAATGTGCTGTAAGCTACTTTGTATGTATCACCACAACATTTTAAAATGACGACAAATTAAAGCAAGTTTAGAAGGATTTAAATAAAGATGAAAGGCTCAGGGTAGTGCAAAAGGAACACAATATCTTGGTATTAACAGGTTTGTCTTGAATCTATTAGAACAACCTCCATTTTGAGCTCCACTACGTGCTCTATTAAGTAACTATTGCTGTTCCAGGCATGATGTCAGCCTTTGATTAGTCAGGCTGACATTAAACTGGAAATTGGAACTTAATCAGCTGCTTCTGCTTGGGTGAACTGATTGCATGATAACCTAAAAGCTTTTCTTTCTCTGGCTATACAATTAAGGATTCTGTCAGGTTTTAAAGATTCTTTCTGGTAACAAAACTGGTTGGAGCCAACTAGAGTGACAATAGAAAAGTCCATTTCTGGTAGAGGTAGGAAATCTATTTAGAAGAGACTTGATTATTTTATATCTCATTATTTTATTTACTGCCTTTTTGGGGGGAGTGCAAAGCAGTGGTGGGTTCCAGATTCTGTTCAACCAGTATAGTTGGAATGGCCCCGGCATCACCCACATGCACAGGCATGGCGCACACATGGGTTGTAGCATCAAATGACGCTTCTGCAAGTCTCTGTGATGCTCCAGTTGCTCAGTGAAATGGAGTGCAGGCACTGTACGCACCATGCATGTGAGTGGAAGCCTCGACAGCTTTAAACCACGGTAAGGAGCATGGGTGGGCAGGTGGGCCTTCTGGAGCACTGTACCGGAATGGTACCCTGTGCTCTGGGCAGGCTCCAGTATGCCCGTACCGGGACGTACCGCCTGCAACCCACCACTGGTGCAAAGTGATCTACCTGTGAATCTCTCCTAAGTTTTTATATACACTAACCTCCTGCAGTAAGTTGAGTTTAGAAAGAGTGACAGACCTGAAGTACCTTTGATTGAGTGAACACGTGATTCTGGCCCTCCCCAGTCCAGTACTAAAATAGATAGTTCTTAACTTACGACCTCAACATTTCTGTTGTTAAGGGAGACATTTGTTAAGTGAGTTTTGCCCAATTTTACAACATTCCTTGCTACAGTTGTAAAGTGAATTATTACAGTGAATAAATTAGTACAATGGTTGTTAAGTAAATCTGGCTTCCCCATTGATTTTGCTTACCGAAAGGACACAGCAATGGTAATAAGTATGAACCAGTTGCCAAGCATCTGAATTTTGATCACATGATTATGGGACTACTGCAAAGGTCGTAAGGAATTAAAATGGTCATAAGTCACTTTTTTCAGTGCCATTATAACTTTGAACGATCACTAATTAACTGTTGTAAATTGTGGACTATTTGTACCTAAACTGCTACTTTATGTGAGCAAAGACAAATCTCTGTGACTACTAGAAATCAGTTTGCATCACTCTTCCAGATAAAGTTTATTATGGTTTTTCAAGCAAAGCATTGCGTAAGTGGTTCTTTTTCAGGCTTCTGGGAAGGTTTCAGATGATGGATATTGTTTTAAAAATCCTTTTGAAGTCAGCAGAAAATACACTTTTGATTTTTTCCCTGTTTTAAATGAAGTCTAACAATGTAAATTAGCCACAAAAACAAACAAATTAACCCAGAATTTTCCTCTGAGGCACAATGACCAAGTGCCAGTATACCACGCAATAAGACCGTTCTTCATATCCTAGACTTAGAGCATCCGCTTGAGTGTTTGGTTTTTTTTAGGAAAAGTAGATACTTTTCATGGAAACTGCTTTTTAACAATAAAGGTGTAAATCTCTTCTAATATACACTTTTTGAACGTTTATTAAGGAACAAGGAAAGACAAACAATCCCTTTCAGATTGGACACAGGTTCAAATGATCATACCTTGGTTACACGTGAAGATCTAGTTCCTTGGAGATGTTTATATTGTTGAGAAACATGAAAAAAAGAATAGAATAACTAGCAGCAAAATGGATGGACTCAGTTATAACAGTGATGAGTGCAATATTGGAAGAACTGAAGGTCGAGATTGGGAAGAGATGCTCCTAGGGAAAATGTATATATGGGGACGCTAATAGTTGATGCAGACCTGATGGCCCATCATCAATTCTGTATATTTTGCAATGGATTGTCCAGTATTTTTTAAAAAACAAAAGTGTGTATTCTAGCTTTTATCTGTATTCTACAAGTGTAATTCCAGGGTAAGGCTGTTACAACAGTTAATGACCATTTGCGTGAATCAGAAAAAAGGAAAGAGAGTAATGTTTCACCAAAATGCTGGAAATACAGTTCCTAGAAAGTTAAAACCCAAAGGCAGAGTGCGCACCTGAGAATCAAGCCATTGAAATGAAGATACAGAATTAGACATGCAAAAATAACTTCTTGTTCAAGGACCTGATAATTGGTGGCTGTGTTTCCAGTTTTATATTCGCAGTTCCTAACAGAAGTTCTGAAGAGCTTGATTGATTGGGATTTTTATTTCATCTTCTTAGAAGCTCTGTCCTTTGGATTCTTCGACTTTGGAAATCTGTCTTTGGATTTATTTAATGCTTTACCTCTCACTTGAAATTTATGCATCAGCCTGGCTTCTGTCTAAATTGGGTTTGATTTGCAGCAAACTGTAAGATCTTGATTACATAGACAAGCAGATTTGTTGATGGCCATGACATGTTATTGCATAATTATTGGATGTTTGGTGAGATTAGTTCAAACATTTTAGTACAATCCAATGTTCTTTTCATTAATATTTTTATCTTACTGAATGTCATATAGACATTTCTTCAAGCATTTAAAATTCTAATGAATTCTAATTAGAAAGTTTAATTAATTTAAGTTATTGCTACTTAATGTGGTATGAATAATTATCAAACAGCCTTTGCTTTAAAGTAACATTCTCTAATATTTATACTTAGAGGAGAAAAATTCTTACAAAATCCATATTTTCAGATAAACATTTGAATTCTACAATCTCAGCTTAATGACCATTAAAGTTTAATGATGTCATCGTCATCGTCATCATCATCATCATCATCATCATCATCATCATCATCATCATCATCAGGTTTTCATATCTTTTAATCTTTTCAGCAACGGCAACAACCCTGTGCTTCAGCTCTTCAATTACTATCACAATCTCTTTATTCTCTAAATCGTATCTTGCTTCCAGGCTGCTTTTGACCTGCTTGTTCTTTAGCTGACCTTGCCTTAGGTTCTTCAAGTTGCTCAAGTCTTCACGAAATTTTTTGATCTTCAATTCCAACTGAAATTTCCAATATCTGTTGGTGTTTGTTCTTCAGTGCTTCCTTCTTCTTTATCTTCATCCATTTCAGCATCCTCTTCCTCCCTTTCTTCATTTTATCATTTCATTTTATCATTTTATTAGCATTTATAGGCCGCCCTTTTCCCTGAGGGGACTCAGGGCGGCTTACAATGATAGGGGAAGGGAGTGCAGGACAAAACACAAAAAGAAAATGTGAATAAAAATAATTAACAATAAAAACCCAACATCCATTCAACATTCGGGAGGGGCGAGAGTAAATCTTATCTCCAGGCCTGACGGGATAGCCAGATCTTGAGGGCTGTGCGGAAGGCCTGGACGGTGGTGAGGGTGCGGATCTCCACGGGGAGATTGTTCCATAGCGTCGGGGCTGCAACTGAGAAGGCTCTCCTCCGCGTAGTCGCCAGTCGGCACTGACTGGCAGATGGAATTCGGAGGAGGCCTACTCTATGCGATCTGATGGGACGAAGGGAGGTAATCGGCAGAAGGCGGTCTCTCAAATAGCCAGATCCACTACCATGGAGCGCTTTATAGGTGGTAAGAAGGACCTTGAAGTGCACCCGGAGACCAACAGGTAGCCAGCGCAGCTCACGGAGGATCGGTGTTATGTGGGCGAACCGTGGTGCGCCCACAATCACTCGCGCGGCTGCGTTTTGGACTAGCTGAAGTTGCCGGATGCTCTTCAAGGGCAGCCCCATGTAGAGCACATTGCAGTATTCCAGCCTAGAGATCACAAGGGCTCGAGTGACTGTTGTGAGGGCCTCCCGGTTCAGGTAGGGCCGCAACTGGTGCACCAGGCGAACCTGGGCAAATGCCCCCCTGGTCACAGCTGATAAGTGGTGGTCGAAACTCAGCTGTGGGTCCAGGAGGACTCCCAAGTTGCGGACCCTGTCTGAGGGGTATAAATTTTGACCCCCCAGCCTGAGCGATGGAACGTCAGCCAAATTGTTGGGAGGAAAACACAACAGCCACTCGGTCTTGTCCGGGTTGAGTACCAGTTTGTTAGCTCTCATCCAGTCTTTAACAGCCTCAAGACCCCGGTTCATCACGTCCACTGCTTCATTGAGTTGGCACGGGGCGGACAGATACAACTGTGTATCGTCCGCGTATTGATGGTATTTTATCCCGTGCCTCCGAATGATCTCGCCCAGCGGTTTCATGTATATGTTAAACAGCAGGGGGGATAAGACCGAACCCTGCGGCACCCCATAAGTTAGGGGCCTCAGGGACGATCTCTGCCCCCCCACCGACACTGACTGCGACCTGTCCGAGAGGTAGGAGGAAAACCACTGCAGAACAGTGCCGCCCACCCCCACCTCCCGCAGTCGTCGCAGAAGGATACCATGGTCGATGGTATCAAAAGCCGCTGAGAGGTCAAGGAGAACTAGGATGGACGCATGGTCTCCATCTCTGGCTCTCCAGAGATCATCGGTCAATGCAACCAAAGCGGTTTCTGTGCTGTAACCGGGCCTGAAGCCGGACTGGAAGGGGTCAAGATAGCTAGCTTCCTCCAAGGTACGCTGAAGCTGGAAGGCCACCACCTTCTCAACAACCTTCCCAACAAAGGGAAGGTTGGAGACTGGACGGTAGTTATTAAGAACGGCTGGATCCAAGGATGGTTTCTTCAGGAGGGGTCTCACCACCGCCGCTTTAAGTGCGGCAGGGAAGTGCCCCTCCCAAAGGGAGGCAGTAACGACCGCCAGGATCCAGCCTCGTGTCACCTCACTGCTGTTGGCAACCAGCCAGGAGGGACACGGGTCCAGTATGCCTCAGTGCCCTTGCATTCCAGCCACATGCACTTTTCCGCCCAGCAATACTGCTTAACCTGATGGTCCAGATCTCTGTAATTGTCCTCTGCTGCTATTCTTTCAGTCAATATCTTTGCCTAATCCCTTTGATGTTTTTCAACCTCCCAACTTGAGCCTGGTATCTGCATTCCATGTTCTAGTCTTGTGGTAGTTGGGTCAATAATGATATGCTGGTTTTGTTGTAATTTTTAGTTTCTACTTGCTGTTTCTGTTGTGGCTGGGACAATTCAAAGAAACAAATTAGCCAACACCCAGGATGATCTATGTTTTTAGTAATGTCAATGTCATTGCACTACTGGACATTGAATGGGACTTGATTGCAACCTATGAAGTTCAACATGTGGTTAGTGCATTGAAGAAGAATAAAACTGATAATGTAGACCAGATCTTTGTAGAACTTTTGAAAGCTAGTAGAGATGATCTGGTAATGGAACTGATTAGGTTGCATACACTTGTTGGCACACATTGTTAATGTGTTAAGGGAGTTATTGTTAAACTTTCCAATAAAGAGAATTTCAATGATTGTAATAACTGGTGAGGTATCACTCTTCCTTCTGAATGCCTGCAAGGAGCATTTGATAAAATACTGTGGGAGGAACAAGCTGGATTTCATCATGGCCATTCACATCCAATTTTCATGCTAAGCAACATTATTCAGCAGTGTATCAATTTCCAGTAACCACTTGCTATAAATTTTATAGATTTCTGGAAGACTTTTGATAGCGTACACCAGGACTTCCTGTGGAACATCTGTGGAATAGTTGTAATATTTGTGCTGGGCATGCTGTTAATGCCCATGTTTCACTGGCATAGATTACTGTTGGTACAATTTAAGTATAAATCTTTATTACGGTCAAAGACCAGCAATACACATTACTTTTTACAATATATTAAAAAGTACTGACATTAAAATATAATTAAGAAGTACTGATGTTAAAAGTGGATAACAACATACATGTTCTCAAATTGTTCAGGTCACTCCCTGGTTTACCTGGGTGAAAAGCTGATAGGTATGGGAGTAAATACAATGGTCCAGAAATTGTTAGAGATATGTCCAAATAATTGGTACAAGATGACAACTATACTTCTGTAACCAATTTTTTTCTTATGGACATTGCAGCAACACAGAACTCTGCCACTGCATATGTGGTAGCCGGGTTTGTGTCCTGGAGGAGAAAGCCTACATAAAAATTGTCTGCTCTCCCTGGCAACCTCTCTAATAAGGGGAGAATATGTGCAGACCTACAAACTCTGTATAGCTCACAGTGTAATAGAACATGTGAGATATCTTCAACTTCTCCTTTACCACATATACAGACCCGTTCTGCTATTGGTGTTCTCTTATACCTGTCCTGGAGGAGTGCTGAAGGAAGAATGTTAAATCTGGCTCTAAAGAAATCTATTCTTTTTTGGGGGGGAAGATTAGGTCATTTAGATATCTTGCCAATTCCCACACACCCTTTTGATTCTGTCCCTACTGCGGGGAGGCAATCTATTTAGTTCTTCTTGGAACTCCATGTCTTTCATTCTATTGATTACTACTTGCTTTGCTTGATCAAAGCCTAGAGACATTAAGAATACTGGTGAGAGCCCATAAGAGCCCAGCTTGTGATCAATTGCCTCAATCCCCAATCCAGGGGAAGGGGAAGTTGTCAGTCAACACTAGTGGGGACAGTCCCTCTGGAAAGAAATGCATTTTAAGCCAATGAATGATCATCATCTTCCAGACTCTTACCTGAACTTGAGGCATGCCTGTCTCAATTCTTAACTGGGCATTTGAAGTTCCTTTGGGTGCAGCTAGGATGGCTCACAGGAATTTTGTTTGTATGGTTTCTAGCAAGTCTTTCTTTGCAAGGATTCCTGTTTGTGCCCCATATAGAATTTGTGCCAATGTTTTGGCCTCAAAAAGTTTTAAGGCAGCAGGTACTGACCTCCGCCTGTGTAAAATAAATGTTTAATTGCATTTGAGGACCTATTGGCTGCTTGCACTGTGTGATCCAGATTTGCCTTCCATGTTTTTGAGTAGAAAACCACCCCAAGGTATCTAAATGTTCTAACTTCTTACAAACTATGTCCTTCTATTTTCCAGGGGTATTGGCTGGGTCTTTTAGCAAAAACTAAATTTTTTGATGTATCGAAGTTAAGGAACAGCTTGTTTTACCTGCAATAGCTGTGTGTTGCCCTAATTGCTCTCTTCAGTCCTACAGTGGTTTGTGAAATAATAGCAGCATCATCAGCATATAAGAGAATTGGAACTTTGCGTTGTGTTAGGTTAGGAGGATGGAAATCAGAGTTCTGTAAGAGATCAATCAGTAGAAGTTAAAGAGGGAAGGGGACAGGATGCAACCCTGCTGTACCCCTTTTTGTACCCTTACTGGGCTGGTTAAACTCCCTTGGAGATTGCACCTCACTTTCAAGGTGGAATTGGCATACAATTTTTGTATGAGGAAGAGGAGATATTTACTGGTATAGATAGTGGTGCATTTTAATTTCTTCCAGAGGGTGATACTGGATATTGAATCAAAGGCCTGTTTAAAATCAAGGAAGGCCACAAAAAGAGAGTATTTTTTTAATATGTGTATTTTTGTACTAAATGGTGGAGTACCAAGATATGATCCACCGTAGATCTTCCTTCTCTAAACCCGGCTTGTTCGTCTTTGATTATCCCCCCTGAAATTATCCAATCCTGAAGTTTATAGTTTAGGTGTTTGGCATACAGTTTACTAATAATGCTCAGAAGACTAATGGGTCTATAATTGCCTGGGTCATTTATATTACCTTTTTTATAAATTGGTATGATAATTGCTACTCCCCAATCACTTGGCATATGGCCTGTTTTATCTATAAATGTAAATAGAAATGCTAAAAGTGGAGCCCATCAACTGGCGTTCTTTTTGATTATTTCTGGCAGGACATTATCAGCACCAGGTGCCTTATTAGCCATTAGGGCTCCGATCAACCGGGATATCTCTTCTGGTGTAATAGGGGCCAGTAAGGAGTTTGGTCCAAACTAGTTTGGCTCTCCTTGGTTACATAGTCAGGGTCTGTATATAGCTCCCTAAAATATTCTTCCCAGGCATGAATCAGAACCGGATTAGTTGGGGTAGGTGAAGTTTCCCCAATCCTCTGGTGATATCCCAAAAAAGGGATGTATTTTTTGTCTTGACTGCCGTAATTAGTCTATGCCAAGACTCCTTCAGAGCCGCACTTTTCTTTTCTTTCAGAAGGTTCTTATATTGTGCTTTCAGCTGCTTTAAGTAGTGAGTGTGATCTTCAAAAGGGGCATTTTTACTTTTTTTGTACTCCATATTATATATCCTTTTTAGTTGCACTTAATCTCTATCGAACCATTTTTTATTCTTTGAAAGCGGCCTTTTGGAGTGAGCTAGTGTTCTGTTAATGAGAACCAAATACAAATTTAAAATTAAAGTTTCAAACCCCTTTAGGTAAGATCCTCCAAATTTATTCCTTAGTAGAAACGTATGTAGCTCTATGGTTTCTGGAGCTAACATCCATTTGGTAACTTCCTTAGCATTTTTCTCATTCCATTTAATTTTTACCTGGGTATTTTGACTCTGTAACCTGGGTAAGTAGGCTGTGCCTGCCCTTAGAGATTTCTGGTATAATGTGAAAGTAAGGGGTATTCATTATGATAGCTTTCCAGTTGCGAGTCTACCTCCATCTTCTGTAAGAACTTCAGGAGGTCACATGATATTATCCAGTAATCAACTGTGGATTTTCTTCCTGCTCCCTGATAAGTATATTCTGCTGGATAGTTGTCTCATGTGGACCCGTTAAGGATACAAAGATCCAAATGTACAGTCATCTGTCTTACACACAAACCTGCCCGATTTGCTTTAGGGTCTTTAAATTGTCTGGAATGCAGGGATTCTCCTGTTACATTCTCATCATAGTGGATCTTAAATTGATTAAATAATGCTTGATCATTTGGTCCCATTCTAGCATTTAAGTCCCCCCCCCTATAATTATTGCTGCTTTGGGGTATTTGTCTGAGCAGCCAAGATTGAAATCTATGCTGTCCCAAATGTTGTTGATCACATTATTCTTATTAATTGGAGGAATATAGATAGTAATGTAGTTACAACCCATGGCTGGAAAGATGGCAGTGATACACATTTAAATTGCAAGGATGTATTAACTAATGTCACAATACCCCCTTTAGATCCCCCCTCTGCTTGGGACAGCCGGGTTTGAGTTAACTCAATAACCATCTAACTGTATCTCTGTGGAGGCCCAGGTTTCCTGTAAGAAGAGGATGTCAAATTGTGATATATAGTCAAAGAAGAGTTGGTCTTTTGATGGAACAGACCAACCTGCTATATTCCAGGTTATAAGGGAAAATGGGTCATCTTTTGAAGCTCATCAGGAAACTTGATTTATACAAAGGGCAGTTGTCCGGTTGTTGCCATGGATTGAGGTGTCATCACTTGGCCTTCTTTAAAAGTAGGGGGGTCCCATCTAAGTCCTGTGTAGACTCCTGAGGAACATGTTCAGTGTAAGAGGTTTTAGCACCAGTTAACAGAGCTTGCCATTCCAATGCCTCTTCTCTGGGTGTAAGAGAAGGAGTTATTAGATCATATTTCATTTTTTGAGATGGTGGCTCTGATGTGGGTCATTTCTCAGTTTCTTGGTTTGGTGCTGAAGATGTCATGGGATATTCACACAGGGACGAAAGCATCTTCGTCTCTACTGAGACCTCTATTGCCCCCTTTGGTCTTGGCTTCTATGTTCCATGGTCTTGTGTTCATGCAATCCCTTGTCCTCTGGGGGAGAAGTGAGAGGCTCAATCAGATCTATAAGTGGCTCTGCTGTGTCCATTGTGACCAATAATGATTTTTTAAAATTTTCTAACATGTATAATATATTGTCTTGTTCTTTCCTTGGGAGAGCGCCAAAAGCATTAATGAGACCAGTTTCTGTGCTGTTAAGAATCTCTTCACCGGACAAGGCTGGTTGACTCCCACTGTCTTTCTCTCCCTTTCCCAAGGTTGAAAATGAGGAAGAGGCAGCCACCTCGGGAGCTCGCTTGTTAACAATTAATGAAGTAATCCTTTCCTCACCAAAGACTCTGATGGGAAAGATTTGAAAGGAGGCTAAATGTGCCTTCATCTTGAATAGCATCTGTGGTATGGTGGGCTGTTTGAAAGACAGGAGAATCCACTTCCAATTTGGCGCCTCAGCCCCTCCACAGCACAGAGATCAATCAGACCCCAGTGATAGTGAAGAAGCTGGCTTAGGGAATTTAGTATTCCACTTCTGGTATTCCAATGTCCATAATTAAGTCCATTCATATGAATTCTAAAAGCAACCCATTGGGTTTGTAGTGAGCGATGTGATTGTTATAATTGGGGGAGAGATGCTTTCCTGACTTCTCGTGAGGCTTCTCTATTATTACTTTTCCCTCTCATTGCCTTGTCTGGGGAGGGACTGTTTTTATCCGACTCTAACTGTTTCTCTGGCTCTTTGCTCTTTTTCCTCTTCCTTATCCTGCATATTTATTAATAAAATTTTATTAATATTTTATTAATAAAATTTATAGGCCACCCAATCCCGAAGGACTCCGGGATTTAACCAAGTTTTTTGGTTAAATATGGGAGTTAACCAAGTCTTTTGTGAGAGCTTTAGTGGGGGTGCCTGGTTCCGATATTGTACTTGAAGAAAAACAGCTAAGTCTCTTTTCAATGTCTCTAAATCGTGTTGGATGGCAATTAATCGTTCAAATATTGAAACCATTGCGCTGTGAGAAGGCATTGCTTTGCCATAAACTCAGTTGAATTTTCCCAATGTAAACTCTCTGTACTCTGAATTATCTGGTGGTTCTTTGCCTCTTTAGTCTTTAACTCAGACTCCATATAGGAAGTAATTGGACTAGTTGTTTGTGAGAAGAGCTGGCTTTCAGTTTGTTCCCCCCCCCCCAGATTGGGAAAGTCTAGTAACTGCTGTTTGGCCACATCTTTTTGCAGGTCCCCTTCTAATCTCTCCAGATTGTTGGGAATGGTGTGGGGGGGAGGTTAGTTTTACTTAAAGATCTCTTGCCAACAAAGTGCTCCTCAATTCTTGGTTGTTTTGCTGTTTTCACTGGAGGGAGAGATCCCGGGCTGGTGCCATGCGTTTCTTTCTTTTCCCCATGCCTTTTTAATCCTCAGCAGCAACAAAAACTTTTGTCTGTGTTATGGTCTACGCTGTTATCTCCACCGAAAAATGTTGATTAAATAAAAAAGGATCCAATGGGAGTACTAAAAATTGATAAAATAAAATAAAACCGGGAGAAACTACTGCAAACACGCTCCACGTTGGTACAACAATTGTCTTGTAAAGTTGTAACTCATTTTCTTATCTATTGTTGAAGCTGATCAAATATATTGTAAGCTCTGGACTGCTGATCACAATTTACCAATTTTGTGTCTGACATCTGCATCTATGCTGCCATCAGATCCAGTTTGGTATAGTAGTTAAGGCATCTGACTAGAAATTGGGAAACTGAATTTTAGTCCCACCTGGCCATAAAGCCAGCTGATTGATCTTGAGCCAGTCACAGGCAATGACAATCTACTTCTGAAAAACCTTGCAAAAAACCCCCTGCAGGGATTTGTCCAGGCAGTTTCTGAAAATTGGAGATGATTGAATGGTAGAAGAAGAAAAAGTCCTATAGGAATCTAGACTCTGAGCCATGGAGCATATATCTCTAGGTCTTCTTACTGGACTTGTTTCTACTCTGTCTCTGTCTCTGTCTCTCTGTCTCTCTCAGACACACACATTCAACTATACTTTGAGCCCAGTGAATGAACTGAATGATTTCAACCATTATTTCTTTAAACATTTCTCCATATAAAATGGGATAGTTTGCCAAAATGAAATCAATCTATTACTACCTTTGGAGAAAAGAGCAGAATAGCTTCTAGTAGCATTCCACTTTGAGGAAACATATTTTAGAGAAAGATGAATAAAAGACATGTCAGGGCTGATGCATAGTAAAGAAAAAAATGTCTACGTGCCTATATTAAAATAATGGGTGTTAGAGAAACTTTTTATAAATACTATTCTTAAGGAAAGCTATATACAGAAATTCACATATTAGGGAAATTTGAGAACAAAGAATCCAACATTTTTAAAATGAAAAACACATGGTTGTAAAAAATAATAATCTATATCCATCTTAGATGGAGCCATTCATCCTTGAGTTACCCAATGAGCTTTATGCACTGATATTTATATAAATTAAACCTTAATACAGAATTGTTTGTAAGCCTTTTTATCCACTAGGTGGCAGAATTGCTGTACATTTGGGGATATTGTTCTTTTTTTTCCTACTGAAAACACTTTTTAAGTTGTATTTTCTCCTCATGATACTCTGCACACCTATAAATCCTGCTGCTAAAATCCCTCTTTTAAAGTGGTGGCTAGATCATGTCTGCTTCTGAGTTGAATACCGAATATGACATTTGTTGATCAACGGATTCTGTTTGTTCCTTTTCTTCTTGCACTTCTTGATATTTGAAGAAGACCCATGAAGAACATACAGTGCCCTGTAAAAAGGAGACTGCTCTTCTGAAGGCATAATCTGCAGATTCTTTTGAGCCCTCCTTGCTTTGTGACAGATATAATTTACTGAACTTCCCGTGTCAAAACCTGCCATTTTTCTTCCATTCACACCTCAGCCTTTTAATCTACACTAGCCAATAGCAGTGCCAGGAAAAAAATAACAAAGGCAAAGCAATAATTTGAGATTAAAACCTCACAGGCTAAATGCAGTGCCTTCAGTGTTCTACACAGAGATTTTCTGATACCAATGCCACTGTTTAAGAATTGTGCTCCTTCATGCAGGCACACAATCTCTGCTTGTCTCCTTCCGCAGCATCAGATATGGGGACTGGAGGAAAACAATATGTTTCATATTGTTACTGTGATTCAGATGCTTCAGATTTCCACCCTAAGCTTAGCCAACACTTCTAGTGCAGCTGAGCTTTGAAAAAAAAAACCTCCAGCAGGAACATTATGTACAGTAATCCCTGCAAATATGTCCATCTGTTGAAATGCCAAAATAAAATAGCATTGCAAACGGAAGTTTAGACCACCCTAGTGGAGAAATCCCCTTCAGACTCCTCTGGCTGTTTTTTTCCAGTAAAAAGGACTCTACCACCTCCTTACATTGATGGTCTGAATATTAAAATGCTCCTGCTTCCCACCTTATCTCCAAAGGGTCTTCCTGAATAGCAATAGCACTTAGACTTATATACCGCTTCACAGTGCTTTTATAGCCCTCTCTAAGTGGTTTTAAAGAGTCAACATATTGCCCCCAACAATTTGGGTCCTCATTTTTAGGATGGAAGGCTGAGTCAACCTTGAGTCGGTGAGATTTGAACTGCCGAACTGCAGCTAGCACTCAGCTGAAGTAGCCTGCAGTACTGCACTCTAGCCATGGTGCCACCTTGGCAGCTGAAACTTAAGCTCCTTGTGCTGTATCCTACATTCAGCAGTGGCAACACTTCAGAGATTTAAATGGCATTATCATGTGGGAAGAAATATCCACCTGGTTGTATTCCAAGCTGGGAGAAAGGCACTGGAGACAAAATGGAGGCTGGAGACTGATTGAAAAGAGGTTCCATTTATTGATGAACGGGATCACATATTTGTGATTCTGGTGCAGCTGACCAAGTGGAGCTGGGAATGGGTTTTTATACCTTCTCTTGGGCTTTGCACTCAAGCTTCCTGTTCCTGTGCAAGAACATGTATTCTATTGGCTGTTGTCAGATTCCCAGGGGCCATGTAGGGGTTATGTACGGGTCATAGCTGGGTCTATAGGTTGTCTAAGCTCTCAGGTTTGGTTGAAGTTTGCTAGGGGTGGTGCAATTGAAAGGATGTTGGGCAATTCCTATTGTGGCTGAGGGCTAATCCTATCTTTGTTCAGACCTTGCTGCAGGGAATTTCAAAATATCCTATCTTGAATGGATTTCTGCCTGCAGTAATCTGCCTATGAATAGAGCTACCTAGATACTTGGCTTATTTCAATAAGCTCTTTCTCTCTTAAGTGCTGACATCTGCTGAGGGCTGTTAAGAAAGGGGGGGGTTGCTTTCTCCCTCTAAAACATATTTCTCCATTTCTCATCCAGGAAAATATAATATTCTGCCTTTTTAATATTTCTCAAAATATTTCATTCTTCTAGGAGATGGGTGGGTGCTAGGTTTTTACAATCATCTTCTCCTTTAATCTTTTATTCTAAAAGCTAACATGCTTAGTGTACTCAGTCTCCTCACAGAATAATGTTTCTGTTCTCATATTTTAGTCTGCCCAAATAGTTTGGGCAAATATCAGAAAACTTGTCCAAGTTTCTAGAATATACTGTAAATTAACTGTTTGATGTTTTAACTGGCCCAGAAGATCTGTCTCATTCAGAAAAAGTGTATTTTTTAAAACTTTCTCTTAGCTAAAATTGCATCCTTGGTGATAATTGGAGAAATTCATACTCTCTTATTAGAAATGACTGCGCCAATAAAAGAGTCCCATATTTTCACTGTAACCTGTCAATTTTTGCTGTTGTGGCTGGAGGATTTGCAAGAAAACCTCAAGATTTAGGATTTTAGCTTGCACAGAAGAGTGTGAGTATTCTTGGGGAAACACTTGCTTTTCATTGCATATTGGCCAAAGTATCCAGATCAGACTAGTTTCTATTTGCATGCAACTCTGCACCTGATTTTGAATTTTCCCTGGGCTGGAAATCCAAGAATGAATGAGAATAGTGATGAGAGTATCATATTAAAAAAAGTATTCTGTACTAAATAGATGCTTTAAGAAGATGTCTATTCATTCTGGAAATTACATGATGTGTGGTTGTGTACCTGCATGTACATGTGTGTGCTCTCACACACCCGGTGGAGAGAGAGATTGTTCTTGAAGACAGGTCTAATTAGCAAGGATTAGTGAAACAGGCTCACGAGAAAAAGTTTATTGAAGAAAAACTTACGGATAGTTTAGGATATGAGTGTCAAACTCAAGGCCTCTGGGGTGCTTAGATCTGGCCTGTGGGGCCGCTCTGGAAACAGCAAAGGACTGACCCACAGTACCTCTGCCAGAGAAAACAGAAATCGATAGGCCACACATGGCTCTCCCGAGCTCCATTTTGCTGGCAGATGGTTGCAGGAGGCTGTCCCAACTCAGGACCCAATTTTCTCGGGCAGAGCACTTGGGCCATCACAGTCACCCCCGAAATGAGTGACATCAAGCTGGCCACACCCACCAGGGCCCCTGAGGTCAAACACAACCCTGATGCAGGCTTCAATGAAATTGAATTTGACACCCCTGGTTTAGGACAACTCACCCTAGCCAACTTGCTCTAGCTAACTTGCCCCAGCCAACATGCCCCAGGACAACCAGCCCTGGCCAACTTGCCACAGAACAACTTGTGGTGGAACAATTCAGTGTGAGATAATTCAAGAAAGGGGGACAAGTGAATTGCAGCAGATCTTGTCTTGCTTGAGGCTGGTGTGAGCTGCAATCCTATCTCCCCCTGTTAAATTGTCCCATATTTGATTGTCTCTCAGAAAGGCTGCTAGAGATACCCAGTACAAAAGAAAGAAATATGGATAAATATACAAGATGGTGCAAATTTGAGAGAATGAGTGAAGGATAAAAGAGTAACGATAGATTCAGACTGTGAGATAGATTGTTCTTTTAATGATGTGAAGAAAGGATCTTGGAGAAAAAGATGGAAACAAATGGAAAATAATAGGACTTCAGGAAGGCAAAGTAGGAGTTCAATCTGAAAGATTAATGTCCCAAGAGAATGGATGAAAAATGGATGGGAAGACAAGAGGATGTTGGAGCTATGTGAAACACTGAAAAGAAATGAGTTAGAAAGTTCAGAGAAAGGTATAGAGTTACATGAACAGAAAAAGGGAAAAAGAATGCTTTGTGAAATGAAGTGGAAAAAACCACCCGTCTTGGATTGGAAGAATGCATATAATAAAATAATGTTTATCAAAGAAATGACAGAAATGTGCATAGGAGAAAAAGTGCATAGGAGAAAAATATGCAAAATGGGTGGTCAAATGAAGCAAGAACTAGTTAAAAAGCTAAGAAAGAGTGGTATTGACAGAAATAAATCATTGCTTTTGAAATGGGTAAGAGAATTATATGAAGAGGCTCTGGGAAAGTGAAGAGAATTAAAAAAAGTAATAAAATGATCTGGGATCACTTTCAAGTGAAAAAAATGCTGGAAGGAGAATTGTAATATTTGATTAGGAACAATAGTAATAGAGTATATTGAAATATACTTGAAAGAAACGCTGATGGAGTGACTGTGCAACTAGCTTTGCATATATACAGTAGTGGCCAAAATTGTGGAAATCTTTTGGGAAAAGTGTATTTTTGAGGTTTGATGGCTAATAACACCACTTTTCTTTGGAGTAGTACCATAAAATTATATATCAATGGAAAGATAATTTAATCAATAATTTAATGCAATAACTTTTATGAAGGATTTGCTATTAGAATAGCAGTTGTAAAAAATGAAACACATAGAAAAAATGAGATATACAAAAAATATATCTGACAAATGTCCTCCTCTTAGCTTCAATACATGACATCAATAACTGAATCCTACTGTGATCTGATTGTCAAAACAAGATGACACCTTATTGGCTCTCTAAACACTCATGCTCATTGGCTACAATCAGATGAAGGAAAGCTACCTCATATCTAAGCAAGTTGTGCTTCCTTTTTCTGGTTATTTGGCTATAACCTTTCATAGAATACAGATAATTGAACAAACTTTGTTGCATTGCACTCTTGATTAAATTATCTTTCCATTGGTATATACTTTTATAATACTACTCCAAAAAAGGTGTATTATTAGTCATCAAACCTCAAAAATACTGTACATTTTCCCCAAAAGATTTCCACAATTTTGGCCACTACTGTAGGAAGATTGCAAATGGGTTTGACCATTGAAGGAAAGTATATGCTCAAATGAACATGCTTGAATGATGGAGCATTTTGCCTGAATTTTTCCAATTTCCAATTTTAATAGATTTGTATGCCACCCAATCCCAAAGGACTCCGGGCGGCTTACATAAAAACAGTTTAAAAGCATTTTAAAAAGTTTAAAATACATAACAGAAACAAGTTAAAAGGAGGACACAACATGCATTCGATCTTAATGGGGCTGAAGGTCAATCTAGATCAACAGCCCCAGGCCTGCCGGAACAGCCAGGTCTTAACAGACTTACGAAAGGCCGAGAGGGTGGGGAGGGTCCGGATCTCAGGGGGTAGATCGTTCCAAAGGGTCGGGGCAGCTACAGAGAAGGCTCTCCCCCGAGGAGCCGCCAGACAACACTGCGTAGTCGACGGTACTCGGAGGAGGCCCGCCCTGTGCGATCTTATTGGGCGCTGGGAGGTATGTTGCAGGAGGCGGTCACGGAGATATCCAGGTCCTAGGCCATATAGCCAGCACCTTGAAGCATGTTCAGAGACCAATAGGGAACCAGTGCAGCCCGCGGAGGATAGGTGCAATGTGGGTGTACTAGGTACACCCAATATCGCTTGTGCGGCTACATTCTGGACCAATTGTAGTCTCTGATCACTCTTCAGGGGCAGCCCCATGAATATGGAACTGAAAGCTGGTAGATGAATATAGTAAGAGTGGTGTATGATGGAACTGCAGCATGTGTTAGAATAAATGGAACATTCAACACAAAAAAAGGTAAGAATTTATAAGGACCTCAGTATTGTTCGGTAGATTATTTAAATTAATAAATATTTGTATTTTTAAACTGCCTCCTTCCAAATAATATATAGATAAATGTATAAGGAATGCTTAATGGCAAAATTAGAAGAGTGTTGGTGTTTTTTTAAAAAAACTTTTTAAAAATTTAAGCTTTTAGCAGATTTTTTAAAAAGAAAGTTAAAGATACAAAACACAAAGTGAAGGGAAAAAAACCAACTACTAATAGAGCATGAACAAAAACATTACAGAAAATCTTATCTTTCCCTCTACTTGTTTTCCCAACTGCCAACCTAATGTTTTGTATTTCACATTGAAGGTTGCTGCTTGCCTCTGTTTGAATAATTTCATTTGCTATTCTTTTATGGTCTCATAACTCTTTTTCTGGAAATCATATTTTAAGTGTCTAAATTTGCCCTCCTGTTTGATGTGTAGTATATAAAGGAGCCATTCCTTCTTGCACTTGGCTAGACTTCTATTCTGAATACATACTATCAGTTTGTCGCTATTGCATATTCCCCAATTGTTTATCATTAGAAAAGTTTCTCTTTTCTAATAGTGATATAATGTAATGTATAGTATAGTAAGGTTTGGCCTGGCCTTGTCTGTTGGAGTGTTATAATGTAAAGATATTTAATAATAAAAAATAAAGGCATTATTAGAAGCAGAAGAAAGACAATTCAAAAGAGTAGAGTATATAGTAAATTCTGTATAACAAACTAAGAGTTGGAAGGGACCTTGGGGTCTTAGTCCTGCTCAAGCAGGAAACCCTATACCATTTAGGCAAATGGTTGTCCAATTTCTTCTTAAAAACCTTCAGTGTTAGAACACCTGCAACCTTTGGAGGCAAGTCTTTTCACTGATTAATTGTTCTAAGTTTCAGGAAATTTCGCCTTAGTTCTAGGTTGGTTTTCTCCTTGATTAGTTTCCATCCATTCCTTTTTGTTCTGCCTTCAGGTGCTTTCAGGAAGCCACTCTTCCTTGTGGCATCCCGTTAGATATTGGAACACTACTATTATATATATCTCCCCAATCAGTGGTGGGTTCCTGATCCCATTGCAACCGGTACGCTATGACAGGACCAGGTATCCACCATGTGCATGCACACTGCATGTGCATGTTTGGCGGAGCATCATGCAGGTGCTGTGCGCAAATAGCCCGGTTGGGTCAAATACAGGTAAGGAGAACAGGTGGGCGGGTGGGCTTTCTGGAGCACTGTGCTGGAATGTTATCTGGTGCTCCCAGCAGGCACCGGTACGCCCATACCGGGGTATACAGGCCTTAACCCACCACTGACCCCAATCCTTCTTTTCATTAGATTACACATATTAAATTCCTGCAACCGTTCTTGATACGTTTTAGCCTTCAGTCCCCCTAATCATCTTTATTGCTCTTCTCTGCACTCTTTCTAGAGTCTCAACATCTTTTTTATATCATAGTGATGAAAACTAGATGCAATGTTCCAAATATGGTCTTACCAAGGCATTATAAAGTGGCATTAACACATCACATGGTCTTGATTCTATCCCTCTATTAAGTAATGCAGGTGTAATAAATGCCCAAAGGGATAAGTTCAAAGATTTCTTGTCCAGGTTTCAATGTCAGACAGTACTGATGAAATAAATCTCAAAGACAAGAGAAAAGGATAATTTCCTTCTTTACTGTTTATCTTCCTGGAACTTTTTTGCATAATGATTTTTTGAAAAATAGAGGAACATTTTGGGATCATTTTCTGTAGCTAAATCATTTTTTGAAGTCAGAATCAGTCTTCTCAAAGTAGATATTTTCCTCTAGTGGAATGGCAAATTGCATTCAATCCAAAGTTATTTGTTACATGTCTATGTTTCTGGTTTCAGAATGATTAGAATGGCATTTAATTTTTAGTGTAATAGATTAATTTGAGAGAGACCAACTTCTCAGTAGCTAACTAATGAGCTTCATAGACCAGAAGGAATTCAAATCTTGATTTTTTTCAAAGCTTAATATAAATTTCTAACTACTGCATGCTATGAGAACCACATTATGAGTAAAGTCTTACTATGAAATTATTGGCATTTGAACACAAAGCATTTTGTTGATTCTGCTCTTCTTCTAGGCAAAAGTAGGTAATACTTTGTAGTGTCCCTATTGAGTTTAACCCGAGCTATGTAATTTTCACATTGGGAGTATCTGCATGTGATAGCAGTATTCATCACAAAACCATTCAAGGACAAAATGTTGTCATTTACAGAATTTCACTTCAACTGAAGCTAAAAGAACTGCAGGGAACTGCAGACAAATTTTGATATAATAATTTGACAGGCTATGATGGAATAACTGCAGAGATCAACAGTACTTAGAGGATGCACAGGATGAAAATACTTAAAGGGGCATACATTCGCAAGACACAATGTTCCACAAAATACAGTAGACTGGAAGAATTGTAGTATTTCTTGAATCATTCCCAGAACAAAAGAACTGCCTGTATGGATGGAATAAAGGTCTATCTCTGTCTAAATGTGGGGAGATATATGTATATTATGAGACAATGTAAGTTTCCCCCCCTCTGTTATTTCATGAGCCAATATTCTTTCTGATGTTTTTTCACAGAGTAGTTTAATTGGCTCCATAGCTTAAGTATAATGAAGATTCAATTCTTACAGTAAAACACATTTCTTGAGTGATAGTTGGCTGAATTAAGTATAATTAGCTTTTTAGATATCACAAATTAAATCATGATTTTTTTTTAAAAAAAGCTGCATAAACATAAGAAGAGTAATTCAGAACTAACCACCCATCCATATTATACCTTAGTGAATGAATCAGGTGTATTGTAAAACAAAAAAGCAAACAAAATCAGTAATGTATCATTAAAAAAAATTGGAATAGATTGAAGTAAATTCAGTCCCTTCAAATAAATGGGAAAAATATTCATGACTGTTTATTTCTTTTGAGTCTGCTAATCATTTAATGTCCAGATCAAATTGTTTCTGATTAGAAAATGTATATTTATAGTTTACAACAAAACCACTGCATTCTGAATATTTAAACTTTTGCTAGAACAATATTTTAGTTACAATACTTTTAGAGTGAGCTACTAGAAATGGTAGACGTTTCATCATATAAATCAAGGCATATTTATTATCTAGTATGATTTCATAATGAACTGAAGCATTTGGGAAAATTATAATTATAATAATATCTTTTCTACTTATTTAAAAGTCTGAGTACAAAATAACATAAAACAACGCAATGAGCCAAATTCCTACAGCAACCGAGTGATATTAATTATATTTAAGGGGCAGAATAGATGTGCTGCTCTTGGCTAATTCAGAGCATAAATATGAATGCCACAGGCAAAGCAGATTATTAGACCAAAAATTAAAAAGCTAATTTAACCTAAGTCACTTATAATTCCAATAATGGCTTTGCTAACAGCATTTCTTGAAGAATGAATAGCCAATTGAAGTTAATAGATCCCAGCTCTTTCTCATCAGGTCATTAATCTTTTACTAGTCAATGGGCCTTTGGTGATTCAATATATGGACACAGTTAGTATTGAACCCCAACTCCTTTGGGCTGGTCGCATGACAGAAGCTGGGCAAGAATGTGGTGCAGGTTGGCAGTTCATAAATAATACATTTTCTTCTGAGAGAGTAATAAAGGGTAAATGAAGTGAAAGCCTGTCCTTTTCTAATGATTAAAGATTTCAGGAACTTTGTAAACACTGTGGGAATATTGTTTGAGCCCTCAGGAGATCACTAAGGCAACAGCTTCTGCAAGGATGCTGAAACTAGTACAAGAGTCTTGTGATAGCCTTGCAGGCTTGAAAAGCGAATGTGATTTGCAACTGTTCAGCAGGCAGGATAAGGAGGAGGAGTGCTTGCAACTAATAGAAATGGTTAGTGGGTACATGGCGATTACTTCCAGAGTTGATTAGAAGTTTATTTGCTGCTACTCCCATTCTACCTTCCTTGGATCTCTTTCCACGGTTGCTGGTTATCCCTTCTATGTCTGCTTATGCAGAGATCACTGGAGCTCACTTTCTGTTCCAATTTGTTTCAGATTGGGATATCAACTCTCATCATTCTTCTGATTGCCTTAGACTATTTTCCCCAACCATCTGCATCCTCTTGTTTTTAATACACCCAGAACAGAATTATGGGGAAGGGGAACCCCACAGTTTTTCCTTTTTGTTCCCTTTGATCTCCCATTCCCCCCCCCTTTATGTTGTATCTTTTTAGAGAGTACATCTAAGAATAGTCTTCCCTCTTCCTAATGATACAATGCATAGTGAGCCTTGTCAATTTAATACCTAGATATGCATCTACAAACAAATAAAGGTCTGGAGGTCTACATATAAGGTGAAATTAGAATGACATAAAGATAAGATAATCTTTATTGTCATCTTTTTCTGTGGGCAGTCTGGCACATGTTAAAAATGATATTCTATTGCCTGCTCTCAAAAGAATACACGTACGTAACACCCATATAGATACGCTATGCTGTTCTAACCCCCCTCCGTCCAGTGAGTAACGCCGACACAAGCTTACTGTTAGCCATGCTTTATTCACAGTAATTACTCACAGATAAGACATTGGCAGCAACCCAGACTCCCATAGATAAGAGATGCAATACACACAAGAGCTTCTCCAGCTTGGTATCAACGGTTGTGTCCTGCAAAAGGTCTCCTCCCAAAGTCTGTTCTTATATACTCTCTTGGGAGGAGCCAAACCACAACCACCTGGGCTTGATTATCTCTTATGAGTCTGTCTCCATAATTGCTGCCTCCGTTTCTTCGCCCTTCTCTGCCTGGCGTCATGGACAAACTCCCTTTGATCTTCACCACTGCTCCAGTGCCTGATGTCAGGGACAAACTCCCTTTGATTTTCACCACTGTTCCATGCCTCAGGTGCCTCCTGGTGGCCAACCAGCCTCTCTGGTCCCTGCTCAGAGTCTGAACCCTGCCCAGGTCCTCCACATCTTCCAGAGCCGACTCATAGGGTCCCTCGCTATCGGAGTCCATCGGCAGCTCCAATGGCTCCTGTTGGGCCACAACACTATGTTATGCTCGTCACATTCTCTTGTGACGAGCCGATTGACAGACATAGAAGCAGTTAGCTTCCTCCCATAATTGGGGCACACCAGGGGTTGTGACACTAAATATATACCTTCCTCCCTGGCTTCAGCTGATAAGGAGAAGAGCCTGTGGCTTAATGGCTAAGACGTCCGCCTACGATGTAATATAGCACAGGCTCGAATCCCAGTAAGGGTATGGCTAGCTGATGAGAGCTAAATAGCTTGAAATAGATCTATACTAGTCTCCCTTTATTTATTTATCAGCAAAAATACAACATATATATATATATATATATATATATATATATATATATATATATATATATATATATATATATATATATATATATATATATATATATATATACATACACATACACATACACATACACATACACATACACACACATACACACACACATGTGTGTGTGTGTGTGTGTGTGTGTATGTCTCTCTGTGTGTGTGCGTATTGCTGATAAATAAATGAAGGGAGACTAGTATAGATCTATTTCGAGCTATTTAGTTCTCATCAGCTAGCCATACCCTTATCAGCCAAGCCAGGGGAATAATTAGATGTTTTGTCAAGGCACCTGGTATGCCCATATATGAGAAATGTCATATCTTACTACCATGTTTCCCTGAAAATAGGACTCTCTCTTTTTTTTGCCACCAAAAAAGGCACCATGTCTTATTTTTTTGGGGGGGAGGGTGTTGTCCACTGACTCACCTCACTTATGTGTGTAGCTCCTGGCCTTGTTTTCCCTATCAGAGGCCATCAGGAACTTCTTCATTCAGGAAGACCAGCAAGGCTTTTCTGAAGGCCTCTGCAGTCGATAACAAAGCTCTGGGTCAATTCAGCTACTGAGGCCTTTAGGAAAGCCTTGCCAGCTGCAGCAAAAGAAATAGGCCAAAGTGTGTGAGGCCTGGCTGCAACTGTCCAAAGGTAAGTAGTGGGGAATCTCCATCCCACAACCCCACCCTAGCTTAATTTTTAACTATGCACCCTGAAGTGGGTGGGTGATAATTAGGGCTTATTTTGGGTGGGGGTAGAGCTTATATTGGGCATATGTGTAAAAATGAAGCTAGGACTTACTTTCTGAATAGGTCATATTTTCAGGAAAACATGGTACGATATCTGGATGGATAGATAGATTAATAGATATGGAAACCTAATGGCTGCGTATCTATATTAGATAAGAAAAAATATTAATGAGATTGAACCAAAGGTGTTTTTTCAAGAGGCAACTGGACTTTCCGATTTTTCTTTGAAGACATTTTGCTTCTCATCCAAGAAGCTTCTTCAGCTTTTCTTGACTGAGAAGCAAAACATCTTCAAAGAAAAACCAGAAAGTCCAGTTGCCTCTTGAAAAAGCACCTTTGGGACAACCATGACCTGGATGATTGAGAATCTCCATAGACATTAATGGGATTGAAATGTGAGAATTCTTTCCTATCATTGCTACTTACTGAAAAAATATGAATTAAATGTGTATGTCCTTCTATAAGAACTAATGTTATGTCTTTATATGACTGCATTGGCCTACATCTAGAATAGATACTATATCCTCTCTAGTTGTAGAATAAAAAAATGGATTACCCATACATAATATTTCCCTCCATGAATACTCCCTTGTGGGGAGGGTCTTATCATGTTCTGATGAGATTGAGAGGTATGCTGACTGCAGTATATTCTACCAGAAGGAACATCCATGCCAGAAAGATCTTACCAGAAGAGTCAGATTAAATATATATCTCAAATTATCATCACCTACGTCAATAAGGACTACATCAGATGTTAAATTTCCTGGATATCTGTTGACAAGTGGGCGACAGGCTGCAGGGGCAATGGCTGGACAACCAGAGCTTAGTATTGTAGAACTACTGGAATAACTGCAACCACAGACAAGACAAAAGTATATTGGGTTTGAAAATTGCACCATTATGATCAACTATAATAAACTGGAAACAATAAAGCAGGGATATTTAAAGTGAATGTTTGAACACTGAAAAAAAAAACTAGACTCAAATATCACTGATAACAAATAGTAGAACAAAGGACATTTATTACCAGAAATAAAATATCCAGGGATTCAGAACTGGAGAAAACTTTTGCAAATGGAAGATAAAAAAAATCTAAATAGAATAGTAGAACTACTTCAGCTTCAACCACAACAATACACGAGCACACATAGATACAAACTTAAGGTAAACAGCTCCAAACTCGATTGCAGAAAATACGACTTCAGTAACACAATGGTCAATATCTGCAATTCTCTACCTGACTCTGTGGTTTCTTCCCCAAATCCCCAAAACTTTAACCTTAGACTGCCTACTGTTGACCTCACCGCATTCCTAAGAGGTCTGAAAGGGGCATGCATAAGCACACCAGCATGCCTACTATCCCTGTCTTATTGTTCCCTTTTATTCGTATCCATTTCATGTATTCATAATCTTGTTTATACATACTGTCTCTGTTATCTAATACATGAGTGATGAAATAAATAAATAAATAAATAAATAAGAAACTAAGGTAACAATAGTTTTTATCTATGGAAAACTTGATTGGGAGTTGCCCAGAATTGGTTGAAAGATGGGCAACTATATAAATGTTTTAAATAAATAGTTACAAATATAAATGCAAAAGGTGATATAAACCATAGAAATGATTAATTATTGCTTTTTCTAACAAAGGAGCCAATAGAGGTCAACAAACAATCTATGAACTGACCTCCAACAAGAAGAATTAAAGTAAAAAACTATGTTATAGGCAGAATTACCAGTAGAAAGATAAAGACTGACAGCATTGAAAGTGATGCACCCAAAAGACCTGGCACCTATATCAAAGATGAGAATTAGGTGTTTAAACAATTAAAACAGCTTTTATCGAACAAAAAAGCTTGTTTACAGTACAACAGTGGTAGTTACGGTAGAGCTGGGTATGACAATTAGAAAGGAAAAACCAAAATTACTTTCCAAAGTGAATAATATAAAGAACATGAAAAGAAAAATGGAAGATTTTCAGAATTAAGTCAAGCCTAATTAAAAAAAGAAACATTGACTTAACACCAGAAAAATTGAAGAAGCTTTGGAAATCATAAAGCAAAAAATAACAGCAATCTCTGGGAAAACGGAATGCTATGTGGCATGAATAATCCCATTTAAGCAAAATCAGCTATTTCAATCAGACCAGAGATGATTCTGAAAATATATATAACAATCGCAATTCTGAAAATGAAAAACATTTTCATTTCCAAACAAAAATGAAACAATTCAGTTTTAGAAAGATTCATTGAAACTGAAAAAAGCTATAATAAAAATGCTGAATGCATAAAAGAATTTGAAGATGAATTTAAATGGAAACCATCTATCAAAGAGGAAATGTATACCTTGGCTAAAAGATAGCCAAGAATAAACATTGATATAAGTTAAAATTGAAAATTTCTCAACATGTAGAACAAAAATGTGAATATAAAAATAATGTAATAAAAACACAATCCCAATGACAATAAAAATATTACATACATGTTCAAGTTTTACAAAAGATTAGTGGAAGTAGCTAAAGATAAAACCTGGCAATAGTTTATAACTGTTATATTAAATAAAAAGAATGAAAGTTTGATTTTGGCTGCACAAGAACAAGCTATTTAAAGTAAAAAAGATCAGTTTTGAAAAATCATGAATTGATTCAAAGTACAGATTGTGCAAAGAAGTAGAAGAAATAGTGTACAGTATCATAGTCTAAATTGGTGCAAGTTTACACAAACTGATTATGAATGTTGACCTAACAGAGTCACCAGAATGATTGATTGAATACTTTTAAAAACTTTTATGTGCCAGTAATGAAAATTGGGTGGGAATACAGAGTTGAAAAAGTGGTTGAAAATGAACAACTTAAAATATTATAGAATTTCCAAATACAAACTGATCTTGGTTCACAACATATCAAATATAACTGTGGTTGAAAATAAGAAAGCGTGGATAATTGATGTGGCAATACCTGGGGGTAGCAGAATGGAAGACAAGCAATTGAAGAAGATAACAAAGTATCATTTGAAAAATAAAGCTGAAAAATTATGGCACAAATCAGCATACTGGTGCCAAAAATCCTGGAAGGCACATAAAAATCTAAAAATCAAAATTTCCAGCTGTCAATTACAAAAGACCACACAGCTTGGATCCACACATACACTATGTCAACGCATTATAGTTCTTGGAAAGAAGTTGTCGGGTCCTGGGAAGGATTTGATAGATGGATAAGCATGCCAGATCCAGTCTAAGCACTTGGCTGTCTTTGCAACCAATCATAATAATCGCGAGTAACATATTGCCATTATATCTGATTTAGCCCTGCATTAATTATTTCTTTTATGCATGCTAGAAATGACAAATTAAAAAGGTGCCTTAAATTTTTTTTTCATCTGTTGCATTTATTATCAATAATTCTATAAGGTTGAGAATGTTTTTTAAAATAACTATTTTCTACTAAGGATGTCTCCCTGAATGCATGCAGCTCACAAAACAAGGTTTCTTTGTTTTGAAGCTAAAGCTCATCAGTGATGCTGCAGAAATGCTCGGTCAGTCTGAGCC
This sequence comes from Thamnophis sirtalis, assembly GCF_051295495.1. Taxonomy (NCBI): domain Eukaryota; kingdom Metazoa; phylum Chordata; class Lepidosauria; order Squamata; family Natricidae; genus Thamnophis; species Thamnophis sirtalis. The sequence continues at coordinate 43,393,322 of NW_028261390.1, read as the reverse complement.
TTCTCTTCTTCTCTGCCTACTCTTCCAAAGCCTGAGAGACCTGGAACTGCCTCACTCTCATCCCCAGGTTGTTCCGACGGGGCCAAGACACCTTCCTATATCCAAGTTATTTTGATCACATAATTTTCTTCTGTGCTTGGTATGTTGTAGTGTAGTGTTGTAGTGTAGTGCTAGGATCAAACAACAAAGGAAATAGTTATGTCTATATAGTTCTAGAAGTAGAATCCAGCTGATTAAGTTTCCCTATATATTAATTTCTTTTCACACCATTTCTACATCCATCTGATTTAATAAAAAAAATGCTTTTTGTATAGAATATTCATGACCATCAAGATAATTCTATAACTCCCTTTTGATTAAAATATGAAAGAGGTCCTGAGGATTCAATTTCAATGGATAATATGGCCTGCAGGAAATATTTCTTTGAAAATCTTCCCAATTGTTTTTATTCCCACTGGTAAAAATAACACTGGAAGAATACTGGCTGGTTCTATGCAATCTCTTATGACATGAAATTTTAGGGGGCACCAAAATTGAAAAGACTTCCAAAATGCACATTTTAAATCCAATTATTGTTTCTTGTTGCTTTAGAATATTTACTCTTTTTAAAATCAGTTAACTACAAAGTTGGTCAAGTGAACAGCACCTGAAACAGATATGGCAAATCATGAAAAAGAAATTATTACCATTTGAGGGTTGAAGATAATTTTGCAGAAGTGTTGCAGAGTGGTGCAATAGGTACTGTGTAATTAAAATTATTTACTGTCATTTGCAATAAATAGGATGGGAAATCTCTAAGAAAAAAAATATGTCCAAGCAGAAAATTGTTAAATGCAAAGCTCCAAAATTTGAAATTTTTAACAGAATCTGAATTTGGGCCACCTCATGGGGGATGACAAAATATAACTTTGACTAAGGTGCCAAAATTTCTAGAGTCAACCTGAGATTAGCCACTGAAGGTATAAACTTATTGCATTCAGATTTTTCCTGCCATTGATGAGCAACCATGTAGCTCTACGTATTGGAGCTCTTGGTAAGGGAAATACATAACATGCTCTATATGGGCTACCCTTGAAGAGTATTCAGAATGGTTCAGCATGCAATGGTAGAGAAAGTTTTGGAGGCCCCTAGGGTGGCACATGCAACACCATTGTTATGCAGCATAGGCTGATGATCAAGATACTTTTCAAGGTGTTGATTATTACTTTTAAGCTCCTCTATGGCCTGGTCCAGGATAACTATGGAACCCCATTCATAGTAGGAAAAGGGTCCTTCTGTATTTCCCGGTAGCTAATGAATTTTATTTGGTGGGATGCAGAAGAAGAACATTTTCTGCTATGGCTCTTGCCCTTTGGGATATCTTGCCACAGCAGGCAAGATCACTCCCTGTCTTTTACACTTCAGAAAAAGCTAGCTGGCTTGGGGTTCTGAAGCAAAAGCTGTTGGCTGGAGGTGGTTGGTGTATTAATAGAAAAGGCACCCCTATACTTCTCTGCTCCAAATCCATGGTTTTTAAACTTTTTCACTTTCCTGTAATTTTAATCTGTTTCTATACTTATAATTGTCTTAGTATTTATATATTTTGTCATTCTGTAAGCCATTCAGAGTTGCCTTGAATTGAGCAGAAAATTTAATAATAATAAAACAACTGGAGCACCACTTAAACACCATCAGCATTGTCAAATTCACCATCAGTCAATTGCATAAGGCAGCTTTATATGGAACAGCTTACATCCTGCGATGATACCTCTGGGAAGGATTTGATTAGGTGGACAAAAAGGGCAAATCCAGTCTGAATATCTGGCTGATAAACAACAACAATAGAACAAATGAGGAAATCATTATGCAATAGTTGCAATGACAAGAAGCATTCGTATATGGTTTTGCTCTCAGACTGATGGTCCAAGGGAAGCTATATGCTTCCAAGAAGAAGTGAAAATAATATTTCGTTTGGGTAGTATGCTGGCTGGATTTCATAACGTCAAGAACAAGCTTTCCTCCTAGCTTTTAATGAGTTGGTTTTCTTTAAGAACTGACTTTGCTGCTTGCATTTCAATGTGAAACTGTCTACAGCATTAAGTTGGAAAATTGATTGGTACCATGGAGATTTAAAAAAACCCACATCTCTAAAATCTAATACTGTGCAAGAAGCCTTGATTAGTTTGCGCAGTCTTCTGCACAAACACAGAGGCAGCTATGATAAATTATAAATGCACCAATCCAGAAAAAAGCTATACAATTAGACATAATAAGCTCTGAGCACATTTAAGCTACTGTTTCATATCGGAATACCTAATCTCTATCCTTCCCCTCCGCTTGATATTCTGCATAACAATATCTAATCTGTTCCATCCTTCAAATTTCAATGGAGATTAGATGGATGAGGAAGAAAAGTCAAGAGGCAAAGCCATTCCTCTTTTAAAACAAGAGCAATGTGATCAGCAATATACAAAAATATATCCTTTTGTTTCTATAGATGTATTCGCCTTTCTGTAGACCACCTTAGATGTTTGAAATAATTGTCCAATAATGATTCTTGACATGTATATGAAGGTGTGTATGTATGCCTGAGATCAGTATAATTCTTGAATAGCTAATCTTCTGCTTTATAGAAGTTCTGCTTAGTTCTGCTACTGTCCAAAACAGCTTGGATATTAAGATAATAACCTATTCCCTCCCAACATGTGAATAATTAAACAACATGAAGCCACAAAGGATTAGCAAGTAGAGTAAATCCTTAAAGACACACCAGAGTTCCAAACACTCTTCCAATGTCAATGGAAGTTTATATTATTTGTAATTACTATTAATAGGAGGAGGCAATCAATAAATAGAAGTCTGTCATGATCTCTCGAGATGCAGATATATTGGAAATATCATAATGCATCTCAATCCAGCAATGAACAGCAGCTAGGCACATTAGGAAGTCTTTGTTAGTTCACTAGAATATAGACTCCAAATAGCAAGTAGTAATAATTGTGGAGAAGACATTCAGACTCAGGTGTAATTTAAAATTTCCCATCTTGATCATAATTTCATTTGGAAGGAAGAGTGCATCTACTTAGTGATGTTGCTCATAAGTATTACAGCACAGGAACTCAATAATAGGCAATTTAGTATATCCATTGTTCTGGACAGTACATTTGTAATACTGGAATAACAGCAACATTTAGCTGTAAACAATGTGCTCTCCAATATTCACTCTTTAATGGGAAAGCAGCTGTTCCAAGTCTGAATCTCTTTCCCTCACCTATACCTACATGTTTTCCAGTTGCTTCTTCTCAAAAAAGATCCAGGATCCAGATTTCCACTAATGTTCTGACACTAATTTAGGGGTGTCAAACCCATTTTCATTGAGGGCTGCAGGGTTGTGTTTAACCTCAGAATGTCTGGGTGGATGTGGCCTGGGTTGGGAGGGCCAGCTCAATGTCATTCCTGTCAGGGGTACCTATGGCGGCCTGAGTGCTCTGCCAGTGAAAATAGGCTCCCGAGCTTCATTTTTGGCTGCCACAGCCTCCTGCAAACCTCTGCCAGTGAAAATGGAGCTTGGGAGTCCATTTTTGCTGACAGAAGCACTGCGGGCCAGTCCTTTGTTGTTTCCAGAGTGGCTCTGCAGGCCAGATCTAAGTACCCGGGGGTTGGATCTGGCCCCTGGGCCTTAATACCCTGGCACTAATGGGAACATACTTATTCCACTCTTCAATATATTCCAGCAGCTACAGTAAATCAGTTTTTACAGCTTCAAAAAGGTCCATTAGGAGTCTACTTTTGGGGTATAAGAATGATTCCTGACATCATCCCTTGCTGCTTATCTTCTTTCCCTTATCTTCTTGAAATTATTATTTACAGTGAACTTTAAAACATGTAGCAAAAGTTATCTACTTAATAAAGTGCAGGGGAATCACTATTGTTCCCAAAGGGCTTAATTGTGGGTCATTCTGGTATTATTTGCTGGCTTTTTCTTCTCTTCATCTTTTCAGATATGACCATAATATTTTCAATTTACTGCCTGATCATTTAAGGTTGCTCATCCAATTAACATCAGGTTAGACTCTTAACCCCAATAGCAAAAATACAATTGGATTTTTAAGGGGTCATGATATGTACTATGTATATAATAATTGCAAGCTTGCGTAATAAGTAACTTTTTCCCACAACAGTGGAAAATGTACAGTCCTGGAAAATAAATTACATTATATCAGTCAAAGCTCTGTTTAGGTAGACTCCTATTCCTACAGTTTGCTTTTGGAATTGGTTCTGACAATATGTCCCATTGCCATTTTACTTCCCTGAGCAGAACTTGTGATATGCTCTCTGACATGGATATGAGTCACTGGCCATAACTTGCTTTATCACTTCATTAAACTCTGCTGATCAGAACCTTTAGGGGATGGTAAGGCTGACACTGCTTTGAACTTCCTTTACTTTCTCAGCTTTCAGCCAGCCAAAAACCCTAATGTTGCTCTCTCTTGTGCCAACACAACTGGGAATTCAACTTGACTTTTAGCATTCTGCATATGGGCTTATCCAGGATACACTCTGGGTAAATCCTTGCTTCTACATTTTAATGGAACAGATTTTAATGGAACAGATTTTAAGAATGTAACAGGTTTACTGCTTTTAAGAATTATGTGTCTGCCAAAACTTTGAAGATATGGGATATGGGAATCTTCTATCATCTGAGCAAGTAGCTATATGATAAGCCATAAGATAAATGATAAGATCATTTACCTGACTTTTTCCCATCTCTCTCTCTCCCTCCCTCCCTCTCCCCACCCTCTCTCTCCTTGGCCTGTGTATATTAGATTTATTTATACAATACTAGTCCATATTTATTTTGCTACTAATCAAATAATGTAAAGGTTTACTAGTAAGTCAAAATCTCAATACAGCTTGAGTACTGGTCTCCTATTAAGATAATAAGAAACAGCACAGCACAGTGCAACACAGCACAACATAGCATAGCATAGCATACATTATTGGCCAAGTATGATTAGACATACAAGGAATTTGTCTCAATGTGGTAGATAAGATGAGAAGTGCAATAATTATACAACCATTCCATATGGGCAAATAGACTTAAAGATAAGACAATACTATGGGAATTAGGTGATCAGCAAAGTGAAATGCTGTCTCTGTGTGTAGTTGTTTTGGCATTCAATGCCCTGTAGCAGCATCCTGATGGTGGTGGTGGGGAGCTGAAACAGTTTATGTCCAGGATGTGAAGGACCTATAGATATTTTCTAGTTCTCCTTCTGACTCGTGCAATATGCAGCTCCTGAATGGAAGGTAATCTGGTTGCAATTATTTTTTTTCTGCAGTCCTAACTATCCATTGAAGTATGTGTCTATCCTGTTTTGTTGCTGTGCCAAACTGGACAGTTAGAGAAGTAAAAATGACAGACTCAATAATTCCTCTGTAGAACTGTATCAACAGTCTGAATTTTCTGAGTTGATGCAGGAAGAAAATTCTTTGTTTTGCCTTTTTAAGGATGGTTCTAATGTTAGGTGTCCATTTCAAGTTCTAGAAGATTATAGAACCCCAAAACTTAAAGGACTCTACTGTTTATACTGTGCTGTTTAATATAGTAAGAGGCAATAGAATAGGAGAGTTCTTCCTAAAATTGACTCTCATCTCTACAGTTTAAGTGTGCTTAGCTCCAGATTGTTCTGGCTGTACCACAAAGCCATTTGTTCAACCTTTCATCTAGATGTAGACTCATCACTGTCTCTAATGATACCAATGACTGTTGTATCATTTGCAAGGGGTCTAACAATGGATCTGTGATTAATTTCAGGTGGGCCAACACTAACTTTTCAAAGCTATACAGATGTCAGAGTGGCTGGTCTGTAGTCATTCAGCTTCTTGATGGATGGTTTCTTGGGAACAGGGATGGTACTAGAGCATTTGAAGCAAGAAGGAACATAACACATTTCCAATGATTTATTAAAGAGGTGGATGAAGATGGGGTTAGTTGATTACAGGCTTTCAAGCAAGAAGAATTTACTCCCTCTGGGCCTAGTGCTTTTCTGATCTTTTTTTTCTATGAAATAGATCTTACACATCTTTTTCTAAGATCATCAGAGGTGGGGGCCCAGAAGGATGGAGATAGGTGTAGGAGATTTGGCTATTGTTGATGTATCTGAGATGGGGAAGGTAGATATAGTTGACAGTAATCTCTTCTCAAATCTACATTCAGGTCATCTGCCAGTGGCCTATTCTTTTCAGTAAGGGAGGGAGTTCTGCTATACTCAATGATTCTTGATATATTTTCAAACTATCCATTTATGAATAAATATGAATTATTTCAACTCTTCTATAGTTCTTGTAAACAATATCCTCACAGGGATCATTTTAATTGTTTACAAACATACTGCAGATTTAATCTCACCCTAAACACATTCTAATACTGACAATAATTGTGGAATTTTAGACACGGCTAATGCATCTGGATCCTACTGTGAAAGTAAGATAGTTAATGGAATATACTGCCATTTTCCAATTATAGGCAATCTAAATTCCTCTTAAGTTATTCTAACTGCTTAACATCTCGATAGGTGATATTCTTAGCTAAAGTATTAATAGTCATATTTATCTGCCTGCTGTCTGTCTATCTGTCTGTCTATCTATCTATATGCAGTTTTCAAACATGGATTGTTGTATAGTATAATTTTATCATGTAAGGATCAGAATTAAATTCCCATCCTAGCCTCTTCCATCCATTTGCTTAAAATTACTTAAAGACAACAGGATATAAATACTTCTAAATAATTACTCTGCATGTAACATTAATTTTTACAGCATTTAAGTTTCCCTGTAAATTCAAGGGGACTTTTATGTATTTCTGTTATTTTATTTCAGAAATAAGTCTCACTGAACCACTGCATCACTTCGCATAGGCTAGAAATAGGCTGATCATTCCATTAAAGGAGCACCATGTACTGCTTATCATGGTAGCAAGGTTTGGATAAAATCTGAATGTTTTGAATGTAATAGTTTTTTTTCAGGTTATGTAAAGCATTCAGGGGTTTAAATCCTGCTAATGCAGGAAGCTATCTGAAGATGGTGAGGAATATTATTTATGACCAGGCATAGAGTTCATAAATCGTGATGTACTTAGAACTTATAGTACATTGCACTTGTAAACACATTGCTTATTTGCCATCGTCAAAGTTTTGAGCAAAGTCATTAGAAACTTTGTACTGCTTGTGCATTTTCATTTTCATTTATTGTTTACTTTCATTATTTTATTTCATTTTTCACTTAAGAATCTGACCAAATGAAGATGGAAAGTCATATACTGTCAGGTCTTTCAAATCATCAAAAACTACAGCATATATGATATCAGAACCAATGAAGCCTCAAAACATTTATTGCTGCCCTACAGCAAGTATCATAGATCAATATGGATAAGGTGACCAGATGTCCCGCTTTTGGTGGGACAGTCACGATTTTTAATAATTTGTCCCGTGTCCCATGACGTGTTCAAAATGTCCCGATTTTCCAAAAGAAAGAAAATCAATTTTAAAAAGGACGCCGTTAAAAAAAAAATTATTTCTCTGAAGTGTCATTCCCGATGTGGCCTTTAAAGGGCAGTGGTTTCCCTCCCTCCCCTCCTGCGTGTGCGTGCACCGATGGGTGCCGTTTTTCTGCAGGGAGAGCGATGGCTTTCCGGTGGCGGCAGCTCAGCCGTTGGAAGTTTTTTTTTTGCCCGCTTCTCTCGGGCGCCGCTCTCCCTACAGCCATGCCGTGCAAGCCGCTGTTAGCAACCTGGTCTGGGTGAGCCGAGGGGAGGCAGGCGGGGATCTGGTTGGGAGAGGCTGGCAATGGGGGTGGATTTTGAAAAGGTTGGGGGGAGTTGGAGGAAGGCAATCGGAGGAAGGCTGCTTTGCAACCGCCAGTGAAGTCCCATCCCCCCCACTCTTGCCTTTCCTTCTGCTTGCTCCATCCCAGCGGAGGCTGAGCCCACCTCTTATTTGGACCTCCTGCATCCCCCCACAAATGGAGCACCCCATTTCAAGCAACGAGGGGCGCCAAGCAGGGCAGGGTTGCAAACACTCCCCTCACCCCAAGGCTGTAGGCGAAAGCTGCTCTCCAGTGTCCCATCCCTGCCCTGCCTTGCCAGAGCCATCTCTGTGGAGGTCCTTTTTGGCTTTAACGCGAAGCCTTGAGGGGGGAACAGGGTGTGCCCAGGCACCTGTCTCAGACTCTGCCCCTGAATCAGAAACGCTGGAGAAGCGGGCGCGGATTGTTGGCTTTTTAAATCAACTTTTTGGAAGGAGGATGGGAGGACGGATGGGGTGAGTACTAAAGGCATCCCAGCTGAAATCACTTAAAAAAAAAGCCATTTAAAAAAAATCCCACTTTTAAGGCAGTGAGCAGATCTAATGCTCCTTCGACTCCCCACAACAGAGAAAGGGAGGGGAGGAAGAAAGTTAGGGAAGGAAGGAAAGAAGGAAGGAAAGGAAAGAAAGAGGGAAGGAAAGAAGGAAGGAAGAAAAAGAAGGAAGGAAAGGAGGAAGGAAGGAAGGAAGGAAGGAAAGGAGGAAGGAAGGAAAGAAGGGAAAAAAAGAGTGACTGGCCTCATTTCATCCAAGCAGGTTTTCATGCCTAAAATGGGACTAGTAACTCCTGATTTCGTGTCTGGTGCCTGAACCACTACTAGGCAAACTGGCTCTCTTATCCATATTTGATCTACTGTGACCAAATATCTTCCAAATCGTGCCAGAAAAGCAGCTCAGCACTGCTGCATTGAGCAACAGGAATTATTTTTACAGCTGTGTAGTTTCTCCTTTTGCAAAACTAGCAGATTAAACAGCAAACTCACCACAAGGTTGCAAGTAACTTCTAAAACTTCTCCTCAAATAGCAGTTATCTGAAACTACCCAGTGAGCAGAGTTGGGTGTTGATATTATTGCATCTCTGTATAAAGCCATGAATTTGTTATAGAAGGTCATAGACAAATAGCTGTCCTTTGGGGTCATTACAGGTGTCTGGAATAGAAGAACATGGTGTTTTCTGATACGGAAGCATTTTGTATAAAATAGAGTGCAACATTGGCTAATAAACAATAGTTCCAAACTTAGTTTTAAATTCATACATTTAAATTCATTGCTATTTTCACATACTATGTGAATGAGACAGTTTTTATATTCCAACACTTCAGGATACAGTGTTAAGCTTATTGCATTGGGAGATTTTGTACAACATTTGCTTAAAATATTTAAGAAAAAATGGTTGGATATTTTGTTGTTTAGAATGCAAGGCAAGCACACTTCAATTTTAAGGGACTGGGATTATTTCCATATACTGTACAGCTAGACCTCGATTTACAACCACAATTGACCCTAAAATTTCCATTGCAAAGCAAGACGGTTCCTCATTTCATGACCTTTCTTTCCACAGTTGTTAAGTGAGTCACTGCAATTGTTAAGTGAACCATGCAGTCATTAAGCAAGTTTGGCTTTTCCGGTCACTTTGCTTGTTGGAAACCAGCTGGGAAAGTGACAAATGGTGATCGCATAATCCTGGATACTGCAACTATCATGAACACATGCCAAGTGCCAAGCAAATTTTGACCGTGTGGTCATGAGGATGGTGCAGTGGTCATAAAGGAGAAAAACAGTCACAAGTCAGAAGAGCAACAAAGATGATTAGGGGACTGGAGGCCAAAACATATGAGGAACTGTTTCTGGAACTAGGTATGTCTAGTTTAATGAAAAGAAGGACTAGGGGAGACATGATAGCATGTTCCAATATCTCAGGGGTTGCATGTTCCAATATCTCAGACATGATAGCATGTTCCAATATCTCAGGGGTTGCCACAAAGAAGAGGGAGTCAAACTATTCTCCAAGACACGTGAGGGTAGAACAATAAGCAATGGATGGAAACTAATCAAGGAGAGAAGTTATGAATGTTCCAACACTGGAAGTTTTTAAAAAGATGTTGGATAACAATTTGTCTGTAATGGTGTAGAGTTTCCTTCCTAAGCAGGGGGTTGGACTAGAAGATCTCCAAGATGCCTTCCAACTCTGTTATTCTATTCTAACATATACTGTTTTAAAGAAGCACAGAGGGAACAATCCTCCAAGCTTTAGTGACTATCACTAAGTGTTGTAGCTTATGATTCTTGATGAATGTATTCTATTTTATTTTTCTTTATGTACACTGAGAGCATATTCACCAAAGACAAATTCCTTGTGTGTTTAGGAGTTTAGCTTCTCTCTCTTGAAAATGTAAGCTAGCATAAGGCATTATAATGCAAGCTAGCCTTAGCTTTCAAACAGTTCATTTAGTGACCAAAGTTACAATGGCATTGAAAAAAATGACTGATGACCATTTTCACACTTAGCGACCATTCTCACACTTAACTTTAACTTTAATAAGATTTGTATGCCGCCCACTCCCTTGGGACTCTGGGCAACTCACAACAAAAGTAAAAACATATAAAAAATTTAAAAATACAATTATTAAAATTAATATATCATCCATTCAATCAAGTGGGGCTGGATATTAATCAATAGCCCCAGGCCTGCCGGAACAGCCAGGTCTTGGTCGCTTTACGGAAGGCCGGGAGAGTGGTAAGGGTCCGGATCTCTGCGGGTAGCTCGTTCCACAAGCAGGGGGCCCTCCAAGCTACAGAGAAGGCCCTCCCTCAGGGAGCCGCCAGCCAGCATTGTCCGGTCAACGGCACTCAGAGGAGGCCCAACCTGTGCGATCTTATTGGTCATTGGGAGATGAATGGCAGGAGGCAGTCTCTCAGGTAGCCAGGTCCAATACCATGTAGGGCTTTAAAAGTAACAACTAGCACCTTGAAGTGGGTCCGGAGACCAATGGGGAGCCAGTGCAGCTCGCGGAGGATAGGTGTAACATGGGTGTACCAAGGTGCACCCACAATTGCTCGCGCGGCTGCATTCTGGACAAGCTGTAGTCTCCAAATGCTCTTCAAGGGCTGTCCCATGTAGAGCGCATTATAGTAGTAATGCTGGGAATGTGATAACATGCTGAAGCTGAACAGGCTGTTTTCTGTTTGCTGCAAGGATGCTAGCCAGATGAATATCGGATGGATATAAAATAATAAAATAAATATATTAACTATATGATTATCTCCAATCCTGCAGAACCAGCCGAGGCACTAAGGGATAATCTGGTAAGCCACCGCTGGATTGATTTTCAAGCTGTTACCCCTGAGGACGTGGACAAGGCGATGAGAGCTGTTGGCGCCTCCACATGTGTGCTGGACCCGTGCCCCTCCTGGCTGGTTGTAAACAGCAGAGAGGTGACACGAGGCTGGATCCAGGTGGTTGTTACCGCCTCCCTCCGGGAGGGGGTCTTTCCCCCCGCTTTAAAGGCAGCGGTGGTGAGACCCCTCCTGAAGAAGCCATCCTTGGATCCAGCCATTTTAAACAACTATCGTCCAGTCTCCAACCTCCCCTTTGTGGGGAAGGTTGTTGAGAAGGTGGTGGCCTTTCAGCTCCAGCGATCTTTGGAGGAAGCCAGTTATCTCGATCCATTCCAGTCTGGCTTCAGACCTGGCTACAGCACAGAAACTGCTTTGGTCGCATTGACCGATGATCTCTGGAGAGCCAGGGATGGAGGCCATGCCTCCATCCTGGTGCTCCTTGACCTCTCGGCGGCTTTCGATACCATCGACCATGGTATCCTTCTGCGACGACTGCGGGAGGTGGAGGTGGGAGGCACTGTTTTACAGTGGTTCTCCTCCTACCTCTTGGACAGGTCGCAGTCGGTGTTAGTCGAAGGGCAGAGATCGACCCCTAGGCCCCTAACACATGGGGTGCTGCAGGGTTCGGTCCTGTCCCCCCTTCTTTTCAACATCTACATGAAACCGCTGGGTGAGATCATTCAACGGCACGGGATAAAATACCATCAATATGCGGACGATACACAGTTGTATCTGTCCACCCCGTGCCAACTCAATGAAGCGATGGACGTGATGAGCCAGGGTCTTGAGGCTGTTAGAGACTGGATGGGGGTTAACAAGCTTGTGCTCAATCCAGAAAAGACCGAGTGGCTGTTGTGCTTCCCTCCCACGAATTGGCCAAGTGTTCAATCTCTCAGGCTGGGGGGTCAAATTGTACGCCCCTCAGATAGGGCTCGCAACTTGGGAGTCCTCCTGGACCCTCAGCTGACTTTTGAACACCATTTGTCAGCTGTAACCAGGGGGGCATTTGCCCAGGTTCGCCTGGTGCACCAGTTGCGTCCCTACCTGAACTGGGAGGCCCTCACAACAGTCACTCGTGCCCTTGTGACTTCTAGGCTGGAGTACTGCAACGTGCTCTACATGGGGCTGCCCTTGAAGAGTATTCGGTGACTTCAGCTGGTCCAGAATGCAGCCGCGCGAGCGATCGTGGGTGCACCTCGATTCACCCACGTAACACCTATCCTCCGCGAGCTGCACTGGCTGCCTGTTGATCTCCGGGTGCGCTTCAAGGTGCTACTTGTCACCTACAAAGCCCTTCATGGTATTGGATCTGGGTACTTGAGAGACCGCCTACTGCCAATCACCTCCACTAGACCGATAAGATCGCATAGATTAGGCCTCCTCCGAATTCCATCAGCCAGCCAGTGTAGACTGGCAACTACTCGGAGGAGAGCCTTCTCGGTGGCTGCTCCGACCCTCTGGAATGAACTCCCCGTAAAGATCCGGACCCTCACCACCCTCCAGACCTTTCGCGCCGCACTTAAAATCTGGCTATCCTGGCTGGCCTGGGGTTAAAGATTCTAACCCCTACTCGAATTGTATGACTGTTGAGTTCTTAAATGATGTAATGCTTTATGTTGTAAATTGTTTGTCCTCCCCCCCCTTTTTGAACTGTGAGCTGCCCTGAGTCCCCCCAGGGAAAAGGGCGGCATACAAATAAAGTGAACTGAACTGAACTGAACTGAACTGGGGGATTGGTTTCCGAAAGTCGAGCCTCAATAGGAAGTGATTTGACCATGACAAGGGCAAGATCTTAATGCCCCTCAAATCTAGATCATGTCTCCACTGCTCCGAGAGAAACACGAGGTTGAGCATGTGACCTGCTGTATGAGTCGGATCCTGAATTACTTGGGTCAAGTCCATGGCTGTCATGGAAGCCATGAACTCCTGTGCTACATCAGAGCGTTCGCCGAGCGACAGCAGGTTGAAATCCCCCAGCACTATAAGTCTGGGGAACTCAACCGCCAGCTTGGCTACTGACTCGAGGAGCACAGGCAGGGCTGTTGTAATGCAGTTGGGAGGTAGGTGACCGCAGTTGGGACTTAGTGACCATTGCAGCATCCTCATGATCATGTGATCCAAATTTTGATGTTTGGCAACAGATTCGTATTTATGATGGTTTCAGTGTCCTGGGTTCATGTAATCGCCTTTTGTGACCTTTTGACAAAATATAAAATTTTTAATCAAGTGCTCCCCCTCCCCCCGTCAATGGTGTCCATCTTTACCAATCTGAAAATCTGGTCACCTTAAATATGGAGGAAATCCTTTTGAAAAGCAGTTGAATGAGCAAACAAATGCTAAACAGGAATCTGATAAGTGGACCTTCTTCATTAAGTAATGGCATTAACAAAAAGACCCATTCTTCATCTTCATAGCAATTTTATTTACTAAAGTAGATATAGCAAGTTAGTACATTATTTGGGTTTCAATTAAAGCAGAGTAAAGTCATTATTAAAGGACCTGCAATCTAAATTTCTATTTTAAATTTCCTTCACTTTCTCAGCTTTCAGTCAGCCAAAAACTCTAATGTTGATCTCTCTTGTGCCAACATAACTGAGAATTCAACTTAACACTTAGCATTCTGTATATGGATTAGCCAGGGTGCACTCTGGGCTAAATCCTTGCTTCTAAATGTTAATGGCTGAAACTGATTTTAAGAATGTTAACAAGTTTAACAGCTTTTATGAACAATTATGTGTCTTCCAAAGTAAATATCTACTGCTTGCCTAATTCTGATCAACAGCATCAAAAATAAAGCAGGGTTAATAACCCTACACATTCGGAACATTGAAACTATGCTGGAATAATGAGTAATTTTTAAAATATTAAATGATATTACTTAGCTAGGGATAATAAATATAGCGCATAAAGAAATGCTATCTATGTTTAAATGAATTATAAGAAAAATTGTAAAGGATTAATATTGTAGGAATTGGAAGATCTGAAGTATACATATTTATTCATATGATTATTGTTTATTATGGTTTGAAAAAGAGTTGACCCAGTCAATGTACTGTTCATAAAATATGTATGTTTATATTGAAATTAAAATTTTTTTTAAAAAAATAAAAATAAAAAATAAAGCAGGGTTCTCTATCATGTTTTAGAGGATGGATTTTTTTTCTTACAGTATGGGGTCAAGGGAAAAAAAACCTATGAGCAAAATACAGAACTGGTTTGGCGTTCTAATTTTTGTTTTTTGGTAAAGTATTTTCTAGTACATCTCCAGTAATTTCACTGAAGCTCCCCAGCATAACTAATAATGAGTAACAATATCATTGACTAGAGAGCTGCCATTTAAATGTTACAGGGCAGAAGTTAATAATATTCCTCTTAAGATTTGAAGTGCATCAGTAGATAGAATAGGTGGAGACCACACTAATGCAGAAGTCGTATGCCTTTTATTGAGGACGACAAGAATTATGAAATGTTCAGGGTTTTTTCCTGAGCGTTAAAATCTATAAGACAGCTGTTAAAAGCTTTAGATTGCAATCATTGCTTCTGTATATTTTTAGGAATCTCCAACACATGCTAAGATTTGTCAGATGCTCCTTGACATTAACCCCTTGACCTTAAACAAAACTTAAGAGTTTCAAATATTGAAAATAAAAATTTATTCTTAAAAAAGTGTACAGTGTGATATATCTATGCCTCATATGGAAAGTACATGGCAGAGATGTTAGTACTTTTTACTCTGCCTTTTATAGTGAGCTTTTATGATAAATTACATATAGTTTTGGTTCATATGCTTTATTGTAAAACAGCTGAATGATCAACGGAGAATGCCCACATATCAATTCTTTATATTTTCATCTTTAGGTGAAAGCTGCTTTGTTTAAATGTTGGCAGCAACTTGCCATTTTTATTTTATAAAATGATTTATAAATATGATTGATTCAAAATTCTCTATCCTATCAGAAATTAGCAGTGATTGGATATATTCATAATATATGAATATTATATTATAATATTTCATGAATATTATATTTATGAAAGAGGAAAAATTGAACAGAATTGGGAACATTTGTTGTGTGGATTTTAGCGCTATTCCTTTATTCATTTGGGAAATTCCATTAGATTCCCATTCATTTAATTTTCTCCTTTTATCTCAGCATAATGTTTCAATAAATGGAGTTGCAGGCCAAGAAGAGCTCCTCCCCCTCATAAATTGGAGACTTTTTAAAAATAAAAGAGGAACCAAAACCAAGCATGTGGTAGGAGTGTTGAGAAAAAGAGTCAAGCCCTGAAAGCTTCTGGCGAGGAAGCCATTTCACAGAACAGCGGGAAACATTACGGCCCAAAACCATGGCTGGATATTGGATCTAGAATGCCAAAATCACTCTATAGAAAGGAGAGAGAGCTTCAAAATCAGCCACACATATTCCAAATAGCTGTTTTATATGAGTAGATGGCAGGAACTTTCACTTTCACTTTTAAAATATTTTTATTGCTTTTTAAAGATTGAGAACCTTTGGAATTGCAAGTCATATTGTAAAATCAAGAGTGACATGTGGTGATTCTTTCAAGCTGACTTTATTGCTTTACATCTATAGACAAGGATTCTGCTATCTGCATTTACAATATGTTTTGTGAACTATTAGGGAGAAGCTGTCTTTACCCTCTTTCTCTAACAATATCTGGGCTGAATTGCCTCTTAGACTGTCCTCTGAAATGTACCTCTTCCCTCTTGGGGATCCACCTTCTTACTACATGCCATCACACATATTCCCTGGGTGGTTTTTTTTCTTCAGCCCTTTAAGAGGATTAATCAACAATGTTTTCACATGCAAATAGGCTGAAATTGCCTATAAAAGGTGAAGGCCTGGGAAAAAAGAAAGATTTAAAGAAAAATATAATTAAGATAAGAAAACATGGGTTATGTTGGCTATTCATTCTCTCTTTCAGCCTAACTTACCTCACACGGTTGTTGTTATGGGGAAAATAGGAATAAGAAGGAGTATTTGTTATGTTCACCACCTTGAATATAAAATAAAAACTAAAAAGAAGAAAGGTGGAATAAAAATACATAAATAGGGCTAACATGGGAATATAAACATACAAATAGAAATTTATACATTAAATAGTAGAAATAGAATAGTTTTAAACTTTTCTAGAAATAGGAATATAGTAAAATAAGATAGGGATTTATGATAGTAGAACAAGATAGTATTTTGTGCAATAAAATTGTTTTGTATGGAGAAATATAGTATTTGTGTCTGTATTCTCTACCATATTAAGAAAAGAAGGTCCTTAAACCTGTTATTTCCTTCTAAAGTCTAATTCATGCAATCAGTTAAACTATTCCAAAATGCAATGTTTACAAGTCTAAAAGCTGATAGAAATAAAAATAGCTCTTGAGAGAAAGAGGGAAATAACTAGATGTCAGAGAGAAATATAGTCTAGTCTTCATGATGTACTGGTTTGTATGAGTAGATTTCTCTCCAAATTGGTATACCACACAATCCATGAATAGTTTTACCTAAGGTGACCAGATTTTCAGATTGGAAAAGAGGGACACCCTTGACCGGGGGGGGGGGGGGGGGCTTGATTAAAAAAACTTTTTTTGTCAAAAGGTCACCCCAGGACACTGAAACCAGAATAAATACGAATCTGTTGCCAAACAAAATTTTGATCACGTGACCATGAGGATGCTGCAACGGTCGCTAAGTGTGAAAAATGGTCGCAACGGTCGCTAAGTGTGAAAAATGGTCATCAGTCACTTTTTTCAATGCCATTGTAACTTTGGTCACTAAATGTTTTCCCCCTCCTCGAGACTCCTCACTTCTTCCTTCATTCCTCTTGCTTATCTACCTTCACCTTATCTGTCTTCTGCTCTTTCCCTCTCTTCCTTCCTTCCTCCCTCCTTCCATCCTCTTCTTTCCTCACTCACTCCCTTCCTCCTTTTTTCTCTTCCTTCCTCCTTCCATTCTTTATACGATATAAAATTCAATGAGGGTGAAACACACAAAATCTGGCAAAGCTGCCTTGCACCAACCTGGCCTGCCCATAGAATAGCAGCCACTTTGAGACACATAAACCTGGTTTGAACATATTGCATCACAAAGATGTGCAAAGATCACATTTGCAAAAAGGAACATTTCTTGTAGTAAATACATTTTATAAACAATTTAAAAGTAAAAATCCCCCCAAAATAATAAAAAAGGTATTCTATAAATAAAAGAAATCCTTAAAAACCATTGTTAAGTATTACACCAGCAATAATTTATACTGTCACCATTTCAAACTATCATCAGAAATACGAATCTGTTGCCAAACATCAACATTTTGATCGCGTAACCATGAGGATGCCACAACGGTCGCTAAGTGTGAAAATGGTCGCTAAGTGTGAAAAATGGTCATCAGTCACTTTTTTCAATGCCATTGTAATTTTGGTCACTAAACAGCCATGTTCCTGACTTAACAACCACCATGATTCACTTAACGTGGCAATAAAAGGTCGCAAAATGAGGCAAAAATCATTTAACAAACGTCTCCCTTAGCAACAGAAATTGGGGGATCAATCCTGGTCGTAAGTCGAGGATTACCGGTAGCCAATTGCAAAAGGCAACTTTACTTGGAACAGGTGAGATTGTGCCCGGATCCCTTTCATGCCAACATATCCATCTTCTGCTCTTTCCCTCTCTTCCTTCCTTTCTCCTTCCATCATCTCCTTTCCTCACTCACTCCCTTCTTCCTTTTTTCTCTTCCTTCCTCCTTCCATTCTTTCAGCTTCATTTCTTTTGCCTATCTACCTTCTCTGTCTTTCTGCTCTTTCCATTTCTCCCTTCCTCTTTGCTTTTGTTCCTTTCTCCTTCCCTCCTTTCCTATTTCTTGCTTCTTCCTTCCTTCTGCCTATCTACCTTCACCTTCTCTGTCTTTCTGCTCTTTCCCTGTCTTCCCCTTTCCTCCCTCCTTCCCTTCTTTCCTTTCTAGTTCCATCCTTTCTTCTTTCCTCTCTCCCTCTTTTTTCCCTTCCTTCCCCCTTCCTCTTGCCTATCAACTTCATCCTCTTTGTCTTTCTGCTCTTTCCCTCTCTTCCCCTTTTCTTCCTACCTCCTTCCTTCTCCCTCCCTTCTTCTTTTTCTTCCTTTCTTCTTCCATCTTCCTCCTTCTCCTTCCATTCTTTCTCCTTCCATCCATCTTTTCTCCTTCCATCTTCTCCCCCCTCCCTTCTTCTTTTCCTCCCCCCTCCCTCCTTCCTTCCTCTCCTTCCCTTTCTCACACACAGGAAGGGGAGGGGGGCTATCTAGTCGCTTTCACAGCATAATTTCTTTATCTAACTTTTAAAAAACAGTGTGCAAATCAAACGAGATTTTCGTAACCTGCGAAGCACCAAGTTATTTCATTTCATTTTCATTTATTTTATTTGTATGCCGCCCTTTTCCCCGAGGGGGACTCAGGGCGGCTCACAAGCTAAATTAGCTTAAACCAAGCTAATGCTAAAATGGATTTAGGGAATTCCTGGAAGCTTGGCATTCAGAGAAATCAGCCAGCAGTGAGCACCCAGAAATAAATCACATTTATACACTATTCAAAAACAGACAATAAAAAAGCTAAGAAGAAAATATCGTCTCCAGCTACCAAGACTGGGGTAAGCAGGAATTAACTCCAGACAATGAAGCAGAAAACAATAGTCGAATCAACCAAGGAGAAAACCACGCACACACACTCCTCCACCAATATGGAAAGGCAAGCTAATGTATATAAATAGGGAGCAAACCTCGTACTCCCTACCAGTGATGTTATCACCTAGTTGGGGAATGAAAGGTGTGGAAGCAAGCAGCCAAGTTCAGAGAGAACAAGGACTCCACAGACTAGCAAAGTGCACCCATGAACACTAACTACAGTCAGAAGGCGTGACAAAAATTCCTCCATCTTACCACACATGGACAGATTCAGCCATGGGAAACTAATCGTGTTTTAGGTAAACCCGGTCCCAAAATAGTAGGATCTCCTGGAAGTTTGATATTCAGACACAAGACATATGAAGATAAACCACATTTACCTAACTTTCAAAAGACACATAACTTAGGAAACAAAAAGACTACAACGCAACCTCTAAAACTACGATATATAAACAAGGTGCCAACCTCACATTCACTAGCACTGATGTTACCTAGTTGAGCAATGAACCACCTGAAAGAAAACAAACAGATTGCGAGAGGACGTTCAGACCTTTACCCACAAGACTGGTTTCCTCAAATGGTTTATATCTGCAAATAGGATGTTTTTACTATGTATGCCTGAAATTTTGTGGAATTAGAGCAGTGAAAATATTCCTACATAAAACATGTTTTGCTCCCCAGCTCTGCCTCCTTCTCTCCTTCTAGTAAATCATGACCAAGAGGTACAACCTATGAGACTCCTGATGAATAATACAGCGGACTGTTTAAGACCATTTAATGACAATGACAGAACTTGGGGAGGTGTGGTTCAGGCAGGGGCTCGAATGACTCACAGTAAGTGCACTATTTCTCTTTCTGACTGGTCATGCAGCGAAGAATTAAATGAGCCTCAGTCCACTGTCCTGAACATCCAAGAGCAAGGACTGCACAAATATAAGTTTTAAAATGATTGTCCTCTTTGGCATGTACTTTGGCAAAGCACATTCAGTATTATGTAGCATTAAAACAGTGAGAAAACGTATAAATACTTTGAAGGAAATTGAGCAAAAAGTCTGACTTTGAAAATCTATACAATTTCAATTGGTGAGAAGAAGCACTAGGCTGAAAGTGCAGGTTTGGGAGTAGCACGTGCCGCAATCATCTACATCAAATGCTTCGGTCATTGGATAACAAGCATCAGGGAAGATGGAAGGAGGATTCTTAGCCTGGAAATCATGGGGGGGGGGGGCTGGGGGCTACGTAGTTTTTTAGCCAGCACAGAGCCTGGCTGGGAGCCTTTAGTCTGCCTTCAAATCTGCTTTTGAAAGGATGAAGTTTTTCAAAGGCGGACACGGGTAATGCGGGGGGGGGGGGATCTGATTGACGCGCTACCCGGCAAAACCCAGCACTGAACGCGGGGAAAAGGGAGGCAGCAGCGCTCAATGCTTATTGCCGGTGGTGCCAAACTCCCCGTGGAAGGAAGGAGGCCCGGGGGCTCCAGGGGGCTCCTCTCTTCCTGCAGGCACCAGGCGGGGCCCTCGGGGGAAAGGTCAGGAGGGACGGGGGAGGCTGTCACTCCGGCCTCCAGCGCAGAGCAGCCTTTTCCTCCCCGTTTGGATGGGCGAAAACCCCGCCCGCCTGGCTTCAGGTCCACCCCCGGCAAACACGCCGCCCAGATGGGAGCGGAGTCACCCGGCCGCCGCTGCCGCCCTGCCCGTTGCCTTTCGCGGCTTGGCCCGCGCGCGAGAGCGGGGCTCTTCAAGCGGGACCGCCGGAAAGCCGAGAGGCTGCGCCGCAACTCTCCCTCCGGGCATCCACCGGCAGCCGCCCAGCTGCCCTCCGCGGGGCCGCCACCTGCCCCCGCCTCCCGCCACACGTGCGGCCGTGCGGGAACGGAGCGAGCTCGGCTGGCGGCGTCTCCGAGCAGCAGGAGGAGGAGGAGGAGGAGGCGCGTGGCCGCTCGTTCCCGCGGCGGCGGCGCCGGCGGCGCAGGCGAGGAGGGGGCGTGCCCCTTCCCCTTCTCCGTGCCGGGGACGCGGCGGGTCGGCACGAGGGCGGCTCCCGGCCGAGGAAAGCGGCCCCTCCCGCCCCCCGCCCGCCCGCCGGGTCCCGGCCGCCGGCCTCATAAGTTATATTATGTTGTTACAAATTCACAGCTACTCCATTCTTTCTGATAGGGAACTACATTTCCCAAGATGCCTCAGGTCCTCAAAGCGCTGAACGCAGTTTTCAATTGACTCCAGCGAGGCCCGGTAGCCGCCGGCTGGGGTGGTTGTCAGGGCGATGCGGAGCGGACGCGCCGTTTGTTACTGCTTCCAGCAATCAAGACGGACAAGGGAAGCGACTGAAACGGACGCTGGCCGCAGGAGAGAGAGGCTGCTGCCAGCCGTTTCACCTTGAAGGTGAAACGGCCGGCAGCAGCCTTGCTCTCCTGCTGCGGCTTCTGTTTCAGTAGGGAAGAAAACTTCCTTTCGCTTCCCGAATTTGACTGGGTCCCGGGGCTTCTGCCCAGCGGCAGAAGCCCCGGGACCCAGTCAAATTCGCTGCGCAAGGTGAAACGGCTGGCAGCAGCCTTGCTCTCCTGCGGCCAGCGTCCGTTTCAGTAGGGAAGAAAACTTCCTTTTGCGAAAGGAAGTTTTCTTCCCTACTGAAACGAACGCTGGCCGCAGGAGAGCAAGGCTGCTGCCAGCCGTTTCACCATGCGCAGCGAATTTGACTGGGTCCCGGGGCTTCTGCCGCCCGGCAGAAGCCCCGGGACCCAGTCAAATTCGGGAAGCGAAAGGAAGTTTTCTTCCCTACTGAAACGGACGCTGGCCGCAGGAGAGCAAGGCTGCTGCCAGCCGTTTCACCATGCGCAGCGAATTTGACTGGGTCCCGGGGCTTCTGCCGCCCGGCAGAAGCCCCGGGACCCAGTCAAATTCGGGAAGCGAAAGGAAGTTTTCTTCCCTACTGAAACGGACGCTGGCCGCAGGAGAGCAAGGCTGCTGCCAGCCGTTTCACCATGCGCAGCGAATTTGACTGGGTCCCGGGGCTTCTGCCGCCCGGCAGAAGCCCCGGGACCCAGTCAAATTCGGGAAGCGAAAGGAAGTTTTCTTCCCTACTGAAACAGAAGCCGCAGCAGGAGAGCAAGGCTGCTGCCGGCCGTTTCACCTTCAAGGTGAAACGGCTGGCAGCAGCCTCTCTCTCCTGCGGCCAGCGTTCGTTTCAGTAGGGAAGAAAACTTCCTTTCGCCTTCCCGGGCTTCTGCCGCCCGGCAGAAGCCCCGGGACCCAGTCAAATTCACTGCGCAAGGTGAAACGGCTGGCAGCAGCCTTGCTTTCCTGCGGCCAGCGTCCGTTTCAGTAGGGAAGAAAACTTCCTTTTGCGAAAGGAAGTTTTCTTCCCTACTGAAACGAACGCTGGCCGCAGGAGAGCAAGGCTGCTGCCAGCCGTTTCACCATGCACAGCGAATTTGACTGGGTCCCGGGGCTTCTGCCGCCCGGCAGAAGCCCCGGGACCCAGTCAAATTCGGGAAGCGAAAGGAAGTTTTCTTCCCTACTGAAACAGAAGCCGCAGCAGGAGAGCAAGGCTGCTGCCGGCCGTTTCACCTTCAAGGTGAAACGGCTGGCAGCAGCCTCTCTCTCCTGCGGCCAGCGTTCGTTTCAGTAGGGAAGAAAACTTCCTTTCGCCTTCCCGGGCTTCTGCCACCCGGCAGAAGCCCCGGGACCCAGTCAAATTCGCTGCGCAAGGTGAAACGGCTGGCAGCAGCCTTGCTCTCCTGCGGCCAGCGTCCGTTTCAGTAGGGAAGAAAACTTCCTTTCGCTTCCCGAATTTGACTGGGTCCCGGGGCTTCTGCCGGGCGGCAGAAGCCCGGGAAGCGAAAGGAAGTTTTCTTCCCTACTGAAACAGAAGCCGCAGCAGGAGAGCGAGGCTGCTGCCGGCCGTTTCACCTCGCGCAGCGAATTTGCACTGGGTCCCGGGGCTTCTGCCGGGCGGCGGGACCCCCGCACGACGTTCTGTGCGGGCGGATCCCATTCACGAAGAGGCAGCTCCTCGTGGGCGCAGCGCCTGCCGCCCGCACAGAGTGAATTTAATTGGGATCGCCTGCGGCCGCGAGGACCCCTGCACAAATGGATTCCTCACGGCTGCGGGCGATCCCAATTCACTCAGCCAGGGCGGGCAATTTCTGCACGAACGGACTACTCCTCGCGGCCGGAGGAGGAGGAGGGGGCAGCCGCCCGCACGCAGTTCAGGGGCTTCTGCCGGGCGGCGGGAGCCCCTGCACCGCATGGAACTTCTCTGCCGCGGGCGGCTGCAGCTGCCCCCACCCTCTCCTCCTGCCGCGGCGAGCGGAAAATTCGATTAGAATTAGATTACTCACCAGTCAGCGCAGCTGCAACCTCTTTCGTCTTTTGTAGAAAGGAAATGGAAACTCGCGCAAGCGTGCTGAAAATTTCCCATCCCAGCCAGCTCACTGATTGGCTGGAGTCCAGGCCAATCCAATCAGTGAGCGGGAGGCTGGGCTGGCTTAAATTTGTAGGTAGTAGGTAAAAGGCTAAAAGCACGCTTTTTTTTGGCGCTCGCAGCTCCCGCCCATCAGCTGCTAGCTTGCTGGGCTGGCTCATCTGGTAGGATAGAGAACAGAACGATGAGCCAGCCCAGCAAGCTAGCAGCTGATGGGCGGGAGCTGCGAGCGCCAAAAAAAGCGTGCCTTTTAAAAAGGCGGGCGGGACGCGGGAAAATGCATGGGGAGGCGGGTGTGTCCCGCCAAAAGCGGGACGTCTGGTCACCTTACGGGAGCCCCTGCACCGCATGGAACTTCTCTGCCGCGGGCGGCTGCAGCTGCCCCCACCCTCTCCTCCTGCCGCGGCGAGCGGAAAATTCGATTAGAATTAGATTACTCACCAGTCAGCGCAGCTGCAACCTCTTTCGTCTTTTGTAGAAAGGAAATGGAAACTCGCGCAAGCGTGCTGAAAATTTCCCATCCCAGCCAGCTCACTGATTGGCTGGAGTCCAGGCCAATCCAATCAGTGAGCGGGAGGCTGGGCTGGCTTAAATTTGTAGGTAGTAGGTAAAAGGCTAAAAGCACGCTTTTTTTTGGCGCTCGCAGCTCCCGCCCATCAGCTGCTAGCTTGCTGGGCTGGCTCATCTGGTAGGATAGAGAACAGAACGATGAGCCAGCCCAGCAAGCTAGCAGCTGATGGGCGGGAGCTGCGAGCGCCAAAAAAAGCGTGCCTTTTAAAAAGGCGGGCGGGACGCGGGAAAATGCATGGGGAGGCGGGTGTGTCCCGCCAAAAGCGGGACGTCTGGTCACCTTAGTTTTACCACCTGTCAGCTGTTTGTATGCCTGAGTATTTAATGAGGTCTAATTTATCCAGAAAAGAAGTCACTGGAAATAATACAAATTATTCATTGGGATACAAATTTGTGTGTGCTGTTTGTTGTACAGAGTCTCTAATTTCATATTGCCATTATGAATTATTCTTTTTACAGGATTTGTAAAGTAAGTGGATATCATATAATTAGATTGCTTGTTACTGATGGTCCATAAATTGCATAGAGAGATTTCAGCCAGGACCTGGGGTGAAAATACTTCGAGTAAACAAACAAATTAAAAATGGATTTTTCTGTGGTGGTCAACAGTACATGAGTTGTTCCAGTTAGTTTGAATGAACTGATTTTAGATACATGTACACAAATATGAGCTGTTCAACTTTCATTCCATCCATTTCCAGAAATTTCATGAGGTTTTATTTGAGGACATTAAAAAGGCTCAAGATAATTTCATCAGAATACTTCAGTATATTTGGCAAAGCTGGCCGAGTATATATTGCTTTGAATGGAACACCACGTTGGTAGAAAAAAAATGATAACGGCTTTTTAAAAAGGTTGGAAGATTTATATGGACTTTTTGCTGAGAGAAGAAAGGATTGAACTGATAATTTATGAACTTGGGGATTAAAAGGGTTAAAGTGGAAGAGGAATGAGCAAGATGGCAATTTTTTAATAGAAAGTAGGCAGAAATAAAACTGTTTTCTTTTTTCTACTTTTCCTCTTTTCTTATTTTTACTTTTCATTTTTTATTCTTCAACTGCAAATTGTAAAAATTTAATAAAAATATTTTTAACAAAGAGAAAGGAAACCAAACTAAAACCATTGTGATGAAATCAGAAAGTACCTGTTCTTCCTTTCTAATTTTAATTAGTTTGGTTTAAATCCTCAGTTTAAATGCTATACCTAACAATATATCATTTTGTAAAAGTAAACTAAAAATAATTAACTTTTATTTTTGGTGTTCTTTAATACAAGTCCTTAATAAACAAAAATGTCAAACAAGGAGATAGCACAGTTTAGTTTGGTTGTTCCTAATCTGAATTTAAGCAGATTTTGCAGACCTTCTTGAATGGGTGTAAAGAATGGCTGTTCTTTATGCTCTGAAAAGTTGGTTCTTTTCTTCACCATACATCTATAGGAAAGAACAGGTTTTTTTGGGGGAAAGTCAGTCTCCTTCCATTATAAACTATTGGAAAATTTTAATTATTCCCATTAAAAAAATGAATATAGTGCAACCTTTGAACTTGTCTGAATATAAAGATAATTTTTCACCTTCCTTGCCTCCTAAAGTTGTGATATTTTTGTACTTACAGAGTAAAAGTTAAGGAAGCTGTGGACAACTAAGGCTATAGCCCAAAGGCAATTATTTCATGTTAGGAATTTATGGAACAATTTTATGAGGATATTTCAGTATAAATACAACACACACATACTGTATACAGCCATTTCTTCTCATTTGAAGTGTTTACTTAAGCCGCTTCAAGCAGCTGGACAGGTGGCATATATATTCATTTGTATAAATAAATGAAGAGTAAATAATGTTGAAGCAAGGTACAACAAGCTTAGACCAAAAGTGATTTCTATGCTAAATATTTATTTTGGCATCCAAAGTTAGCTAATTCTTGCATAGTTAGCCTATTCTTGCAATATTTTTTATACACAATCCTATACATTTTTTGTGGGCTACTAAACTAAATAGTTTGAAGGATATCTTACCATGAATTAATACTAAATTGAACTGACATCAAATCTGAATTAATTTAAATTAATCTAAGGCATGTGTGAATTCATCTCTTGTTTTTCCCCACATTAGTTACTAAGAACTTATCTTTGGTTATGACTTTTGCAATCTGATGTTAGCTAACTAGCAGGTAATAAGATAAAATGTGTATGAGTAATAAATGGTTCTCTACTAAATGTTGATTAATACTCCTGAAAAGCTATTATCCTTTTTCAAACTGATGTTTACAATACCATCAGCAATAAAGTTTTATAGGTTTAACTCATGAAAGTGAAATTAGCTCTTTTACACTCCTTATAAAAATAGATTAATTTATTTAAGTTACTCCATTTTGGTTCTTAATTCCTCCTGTGATGTTAGTGAAAAATTTAATAGAATAACCAACAATAATTTGCATTGGTAAGTGGGGTTCTTCGTCATTGTACCTTGAAATCATGACTATATTGATAATGTTAATATAATATTAACATTTAAAAACCTTCATACCTGTAAGAAATGCCACTATACAAAAAGATTTTTTTCTTCTAACCCTTGGAGGAACCACAGATTGAAGAAAGTTGTTAATTCTTTGACAGTGAAGCCCTACTGAGCTCCTTGTATACAGGGATAAAATGAAACAATGTAAGTCTATCACAGAAAGGTTTACTACTTATTGCCTCATTTATATGTCAGGGTGGCCAATATACTCATAAACTTTATTTCTTGGTTAGGACTATTCATGCTTAGCTGAGAACTTAATTTACTTTGTGTTATTGTCATTCGGGACAAATTTATTTCTGCTGTGATAGCTTAATGCTGGGCAGATTTATTTAATATTATCTATAAAAAGGATAATTATATGAAAGTTTTTCCACCCACTGGGTGTGGAATATCAAAATAAAACCCACGTGAAGGGAAATATCTCTGAGTTATTGTGAAAATCTGTGCTTTTTTTCTGCCCTGTTCAGAATGTGGGGAAAACATAGTTGACATTTTGTATTCCTGCACCTTATTTCTGTGTATTAATTACTTCAAGTTGTTCCAGACTGTCTCATTTTCAACATCCAATATATGTTGGAAACAAAATAGAATTCAGGAGTTATACTAGGGTACAGCAAAAGGAAGGATCCAGCTCTCCTGGAAAATAGGCTTTTAAAAATGTTAAACCTAGAGCTCTTTCACTTCGTAATCATATAACTGTTGTGTGATCCTTCCCTAAGTGGCTGCCATTACATATTACACTAATCCATGGTGTGTTTTGTTTGTGTTATCTTAGTGTGTTGCATGAATCTTAACATTGTATTTTGTAAGCCATGGTTTATGAATGTGTGTATTCAGACAGATTTCTTCAATCATGGTCAAATAAATCAAGTTTATATTTTGTCTTCTCTATGTATTAAAATATCCTTCCAGAAATCGGGCGGGTCATCACATGCTTTTTGCAAAAGGTGAACATGAACACAAAAGAACAATGACTCCCACCTTGCTCCTCTTTCATGAATCCCATTTTTATGGAATCTTTTTCTGAAGGTGGTGTCATTAACATGAATTTAATCAAGACATAGGTGGCCTGCAGATATTAAAAATATTTTAAAAAATAGCAAATAATTCATTCTTATTCTTGAGGTAATTTTGACACATTGTCCCAAATCTTTTCTATTTCAAGATTATGTCTATTACTGGGGGTTACTGATGTCCCAGGCCATTAAAATGATTTTTTAACCTTTTCTAGACTCATCAATAACTGTTTAAGGAAGGTTTTCATATATATATATGAACCTCATCTATGTCAGGAATTTTTGGCTTTTAACCCTTGCTTAACTCTGCTCAAGTGATCATAAAACACCTAAAGTCAGAGTAAATGAGGCACGTCGTTCTCCTGCCTCCTCCTGTAGAGGGCGCTTTTTAAGAGGCTTTTTTAAACAGTTAAGCACTAAGCAGAGTCATCCACAGTGACTCTGGCAGCAACTAGCTCACCCTGACCTCAACTCTTGCCTTTTTCCTTTTACATTTTTTTCTTTTCATGATGACAGTGGTGAGGCTCTGCCTCCTCTGACTGCACGTCCCTGCACAGATTGCTTCATAGAGCACTGCTGTGCAAAATCTCAGGGAATGAGAGCCAATTTGGTTAAATTAGAAAGTGGGAAGCCATGAGTTCAAGTCCCATCTTAGCCAGGAAAGCCAGCTTGGTGACTATGAGCCAGTCATTATCTCTCAGCTTAATCCACCTCACAGGGTTGTTGTTGTGGGGAAAATAGGAAAGGAAGGTATGCTGGATATGTTCACCACCTTCTTTTTAAAGATAATAGAAATGAGTTATAAATAAAAATAAATAAACTCACTTTTTGGAAAAAAGTTCCTGCAGGGATGGCCAAAAAAGTCAACTGCACAATCAAAACTTCAATCCATTTTTTTAAATGTATGCTGCTTCCTGTATATTGATTTTCTTTTACCATTACCTTCTCTATATTATTTCACACTTCGCTTTGTTCATTCAGTTTTTCCTAATGCTGAAGAATTTAATCCTGAGATTTTATTGGTGGGAATCAGGCTGAGATTAAGTTTATTTTAGTGTTGCCCCACAATATGATTTTTATGCAATGTACCTGTTTACTCATTTCTTGTGTGATATTGATGAAGTAACACACTCAGTGGAGAAACTGTATGAGATTGTTCTGAAACACACAGAAGGCACAAGATCCCAAACTTTGTCCCAAACAAGATCTACATATTCTACTACTAAAAAAACCTTAAAGGTGCCCCTTAATTGTGCCTTTAATTGGTTTAAATGGTTTCTGCTATTTGGAATAGATATTTTGCCCTCCTATTTGCAAAAATAAAATGGAACGTTCTAAGCCTTTCACAAAATTTTCTTTAATAACAGAAGAAATTGTCCAAGTGAGCCTTTGAGGTCCTTTTGCCAGTTACCATAACTGGCATGATTTATTTCCTCACCGTGTAGCACTGGGAATCCTACCAGAAGATTAATGAGGACACATTGATTAGTTCTATTTACTTTTTCCCCCTTATGTGCATAGCATATAGGTCTCTATATGATTTTATATATTCAGAGAATAGTTTGGCAGCGTAATGCGGAATTAAGCATTTATTTTAGTCATACTTGATTATAGTTGGTCTGCCTTGCCCTTGGTAAGAAACTTATTCAGGTAGGATGATTTTCCTCATCTTTAATCCAGTTAACCTTGAGAAACTCCTTAACTTGGGGTAGTCTCATCAGCCAACTCGTATAAATAGACTCCTTAGCTGTCAGCACATTCCATTATATTAGCCTTGATGGTTTCATTCTTGGCAGGGGAGGCAAGATAAGGTATACTTATCCCTGGTAAAATCCAAGAAAGATGAGACCATTGAAAAACAGGTTTGCTTAATTACGATTCAGAGCCTATATAAGCTGGGAGACTATGTACCTTTACTGTCTTGGAAAGGTTCTGCCATTATTTTTCTGTGGTGCACTGACTGGCAGAAGTGAGGGAATCCCTTTCTAGATCTCTCATATTGTTTAAATGCTGTCACGGGTTATGCTATAATCTCATGTTGCTATTATTCTGTCCTGGAATAAAGCTAAAAGTACTTCGCTTCCAGATCCAAAAGAACTGTAAATGTAGGGCTGAGATGTGGGAAATATACATCCCAGTTTTTTTTAAAGATTTTATAAGACGTTGCCCCTATGAACAGCATTTTGCTTTGCATTCCCTATTTCAACTCAGATTTCATACCGTTCCAGGAGAATGGAGGCAGTGATGTGTGGTGAGTTTTATGGCTGGTGAGGCAGCAATTTTTTTTAGACTTGTGGACTTCAACTCCCAGAATTTCACAGCCAGGCATGCTCAGTTACGATTTAAAGTGACAGCATTTGCTTTTCTCCTTTGCTAAATAAGTTCCCTTCTTTCTTTTTCTTTTTCTTCTCCCTTCCCCTCCTTCCTCCCTCTCTCCCCCCCTCCTCCCTCTCTCAAACACACACGCACACATACAAAGTTGCACCAGGATTCAGAAAATTTAGGTTTTCCTCCTCAATCCATGTTAGCAATACCACTAGCAGCATTTTGGCTGGCAGGTGTAAGTAGAAGTAGAAATTCATTCTACTGAAAACATTGTTTTTGCTTATGATTGGATAATTAAAATTTCAGAAGACCCAAAGGCATAGTATTAGAGTGTTACATAGTGCATAAACTAAATAACTCAATATGCTCCCTCCCGCCTCTCTCAAACACACACACACAAAGTTGCACCAGGAGAATGAAGTTTGAATTCTTCCCCCTCCCTCCGACCCACACGTACCTTTTCCAGCTGTTTCAGAGAGGATTTTAACTCTGCTCTTGCCTGCCATCATGAAAAGAAAAAAAAATGTAAAAGGAAAAAAGCAAGAGCTGAGGTAAGGCTGAGCTAGTTGCTGCCAGAGTCACCGTGTGGATGATTCTGCTTAACTGTTTTAAAAAGCCTCTAAAAAGCACCATGTACAGGAGGAGGCAGG
Organism: Thamnophis sirtalis; assembly: GCF_051295495.1. Taxonomy (NCBI): domain Eukaryota; kingdom Metazoa; phylum Chordata; class Lepidosauria; order Squamata; family Natricidae; genus Thamnophis; species Thamnophis sirtalis. Next base: position 43,362,971 of record NW_028261390.1, on the reverse strand, counting down.
AGAACGACGTGCCTCATCTATGTCAGGAATTTTTCGGCTTTTAAGCCTTGCTTAGCTCTGCTTGAGTGATCATAAAGTCAGACTAGATGAGGCACCTTGTTCTCCTGCTGCCTCCTGTAGAGGGCATTTTTAGAGGCTTTTTTAAACAGTTAAGCACTAAGCAGAGTCATCCACGGTGACTCTGGCAGCAACTAGCTCAGCCTGACCTCATCTCTTGCCTTTTTCCTTTTACATTTTTTTTCTTTTCATGATGACAGTGGTGAGGCTCTGCCTCCCCTTCCTCCCCTGACTGCACATCCCTGAATGGAGGTCATCTCCCTCCCCCTTTCTCTCTCTCTCTCTCTCACACACACACTCCAGAGAATGTTTAGAGAAACTTTTAGAAGAGATAGGGTTGAAAGAGAAAATTATGATATTTTTTCTTAGCAACCAAATTCCTTTCATTCTGTTCATTGCTGTAGCCCTGAAGAACCTCAGATTGCAAGAAAAAGTCTAGAAGTCTAATGGCAAGAACATCCAAGTAGAATGGATGCAAGCATGCAACTACAAGAAGATTTCTTATGATTTTTAAAAAAATAATAATTTAAACTTTAAAATATTTAAAGTTTAAATCATTCTTATATCTTTAAGTGCATGAAAAAAGAACATATTCTTTATGGTCCTTCTGTATAAATTATGTCATGATATATTCATTAGGTCACATTTAACAAATATAGCACTTAAGTGGCATCTAATCACCACTCATGTTCAGTGGAAATCCCTTTGGGGAAATGTAAGTCAGTTTCCCATATTTTTAAATGAGCTCACTAATGATTCTTTTAGGGATTGGAACAAACTAATTTTCTAATTTGCTTCAGTCTTTTTAAAACTATTATTTCAGTGCAATCTCAGGGAACAGTTATTAGCCATTGCGTTCTTGGTTATTTTAAATAACACTTCTGCTTATAAGAACTGAATAACATTGATCAGAATTAAAATTTTCTATGAAGACTTAATCTGTTCATATAACAGATTGGTGCCATGAGTCGCCATATGCGAGTAGGCAGTAATATAAATTTGATAAATAAATAAGTAAATAGATAGATAGATAGAAAAATAGCTAGATAGATGGATAGATAGATATAAATAAATAACGTTATTTTTGATGTGAGACCTTAAAAAAAGTCTTGAGTTTTAGCGTGACAAAATGGTGTTTTATGCACTACATCAACCAATGCAATAGTAATAGTTATCATTTTATATCATTTAAGTGATTATTCAAAGTGTTTCCAAAATATTATACCTGACACATCTACAGCTATCTTGAAATAGTATCTTCGCCATTTTACAAATACGAGGAAGTTGCTACTTAGCCTGGTTGCCTAAAGCAACAAGTGCATTTATGGTTAACATGAGGTATCTTAGTTAATCACAAGCACTTTTAAATCATCCCATTACTCACTAATGGACTTACCTCTCAGCAACTGCATGTAAGATTGTGGTATTAGTTACTACACTACATTAACTTCCAAAAATAAAATAGAACAATATGGGATGACTAGGGATGATATTGAATTCAGAACCTGTAGTGCCACATTTTAAAGCTGCTGTTGAAAGTTACTCTAAATATGGTTGAAATAATTATATTGAATTATATTGGGCATTCTATCTTTCATAATTGCATAGATAGTGTGACTTTAAGAGGATTGTTTTTCTTGCCTGTAAAAACAGGAATGAAACTGCTATAAACTCTTATAAAATATAAAAAGCTATGTCAGATACATAAACTGGATTTTTAATAGATGTACATCAAATCTTTATTATGGGGAGAGACCAGCATATATAGATAGATTCTTATATCCTTCTAAAATAGTATCATCCATAATAAAGGATTTGAACAAGGTTCATTGTATAAATTAATCAAGTCAGACTTACCTACCATTTAGACTTACCATTTAGAATTTCACCTTTGGCAAAACAATTAAAATAATCTAATTATTGCTCTGTTTCATATAGCACATATTTTTACTCACCCTCTGTGACTATATGTTGGTTTAACTATCTCCAGTTGTTTTGCTACCACAAAAACTTCATTTCCTGATAGCATTCTTGATCTGCTTTCCCTTCCCCATTGTCTTCTATCTGTAAGATGAGCAAAGTGCCTTATATGGGGGAAACACATTGCTGGTGTGCCCTGAGAAGGAGAATTACTTCACCTTTCCAGTGAAAAGCACCTTGGTGAAATGGGTCAAAACCACTAGGGTAGACTTATAAAGCATGCATCAATGATTGTTCTGAGGGTTTAATCAGCAAGATTAAACTTGAAAGCATCAGAAAACAATGCACCCTCATGCATTTCCATGCACTCCACGCACCCTTGCACACTCTCCCTAACTTAAACCACACCTGCATTGTCTCTGATCCATGTGGCCCATTTGTGTTTTCTTCTTGACCCACCACAATGTCTCCCTTGCATGTCCTTAAACTCTTGCACACTCCCCACCCAACACTTTCTTGCCTGATGGCTTGGGACTTCCAACTTCCTTCCAGCTTCCTGCTGACTTTCCTTGGCATTGGAAATGATTATGAGCAGTGCAGTAGCACTGAAGCAGGCACAATTTTGCCAAATTTTAATTCCATGGGAGTCCTGACTCTTGAATTCTGTAAGATAGCCCATTTGAGGTAAATTGATTCAAAAATTGTTGCCCTATGATGCACTATTTTGCCCAATTGAAGATTAAAAACAATAAAACAGATACAATGTTTTAGTAGTAGTGATGGTTTACAGAACAGAATAAATAAACAAATGTGATGATGATCCTCTGTTACAGTACCATTACTGCCCTGATGGTTAGAGTGCAGTATTGCAGGCTAACTCTGCCTGGTATGGAATTTTGACCCTGATCAGTTCAAGGTTGACTCAGCTTTCTATCCTTCCTAGATTGGTAAAATGAAGACCCAGACTGTTGGAGGCAATATGCTAACTCTGTAAACTGCTCAGAGAAGGTTGTAAAACACAATGGAACAGTGTATAAGTCTAAATGCTATTGCTATTTATATTACAACATGATTAATATATTCAGACTCTTTATAAAGAAATCATCTATTAAAGTGATACAGGGTTTATAATAGATAATTATAGAATATGCACAAAAGAGTGCAAACTCACTAATAGGTTGCTCTTTTGAACTCTACTTTAATGCATTCAGGCATTATTCAAATTCTTGAATCTTAAATCAATAAAATAGAATAAAGCAATGCAATCACATTGGTGATGGTTGTAATTGTGTATATTTAAAATTAAAAGTACTAAGTACTGTTCAAATAAAATACATTAGAGTATAGAAAGTTGGACAACCACCGGGTGGTTGCTAGCATTCCATGTCTGTTTTCTGTTATCTAGTAGTCATTTATGTTTTTGCCATGCAGGAATGGTATCTCTAATTTAACCCAACATACACAATATACAATTTATTTATTTATTTATTTTATTTATTAAACTTATAGATCACCATCTCTCCTAAAGATGGGTGGTTTATGATAATTAAAATGCCAATATAAAATATTAAAAGAATAAATAGTTACATTAAATTTAATTTAAAATGAACAAAGATGGGGAGGAAGGCAGCAAGATGCAGATAGAGAAAGTATGGTCTTATCTTAGTCCATTAACCACCTTCTGAATGATTGGAGCCAGTGGTGAATTTTTTTTACTAGCAGTTCTGTGGGCATAGGTTGGTAGCAGTGGCAGGGAAAGGATACTGCAATATTTCCATTCCCACCCCACTCTGAGGCCAGCCAGAGGTGGTATTTGCCGGTTCTCCGAACTACTCAAAATTTCCACTGCCGGTTCTCCAGAAGCTGTCGGAATCCCTGATTGGAGCCCAGGTCAGTTGACAGAACCAAGACCTTTCTAAAGGTCAAAAGGGTTGGTGCAGATCTCACCTCAGAGGACCATGATGTTCTAGAGGGCAGGTACCATAACAGAAAAGGCTCTTTTTCTGGACCCTGCCAGCCAGAATTGACCCGGGGGGGTGGGTGGGGTGGGGGCTGGTCAAGCCCATTGGAGTTAAACAGTTCCTCAGATAATTTGGATTCATGCCATGCAGGGCTATAAATGTAAGAACCAAAATGACATGAATATGGAACAATCAAATCACATTTTATTTATGCATTTATTGAATATAGATTCCCTCTTTTCACACAAACCCAAAATATGATTATAATCAGTATGAAGTCTTGATCAGAAATTGGCTTTTGATCCAGACTGGAACCTTACAGGGCTAGGTTTCTTGATGAAAATAATCTTTCATGGTTGGATTTTTCATCTGAATTGCTTTGTTGGAACAAATGACAACTGAACTGAACCACTTTGAGAAGGAAATGAATCCTTCCTTTTTCCCAATCTGGATAAGAAACCTAATCCTGTGGCTGGGGTTGCCTCTACTTATTGTTCATAGTAATTGTCTTAATATAAGCATAATTTGTTTGAATTAACTAGAATAGCATGTAGGTTACCATATATATCGGCTATATTTTTTGCATTGTGATTATGTAATTTAAATTAGAACCAGGGCAATTATTCTGTGTGAGAATATTCTTTTGTCCTGAAATATTTATTACAAGACAAGACAATTTATGTCAAAAATAATGATTATGATATTCAGGAGGGTGCAGTTAAGTGAAGTAATCTAGACAAAATAGGTAGTGGAAACTTGGCTGTTACTTTATTTATCAACATGGAAGATTAGCATTACTTTTGCTGCATGTATGTGATTCTTCACTGTTGCTGTGTGACAATATCAAGGTTTTAAGATGCTGCTGCACAATATTTTAACCAATGGAATTCAGACTGCTTGCATGTGCCTGCGCATGTGTTCATGTGTCTAAAGGCTCTGATGCACTAGATAAAATCTGAACATCTTGCTCCATTCCATCAAATCTTTTTTTTTATTTGTACTGTTCATTTCTAGGCTAAAAGCGACAGATTATGCATAGGAGATGCAGTGAAGCTCTTACAACAAATAGAGCAGCAGAAAAGGACACCCTTTGCCTAAAGTATCTTTCAGGCAGTGGAAGTAGCAGATGATAAATTGAATAATGCCCTTCAAATGACAGATATACAGTATCTGAATATGAAAATGTAGAAGTGCATGGAGCATGCCCCAGCAATATATAATGCTGCTATTCAACGTGATCAAAATTTGCTACTGACCTTGCCCCAATTAACTATCTCAGTTCCAAAGACATAGTTGATGCAGTCAGCCTTAGCTCAGTGTCCCTGACTAAATTCCTGGTCTTGATTCTATTTGTCTTTATAATATCAGGTAACTTCAATCTCCATCCCCTGTGGACTGGGGGTAATAAGGCTCTGGAGTACATGGCTTCCATGAGGAATTTGTCTTGGTATAGATGCTGTTAGAGTCTTAAATAAACCATCATTGAGCCCAAAGAAGATTGAGTTGGTTTTTCATTCACCATAGCTCTCTTATCAACATCACTATTGCCTCTTGAGAGGTCCTACTATCCCTGTCATTATTTGATAGTAAGTTTTTGAATGCAATTCATGCTGTTGTTTTAATCTATAAATATATAAAGCCCAGTATGGCAGGGTACCTATGCAGCTGCAGAACTGCCTTCTTCAATCACTATCAATCTATCTAATGCAGTGACGTGCAGTGAAGACGAGGAGGAGTGAGGCAGCGGTGGTGGCTTCTCAGGCACGGTGACAGAAGGGGCTCCAGATGCCTGCACCATCTCTCGTCCGTCTTCCGGGACTCGCCCAGCCCGACGCGCAGCACTTTAAAGTGCATGCCACTGCCATAGAGCAGGACCTGCTTTATGGCCGGAAGGCACGCCGGCACTTTAAAGTGCATGCCGCCGCCCCGGCCATACAGCAGACTGAATGGCTGGAAGGCACACTGGCACTTTAAAGTGCATGCCGCCATGCCCCGCCATAGATAGAAACACGTCCTGCTTTATGGCTGGGAGGCGCACTGGCACTTTAAAGTGCTTGCCGCTGCCCTGGCCATACAACGGGACCCGCTGTATGGCCGGAAGCCAGTGTGTCCTGCTCTATGGTGAGGCACGGAGGCATGGCTTTAAAAAATAAAAAATTAAAAAGTGCCAGCCTGCGCGCGAGCAGAGGCGGGTAAAACACACACACACACACACACACACACACACACACACACACACACACACACACACAAATTACTTATAATAAAACAAATTACAATTACTTACAAATAATTTTGAATTCCTCCCCCCTGCCCCCTACCTCCGACCCACATACCTTTTCCAGCTGTGTCAGAGGATTTAAACTCTCCTCTTGTCCGCCACGATGAAAATGTAAAAAGAAAAAGGCAAGAGCTGTTCTAGCCAGGCTAGGATAGTTGCTGCTAGAGTCACCACGTGGATGACTCTTCTTAACTGTTTAAAAAAAGCCTCTAAACAAAGTGCCCTCTGTAGGAAGAGGCGAGAGAATCACATGCCTCTTTTGCATAAGGAATTTTTCGCCTTTTAACCCTTGCTTAACTCTGCTCAAGTAATCATAAAGCCAGAGTAAAGGAGGCACGTGGTTCTCTCGCCTCCCCCTGCAGTTAAGCACTAACCAGAGTCATCCACTGTGACTCTGGCAGCAACTACCTCTGTCTTTTTCCTTTTAATTTTGTTTTTCTTTTCATCATGACAGTGATGAGGCCCTGCCTCCCCTGACTGCACGTCACTGATCTAATGCATTTCTTTTTGGACAAATTGCTGACAGATCCCCGCTTTTGTGGGGTAAAAAAGCTTGACATCCAGCAACATTTATCTGCAGTGACAATTCCAATCTGTCCTGTAGAATGGTATCTTACTAGAGCCTAGCTTAGCCTATTCCTTGGCACTCTCTTGACATACAGGTACTAAGCGTAGACAACTACAGAGATGATCTTGGAGAATATACAGAAATAAGTACAAAATCAAAAGCACCAAATATAAACCCAGGAAACTGAGAGAGGATAAGAAAGAGCCCCAGACCGGCTCCACCTTAATTCACTATAAGAAGGAAAAGGAAATCAGTCAGGCTTTCAAAATTCTGCTACAATACCATCTCTCAATAATATAAAAGCTTCAGTTAAAATCATGGAGTCTCAGTTTAGGTGAGAGGGTATTTATAAAACTATAATTTATAAGAAAACAACTTTTTATTTATTTATTTTATTAATTCAATTTATGTGACTATCAATTTCAACAAGTGACTGGATGGTGGATTGAATTAAAATAGAAATAGAATCAAATTCATTAGTTGTCAATTCTGTTAAACCAGCTTAACCAGAACCTGATTATTGAATTTTTTATGGGTGGAATAGTATTATATATATTCTTTTTACAACCCTTTAAACCTTTTGTTTTGGGGTGGAGTTGGGACAACTGAGTGAAACTGAGCATTTACAGGTCAGATGCCCTTCCTGACACCTAAATGGAGTTCATAGCAGACATTTTTTCTATGTACCCTGATAGAGAAACATCTGCTGCTACCTAGGATTGAACTCTCAACCTTCAGAGTGGGAGGTGAATGTCTTTACCTCTAGGCCACCACACTGCTCAGGCAGAAAAGTATTAATTAATCATAAAAAATAAAATTAAAAAGTGCCTAATATGAAAAAAAATGCTTATCAGCATTATTGAAATAGAAATCCAGTGAAGTCTGAATCAGGATTGAGCAGATATGGAGTAAAACTAAGGAAGAAAAGGAATATCTAATTTGAGTGGGGCAGCTTAGTTCAAGATTCTTTCCTGGTTTGGAAAAACAGAGGGGAGAAATATCACTGAAAGATCCTTCAGTAACTCAGGCAAATGAGATGTATAACTGTACCCAAGTCCAAGGCAGAACTAATAATCCATAGATGGAGAAATGACACCTTCCCAGTTATATTAGTTAAAAGGCCCTATATGATTAGTTAAAAGACCCTATAAGTGATATAATTGCATAGTCAGATGATTGAAAAGGAAATCCTTCCACATTTTTTCACTTGGTCCTGGATTTTCTTTTGCTCCATTTTGGTTTATGTCCTGTTGAATCTTATTACTCATGTTCAGTGTCATGGGGAAGAACATCAGAATTTTGGTACATGTACTGGTTGAAAGAGAAGGAGCTCCTTGGCTGCAGTGGCACAGCTTTCCAGCTCCATGTATTTAAAGTAGAATTATGTTGGGTTGAAGGCTATTCTTAATCCCTAAGCAGCACTTCAACAAATGAAGGCAAGACAATAGATTTCATTCTTTTTCTTGGCTTCATCTTTCAGGACAGTCTGATTTGATTTGCCTTTATATTAATTAAATGAGTTAAGTATGATTCTCTTTAGTCATCATGCCTGCCAAAGACCTAGATAACTGACTTGTACAATACTGCTCTGAAATATGTTATTTATTTGATTATAAGATACTAGGATATGTGAATTGTACTGCTTCATGAGGTGATGGGCAATTTATTTTTTGTTTTCATAATCAAGTACTTAATATTTTAAAGACATTTACCTCACATAATTTACTCTATTTCTATAATTTTTTAAAATACATACCTTTGTTTGAGGAAATTGTCCCAGGTGTCTCAGATTCTGCAATTTGCATTTATGGACTGCCTCTTTAGTATATGAATCTGAAGATAATTTCATTAATTTCTCCAATTATGGCCCATTAGGGAGAACATGTGCTTCATGGTTGTGTTGATCTTAGTTCCTTGTTGGCAGTACACTGTGTACTTTACAACCTGTGCATTATGTAATTCAAAATCCAGAGAATCATAAAAAAGTTAGCTTTTGGATTTTCAGAAAGGGAAAGGAACCTAGCTGCTTCATTGTTATATTAGTGTAGTATGACTCAATTAAAGTTCTGAATTGTTGTCTACTTTCTTGGGGAAAATCCCAGAGAATTGTCTTGACTACATGACATCTACTTTATTTCTTTTGAGAGTGCTATAAACTGCAAATATGGACTTTGCGGTAAGGACCAATTCAGGACATTTCACTGCCTGAAGCAAAGGAGAAAAAAAGACTCAATTTCCTGTACAAAAGCTGAATGATTTAGCCACCAGGTTTCTTTGCAACACTAGGGAGGCCACCATCCCTGGAGACAGCCATCTGTTTAGAGGGTTTATGAAAAAAATTCTCCTCCAAACCTTATTGTCATTTTTTTTTAGTATTTGAATTGGAGGCAATAATTTCACTCTGGCCAATGTAGGATTAGGCCATTTGCTATAATGGCCCTTTATCCTTCTTTCATCTTCTTACTATAATATTTTTTTGTTCTGTTTTTCTTTGATTAATAATTCAAAATAAAAAAAAGTTATTGAGCATTCAATTTTAGGACATTTTAATTAGTTCCAATAACCTATTTTGGAATCCAGGGATTTTTACTTTTTTTATGGAAGAAGAATACTATTAAACTGCCACTTTGTATAACTTTGTAAAGATCTGGTACTGCCAGGCCTTACAGTTTTCAGATCGTTATTTTTCTACTAAATTGCACAAGGTTTCACTCTTTTGACAATCACAGGTGCCATACTCCAGAAAGGAAAACCTAACCCACAGCTCTTTCAGGGCACCCTCTTCCCATCAAAACATGACTGGAGCTGTATGAAGAAGACTTCATATATCTTGGTAAGGACTTTTTCAAAGCCAGGAGAAGCAAGTACTGGTTGATTTTTCTTTGGTTTGAAGATAAGGCAGGAAAGGGGAATTAATGATTGTTCCTTGCCTTCAGGGTCTGTATATTAAATGATTCATGGAGGAATAGCTTTTTCTTTCATTTGGGTAAATAGAACTTGAAGTTCAGTGGTAGTAACAGGATACTTCTGGATATCAGTTTGCTTGTCTGATCTGGAAGGATTTAAAGACAGGTATATTGTACAACCAACAACCAACTCACTAAGAGAGTAATTTCTTAGTGGAGCTGAGAAGCATAGCACTTCCTTTCTATTTCTCCATCCTTCACTCAGGAGTTTTCAATGAATTACTGTAAAGGTCCAATGTGCAGCCTAGAAACAAGTTTCAGATGATCCAGGATGTTCAATCTGTTTTAGGCAACAATTATGATAGCATGTTTTTCTTACAAAATGAGTCGTGCATGGAAATAAAAGCAGTGACACCCGAGGTTATCAAAGTGGTCAAGAGGGAGGCTAAGGGATGGAGTGGAAAAAGTAATAATAGAATGCAATGCTATAGGTCAGGTTTTTTTAAAAAAATTTCAGGCCGTGGAATGTGTTAAAAAATTCTGGAATTCTTGATCGAGATACAAAACTTTAGTGAGAAATAATTACAACAATTAGCAATAAAATGAAACTTGTAATTATAATTTATGTATGCACATTTATATGTTACAGTTATTTGAATTTCACAAAAATTGATGCCCAATTTCTTTCTCAGAAAGTTCTTCCATTTATTTCATCTAAAGTAAGTATAATTTGCAAAATTAATGCCTCCAGTGTATGGAACTTACATTTCAAATGATCTTGGGACATTAATATTTTTAACCAAACAAATCAATATTCAACAAATTGGGATACAACTGCTTTTAATTGCTTTGGATGGATGTCTGCATTCAAATGAACTTTTTGTTGTTGCTGATAGTTTCTCATGGAATTACATCATTTTTTTTTTGAAGTGTTAGGGTTCCATGGAATACAGTGTAAAAAACCGCTGACATAGAGAATGGCAGAGCCCTTATATACTACTTTATTAATACCAACTAACTTGTATAGCAAAATTTATCTCCTGGTCCCAAAGTATATAGAATATACTTTGCAGATATTCTATAACAATAAAAGGGGCTGTTCCCAACAACAGAACAATTAGAGACTGCATGACCCCCTAAGATGAGGATTAAATAAATATTGGCAAACAAATGACATACAGTATATGCTATGCAGTCTGTGTTATTTTCGGATGTACCAACTTTAAATCTTAAGGGAGGCACAAACACACTCCTATTGTTTCTTTCAGCCAAATTTGCATGGCTTCTAAATAAGGAATAGATTGTCTTTTGACTTGTATAGTAGCATATTTTATACTAGAGCTGGTTAATAAGGATGTTGAGTTTGAGTTTGAGTTTTGAGTTTTATTTTATTTATATGCCGCCCTTTTCCCCTGAAGGGGACTCAGGGCGGCTTACAACTCAACCAGGGAAGGGTGGTACAAACAAAAATTTAAAACAACATAAAACAATGCATGATTAAAAACACAACAGTCATACCAATTCGAGACGGGGGCAGCAGTTCTTTAGCCCCAGGCCTGTCGGAACAGCCAGATTTTAAGGGCTTTGCAGAAGGCCTGGAGGGTGGTGAGGGTTCGAATCTCCATGGGGAGTTCGTTCCAGAGGGTCGGAGCAGCCACAGAGAAGGCTCTCCTCCAGGTAGTTGCCAGTTGACACTGGCCGGCGGATGGAATTCGGAGGAGGCCTAATCTGTGGGATCTAATCGGTCTAGTGGAGGTAATTGGCAGGAGGCGGTCTCTCAAGTACCCAGGTCCAATACCATGAAGGGCTTTATAAGTGACGACTAGCGATTTGAAGCGTATCCGGAGACCAATAGGCAGCCAGTGCAGCTCGCGGAGGATAGGTGTTACGTGTGTGAACCAAGGCGTACCCACGATCGCTCGCGCGGCTGCATTCTGGACAAGCTGAAGTCGCCGAATGCTCTTCAAGGGCTGCCCCATGTAGAGCACGTTGCAGTAGTCCAGTCTAGAGGTCACAAGGGCACGAGTGACTGTTGTGAGGGCCTCCCGGTTCAGGTAGGGACGCAACTGGTGCACCAGGCGAACCTGGGCAAATGCCCCCCCTGGTCACAGCCGACACGTGGTGTTCAAAAGTCAGCTGTGGGTCCAGGAGGACTCCCAAATTGCGGACCCTGTCTGAGGGGCGTACTGTTTGACCCCCCAGCCTGAAAGATGGAACACTTGGCCAATTAGTAGGAGGGAAGCACACCAGCCACTCGGTCTTATCTGGGTTGAGCTTGTTAACCCCCATCCAGTCCCTAACAGCCTTGAGGCCCTGGCACATCACGTCAACTGCTTCACTGAGTTGGCACGGGGCGGACAGATACAGCTGTGTATCATCTGCATATTGATGGTATTTTATCCCGTGCCATCGAATGATCTCACCCAGCGGTTTCATGTAGATATTAAATAAGAGGGGGGACAGGACCGATCCCTGCGGTACCCCATACTTCAGGGGCCTAGGTGTCGACCTCTGCCCTCCGACCAACACCGACTGCGACCTGTCCAAGAGGTAAGAGGAGAACCACCGTAGGACAGTGCCTCCCACCCCCACCTCCCGCAGTCGTCGCAGAAGGATACCATGGTCGATGGTATCGAAAGCCACTGAGAGGTCAAGGAGCACAAGGACGGAGGCATAACCTCCATCCCTGGCTCTCCAGAGGTCATCGATCAATGCGACCAAAGCGGTTTCCGTGCTGTAGCCCGGCCTAAATCCTGACTGGAAGGGATCTAGATAATCGGTTTCCTCCAAGGACCGCCGGAGCTGAAAGGCTACCACCTTCTCAACAACCTTCCCCACAAAGGGGAGGTTGGAGACTGGACGGTAATTGTTTAAAGCGGCTGGATCCAGAAATGGCTTCTTCAGAAGGGGTCTCACCACCGCCGCCTTTAGAGCGGGGGGGGAAGAACCCCTCCCGAAGGGTCCAGCCCCGTGTCACCTCCCTGCTGTTAGCAACTAGCCAGGAGGGGCACGAGTCCAGTACACATGTGGAGGCACTTGCAGCTCCCATGGCCTTGTCCACGTCCTCAGGGGTAACAGCCTGAAAATCAATCCAGTGATGTCCTGCCAGATTCTCCCCTGGTGCCTCAGCTGGTTCTGCGCAATTGGAGTCCAGGCCCGCCCGAAGCCGAGCAACTTTATCCGCGAGGAATTGGACGTAATCCTCAGCTCTGCCTTGCAAAGGATCGCTTGTATCCCTCCTATTTAGGAGGGAACGGGTTATCCTGAACAAGGCGGCTGGGCGCGACTCAGCGGAAGCAATCAGAGAGGCAATGTGTGTTCTTTTAGTCGTCCTAATTGCCCGGAGGTAAGCTCTGATGCTGGATGTTAGAAGCGCTCAGTCTGACTCGGACTTACTGGATCTCCATCGTTGCTCTAGGCGTCTCTTTCGGCGCTTCATCTCCCGGAGTTCCTCAGTAAACCAAGGAGCCCTCCTGGATCCACTGCCTCGGATCAGCCATAAAGGCGCAATCCGGTTAAGAGCCTCTGTCGCTGCTGAATTCCAGGCAGCAACCAGAGTCTCCGCCGGACTGCGGACGAGGGTATCAGGAATAACTCCAAGCTCCGTCTGAAAGCCCAAAGGGTCCATAAGTCGCCTGGGGTGGAACCACCTAATCAGTTCCTCCTCCCTACAGTTGGGGTTTGGTCTCCGAAAGTCAAGCCTCAGTAGGTAGTGGTCTGACCATGACAGGGGTAAGATCTCACTACCCCTCAAACCAAGATCACAACTCCACTGCTCCGAGAGGAATATGAGGTCGAGCATGTGACCCGCTGAGTGAGTCGGGCCCCGAATTACTTGAGTCAAGCCCATGGCTGTCATGGAAGCCATGAACTCCTGCGCCCCATCAGAGTGTTCACCGAGCGAAGGCAAATTGAAATCCCCCAAAACTATAAGCCTGGGAAACTCAATTGCCAGTTCGGCTACCGACTCGAGGAGCGAGGGGAGGGCTGCTGCAATGCTGTTGGGAGGCAGGTACGTTAACAGCAGACCCACTTGACCCTTGAGGTTCAACTTCACCAGCAGGGACTCACACCCAACAAGCTCCGGAGCAGGGATCCTACGAGGTACTAAAGACTCTCGGATAACAATAGCCACACCCCCACCCCTTTTCTGGGATCGTGGCTGATGAAGCACCTGAAAGCCTTCTGGGCACATCTCTATGAGGGGGACTCCTCCCTCTGGGCCCAGCCAGGTTTCAGTAATACATGCCAGGTCTGCCCTCTCGTCTAATATTAGGTCCTGGACGAGGGGAGCAGAAACAATAAACATAATTTTAAAATACAAAAAATTATAAGATATAAAGATACTAAATAGTAAAAATCAGCATAAATCATAAGATACAAAACAACAAAGTTACAGTCATAAGACACTAAGGAATAGATAATAGGACAGATGAGAAGGATAATAGTAATACACCCCTACTAGGTAGTTTGACATCTCAAGGGATAAGATAGTGTTGGTGGAATTAGTTGTGATAGCATGGAGGAAAAACTGTCTTTGTGTCTGTTTGTTTTGGTGTCCAATGCCCTGTAGTGTCATTTTGATGAAATAAGTTGAAACAGTTTATGTCCAGGATGTGAGGGGGTACTGAATTTTTCAGAGTATAAGACGCACCATTTTTCCTCAAGAAGGAGGCTGAAAATCTGGGTGCGTCTTATACACCGAATACAGCATTTTTTGCCTCCTGAAGCCCTGCCCCTTCACCAAAATGGCCTTGCATACCTTTATGGAGGCTTTCAGAAAGCTCCCGGGGACGGGGGAGGGCAGAAATAAGAAAAAAATGTGCCATTTTTGTCCCTGCAGCAACCAGCGGCACTCTATAAGCCTCCATAAGGCTATGCATGCAATTTTTTTGAAAAATGGGCCATTTTTTGCTTGTTTTTGCCCCCCCCGCCCGAAGCACTCTGCAAGCCCCCCCCAAGGCTATTCATGCCTTTTTTTTAAAAAAAAAAATCGGGCCTGTTTTTGTGAAAAATGGGCCATTTTTGGGAGGTTTGCAGAGTGCAAAAATGTTTTTCCCCTTTTGGAAAGCTCTTTAACCGATTGATGAGAATTACATTGATCAAGTGCTGTGCCAGCAGAAACACCTACCTATCTACTGTATTTCTCTCTATCTGTATTTCTCTCTCTCTATCCCTCTACCTACCTACTTACATATTCTCTCTCTCTCCCCCTACCTACCTACTGTATTTCTCTCTCTTTCTCTCTTTCTTTCTCACTCTCTCTCTATCCCTTTATCTACCTACTTAACTACTCTCTCTCCCCCTATCTATATCTATATCTTTCTCTCTCTCTATCCCTCTACCTACCTAGCTACACACACACATTCCCCCCTACCTACTTACTGAATTTCTCTCTCTCTCTCTCTCTCCCTACCTACTCTCCCTCCCTCCCTATCTACTGTATTTTTCTCTCTCTTTCTATTTCTCTCTCTCTATTCCTCTACCTACCTACACTCTCTCTTTCTCTCTCCCCCTTTATCTACCTACCTACCTACTCTCTTTCTCTCCCTACCTACCTACTGTATTTCTCTCTCTTTCTCTCCCTCTCTATCCCTCTATCTACTTACCTACTTTTTACAAAAAATTACCTCTTCAAAACCTTGGTGCGTCTTATACTCCGGTGTGTCTTATACTCTGAAAAATACGGTAGATATTTTCACAGCCCTTTTTCTAGTATACAGGTCTTCAATGGAGAGCAGGCTGATTGCACTTGTTTTTTCTGCAGTCCTAACTGTTCGTTGAAGTCTGTGTGTCTGACAGTTATAGAGGTGCAAATGATAGCTCAATAATTCCTGTGTAGAACTGTATCAGCAGCTCCTTGGGCAGTCTTAGCTTTCTGAGTTGGTGCAGGAAGAACATTCTTTGTTGTGCTTTTTTGATGAAATTTTTGATGTTAGCTGTCCATTTTAAATCTTGAGATATTATAGACTCTTGAAGGTCTCTACTGTTGATATTATGTTGTCTAGTATTGTATTAGGTGGTAGAATAGGACAGCTTCTCCTAAAATCTACAATCATCTCTAAGTTTTGAGTGTGTTCAGTTTAAGATTGTATCACAGGGCCAGTTGTTCAACTTCTCATCTGTATGCAGATTCAGCATCATCTTGAATGAGATCAATCACTGTTGTATCATCTGTAAACTTCAGCACTTTAAAAGAGGAAACCTTTGAGATGCAGTTGTTGGTATAGAGAGAAAAGGGTAGTGGAAAGAGAGCACACAGCCCCGGGGGGCATCTGGGCTAACTGTACAGATATAAAGTTTATCTTAGCTGCTAATCAGTCTAAGGTGTTTACTTCCAGCTGATATGGAGCAAGTATTGATAGAACTGGTCTTAATTCTTTGGAATTCTCTGCATTGGCATGGAATTGGTTAAGTCCATTGGAAAAAGAAATTACTTCATGCTGAGCCTATCAAAAATACTTAATATGGTTTAGGAAATGTTCAAGTTAATTATTAACCTCCAGTAGATTGCTGAAAAAGGGCACCATCGTAATTTGGAATCTGTCAGAATAGGTTCTGAACTGGAAGCATGCAAAATAGTAACAAAATCATCTAAAAACCTAATTAATTGAAAAGATTATAAGTTCGTCTAGGACTTATTACCTCATTAGATGATCTCCAGGCAGCACATTCTATCTCACAAATTACTTGGAATTTTGGAACTTTGGAATACTTTTGGAAATATTAGAAAATTTTGGAACTTTGGGTACATATGATGCCACAAATTACTTGGAACTCCCAGAAGACTCTGTTGTGCTCCCCCCCCCATATAGATGAAAATTGTGTTTATTGTCATTTTGTAAACCCCTTAGGAGTAACATGGCTCAGTATGTACAATTGTATCTGCAACAGAAAGCCAGGGAGGTCTAGGTAATGCTCTTGAAGATTTTCATAGAGATGTTTGTTTATCAAATGGACAGAGCACCTCCAGTAAAGTTTAAAGTTTAATAACATTTATATGCCGCCCAATCCCGTAGGACTCCGGGCAGTTTACAATACAAAATAAATCAGAAAAGAATAGAAGGAAAGAAAAGGTAGATTTAAAAATGCACCATACACTCTGTTCTAAGAGGGGCTGGACCATATTTTGGGGTCAACAGCCCCAGGTCTGCCGGAACAGCTAGGTTTTAGTGGCTTTACGGAAGGCCGAGAGAGTGGGAAGGGTCTGGATCTCTGCGGGTAGATCATTCCACAGGGCCGGGGCAGCTACAGAGAAAGACCTCCCCCGAGTAGTTGCCAACCGGCATTGCCCGGTTGATGGTACCCGAAGGAGACCCAGCCTGTGAGATCTTATAGGTCGTTGGGAGGTATGTGGCAGGAGGCAGTCCCGCAGATATCCAGGTCCCAAGCCATGTAGGGCTTTAAAGGTAACGACCATCACCTTGAAGTGCATTCGGAGACCGATGGGAAGCCAGTGCAGCTTGCGGAGGATAGGTGTAACATGGGTGTACCTAGGTACACCCGATATCGCTCGCGCGGCCACTTTCTGGACCAATTGTAGTCTCCGAACACTCTTCAGGGGCAGCCCCAAGTAAAGCGCATTACAGTAATCAAGCCTAGAGGTGACGAGAGCATGAGTGACCATTTGAAGTGCCTCCCGGTCCAGGTAGGGCCGCAACTGGTGCACCAGGCAAACCTGGGCAAAAGCCCCCCTGGTCACAGCCGACAGGTGGTATTCTAATGTCAGCTGAGAATCCAGGAGGACACCCAAGTTGCGGACCCTCTCTGAGGGGTGAAGAGTTTCTCCACCCAGGCTAAGAGATGGAATATCTGGTCCGTTCTTGGGGGGCAACATAAATAACCACTCGGTCTTGTCTGGATTGAGTGCCAGCTTGTGCCAACTCCCATCCAGACCCTTACAGCCTCCAGGCACTGGCACATCACTTCTAACGCTTAGCTGAGTTGGCAC
Source organism: Thamnophis sirtalis (assembly GCF_051295495.1). Taxonomy (NCBI): domain Eukaryota; kingdom Metazoa; phylum Chordata; class Lepidosauria; order Squamata; family Natricidae; genus Thamnophis; species Thamnophis sirtalis. The sequence goes on along the minus strand of NW_028261390.1, from coordinate 43,345,327 downwards.
GGGGCAGACAGATACAACTGGGTATTGTCCATGTATTGATGATATTTGATCCCGTGCCGATGAATGATCTCACCCAGCGGCTTCATGTAGATGTTAAATAGGAAGGGGGACAGGACCGAGCCCTGAGGCACCCCATATTTTAGGGGCCTAGGGGTCGACCTCTGTCCTCCAACACCGACTGCGACCTATCCGAGAGGTAAGAGGAGAACCACCATAACACAGTGCCTCCCACTCCCACCTCTCCCAATCGTCGCAGAAGGATACCATGGTCGATGGTATCGAAGGCCGCTGAGAGGTCAAGAAGCACCAGGATAGAGAAATGTCCTCTATCCCTGGCTCGCCAGAGATTGTCAGTCAGCACGACCAAAGCAGTTTTGGTGGAATAACCTGACTGAAAGGGATCTAGATAATCTGCTTCATCCAAGGTCCGTTGGAGTTGAAAGGCCACCACCTTCTCAACAACCTTCCCTACAAAAGGGAGGTTGGAGATTGGACAGTAATTTTTAAGAATAGCTGGATCCAGAGAAGGCTTCTTAAGGAGGGGTCTTACCACCGCGTCCTTTAAGGGCAGCGGGAAAGATCCCTCCTGTAGAGAGGTATTAACAATCCTCTGGAGCCAGCCTCGTGTAACTTCCCTGCTGGTCGAAACCAGCCAGGAGGGACACGGGTCCAGTAAACAGGTGGAGGTACTCACAGTTCCCATAGCCTTGTCCACTTCCTCAGGAGTGACAAGCTGGAACTCGCTCCAAGAAATCCGATCAAGGCCCAGTCTCAGCATCTCTGCAGGTACTGTCCAAGTGGAGTCCAGGACCATGCAAATTTGAGTGACTTTGTCCGACAGAAACTGAACAAATTCCTCAGCTGTTCCCTGCAAGGATTCACCCGCATCCATCCCTTTCAGGAGGGAGCGGGTTATCCTAAACAGGGCGGCCGGGCGGGATTCTGAGGATGCAATGAGAGCGGAGAAATGTGTACATTTTGCCACCCGAATCGCCATTAGATAAGTCCTAATAAGTCCTAATAAAGTGTTCGGTTAGATTCGGATTTACTGGCCATCCAGCGTTGCTCTAGGCATCTCTTTCGGCGCTTCATCCCCCGGAGTTCCTCGGTAAACCAAGGGGCCCTCCTGGATCCACTGCCATGGAGAGGCCGCAAAGGCGCAATCCGATCAAGAGCCCCAGTCGCCGCTCTGTTCCAAGCAGCGACCAAGGACTCCGTCAGACTGTGGGCAAGGGAGTCATGTATCTCCCCAAGCTCCGTCTGAAATCTCAAAGGATCCATCAGGCGCCTGGGGTGGAACCATTTAATCGGTTCCACCTCCCTGCAGTGGGGGAGTAGTTTCAGAAAATCAAGCCTCAGTAGGAAGTTATCTGACCATGACAAGGGCAAAGTCTTTATGCCCTTCAGTTCCAGATCACATCTCCACTGCCGCGAGAGAAACACAAGGTCAAGAGTGTGTCCCGCTGTATGAGTCGGACCTTGAATTACCTGGGTCAAGTTCATGGCTGTCATGGAAGCCATGAACTCCTGCGCCCCATCAGAGCATTCGCCAAGAGATGGCAGGTTAAAGTCCCCCAGTGCTATAAGTCTGGGGAACTCAACCGCCAGTCCGGCTACTGACTCCAGGAGCGAAGGCAGGGCTGTTGTAACGCAGCTGGGAGGTAGGTATGTTAACAACAAGGCCACTTGACTCCCAAGGTCCAGCTTCACCAGAAGGGACTCACACCCAACAGTCTCTGGAGCAGGGATCCCACGAGGTGCTAATGATTTCCGGATGACAACTGCCACTCCCCCACCCCTTTTCTGGTGTCGTAGTTGGTGCAGCACCTGAAACCCTTCTGGGCACATTTGTGAGAGGGGGACTCCTCCCTCATGGCCCAGCCAGGTTTCAGTAATACATGCCAGATCTGCCCCCTCGTCTAATATTAAGTCCTGGATGAGGGGAGCTTTCTGAATCACAGACCTGGCATTTAGCAGCAGCAACCTGAGGCCAGGGCCATGACATCTCTTGCCACCTGGTCCTTGGGTTGAGTTTTCAGGGCCGGAACGAGGGATCGCTGTAACATAGCGAGCCCTCCTTCCCCAGTAATAGCCAGCCCTGAAACTCCCATCGTACCTGCCTCTCCCAAACATGACCGGGATGCTCCGGCCTGTCCCCATCGCCGTAGACCCCCCTCCCCTCCCACGGCCCCCGTTCTCTCCAGTAGGCCATTCGTATCATACATTCTGGGATGAGAGGCGGACCCAGGCCCCCATAAACTTCTGCTTCTGCTCAGTGGAGGGGGCTCCAGGCCGCACTCTCAATCCCCTCATACATACCGGCCAGACATTCTCCACATGCATACCCCACTAATAATAAAATATTAAAATATACAATAATAAAGGATAAAAATTTTAAAAAATTAAGTTTAAAACACGTGGGGACATTCTCTCAACCATCCATACCTACATTCACTCCTTCACTCAACAAGCAAGGTGGGCGCCGTTCTTGGACTCCCAAGCGGTTGGCGCAGTTTTGAAATAAATAAAGTTACTAATAATGTAAGAGAGGAAAGTCTTTGCGCTCAGTAATTTTTATTGTTCAACCTGTTTCCATTCCTTATAGTAAAAGAAAAGATCTTGATGCCTTTCTCAATAAATACCCCAAAATATCTCACTATTCCCTTTGGGGACAGGAAACATTAAAAATGAGTGAGAAAAAGAACAGGAAATAACAAGTTAAAGAAATTAAATTCATAAGATAGGGCATATAATTAAAACTAGTTTACAATACCATTCAATATAGCTTTCTATTCTTACAAGTTTTGCTGTAAAAAATCACTCTCAGTTTATGGGACTTAGGAGGAAAGCACAGGAAGGGGGTGAGGCATGAAACAAACTCTTATTTTAAATTCCTATTTCTTTCTTTTACCTATCATCTTATTTCCTCCAAGTTTTGAGGTGGCTCTTAATCTGAAAAACAGAATTATTTCCACTTAAGTTGGATACAATTTTTACTGGCCTGAAAAGCTGGTTCTAAAGTTAATTGGTGAGAGAGAAAAATAGAGGCATGGGAGAAAGGAAGAGGGAAAATAGAAGAAGAAAAAAGTAAGGCCTTCAAAAACACTCACTGCTGGTATATGATCCATAACAAATTCTCTTTAAGGAAGTATGGTTTTTGAAAGAATCAACATTTCTTTTTCATTCACTAAACCAAGATATGTAGTCTGCAGAGATGCAATGTAAACTCTGCCCAAGGAAACATGTTAATAGTTAAAGGAAACATATTGCAAGATGGAAGATTATTAGATTAGACAGATTATCTTGGTTAAAACAGAGGAAGGATAGAAGCTAAGGATTTGCCACATCTTATAGATAAAATAGCTGTCGATGGGCAGATATTTCATCCCTTTAAATTTTGCCCTAGATATTCAGGTAATTTTAGCTAGAATGATGTGGCAGCCTAGATGTGGCACTCTTCCTTCAGGAAGATGTGGGTTCAATCCTAGGTAGCAGCAAAGAGAAAATATCTGCTGTGAACTCTGCATAGGTGTCAGGAAAAGCATCCAGCCAGTAAACACTTAGCTCCATTCACTTCTCCAACTCCACTCCAATACAAGGGATTACAGGGTTGTTAAAAGAAAAAAAAATCAGGTAATTTTAGTTATGACAACTATGAACTTTTTTTTAAAAAAAGAATGGATACAGTAATTTAAACTGATAATCACCTTTGTGGAAATTCATTCTGTTGTTTTCTGAACATGTTTAGATTTTGTACCTTCCACTTTTGCCATTTTTTGGATTCTACTTTATTTAGTTTCTTCAGAATCTGAGTTTCTAGTTAACACGTAAATAAAGCAAAAATCAAGTTCAGTATTAAAACGAGGCAGTTACTTAAAAACAAATGGATAATTGAATAAGCTTCCAGAACTGAAGAAAGCAAGAATCCATTATCAAATATTTATTATGTATTATACTCCCAATCAGAATTAGTATGGCTAGACCTATAGAGCATAATTCTGTTCACTTAAAACTTTGACCTGTTTTCTGTCAAAATATTTATAAGTAAACATTACCTACTGTAATTTTGTAATAGGATAATGTTCTTTCCACAGATAATCAAAATAGATAGAAGGATTCTAATTGCAGCACACAAACACTAATGTTGTCAAGCTCCTCCCATATGCATAATGAAAATATTTGTATAGATTAAGAGTAGTAAAGTTCACCATAGTTTCATCCAGGGGTATGATTTTGGCTCATGCTATAATTTCCCATACATAGCTTGTTACCAGAGAGTGAAGAAGAGCTATTTATACTTAAATCATCTGTTTTCCCATGATATATTTATAAGATACTTAAGCAGTACTAGTTTTCACTTGATATTTAATATTTAACACTAATTAGCTGTTGACATCATTTGCACAATGCCTTGATTTATGATACTATTCTGGCATAATGGGTTGTTGGGTCCCTCTGGCCTAAATTAGAACGAAAGTTGGTATGTCCTATGTTACATTCTCATTTGTTTTAACTCTTATGACCTTATCCTCACAATATATATACAGCTACCAAGATTGCCCCAGTTTGACATCCCCAAAAGTCTAAGAACCTAAACTGCTATAATACCCACTAAGTCAGATCATGTTGACTAAAAATTGTGATGTTTTTTTAAAAAGAAAATTTAATTGAATTGAGAATTGGGGAGTCAGATCAAAAAGGAACAAAAAGAAACATTAGCCATGTGTAAGTTAAGGATAAACAGGATCATCGTAATAATGACTGATAAGCATCTATTCAAATGTCTATTCAAAGTTAGTGTAATGATGACCTCCAATTTATTCAAACACTTCAACTATGCATTATACCTGGGGACCTTTTCTCCTCAGCTGTAATACATAGTTGATGTATTTGGCTGTTATAGTAAGACTATACAGACATATGTTGTAGTAGACATTTGATGGCAAAATTCCCATTCCAAAGACCTGACTCTATCTGAAAGTGTATGAGATGAGAACAGGTAATGATTCTGGTAATGCTTTGGGATAGGATCTGAACTGCACCAGGGTTGAAGAAATTATCCACATTATTAAATTATCTCTGATGTACAATTAGAAAAATTTAATCCGATACCCTTTGAAGTCAAGACTTTTTCAAAAGTTGTCCACAAAGAGGAAGGGCTTAATGAGCTGAGTGACAGGAATATGGCTTTTTGAGTTGATGAGATTAAAATGAATTTCCAACCATGCCAAGCTCTGATTCCTGGTTTTTTTGTGGACTTCTCCATACTTTGCAGCATGATTACATAGATTTGGATTGCAATGAACAAGGAAGGGTGACAAAAAATGCAGGTAATGTGGGGATAGGACAGGACATCACATTATACATATTAGAGAATGCAAGCAGAAGCTAAGAAAAAAAAATAGCAGTTAGGAGCTACTAGAAATCTACCCTTTCAACTGTAACCTATTTTCATAATATATTTCTATCTAGAGTTCTCTAATTTGGAGAACATCTGATTATGATTCTGATCCCAAAATGATCAAATAATGTTAATTAGATTCTGAAGAATCAATTTCTTGCACAGGAACAGAGAATTGTTTGCAGTTCTGATTTTTTTTAGCCTACTATATAAAAAAGAAACTACAGGCTCCCTCATTTGCAGTGATACACCTTTCAGTTTATGTAAAAGGAGATATCATAGCCAAGCCACAATGTGGTCAACTATTAGCTAACTGTTTGCCAAATCCAGATGGCTCATGAAGGGTTGCAGCTAGCCCATTAGCTGTAATTGTGCAAATGTACAGTTGACATCTGTGACTCTACTAGCAGCTGAAATTCAAGAATTATTTCTATGTTGGTGGTACTCTTCTTTAATCCCAACTTCAGTTTCCTTCTAAATCACTATCTTCTTTGGATATAGTTTCAGCTTGTTTGCCTCAAATATAGGCAGCATTTGTGCTGATTATTTACTTAGAACTAGATGGGAAGAGACAGTTGAGTTATTTGTCTCATCAGCATAGTAATGGTACCAACTCTAAAGCTCTGGTTGATTTCCTGATTTTATCTAGATGCTGAACTCGATGAAGAATAATCTTTCTTGTAAACTTCTGCCTTTGAAATGGACAGGGTGATTCAATTAACTATTTTCTTTGCTACTTGATGCTTGCTTTGCTGACTGCTTTCTTTTTCATTCATTTCAATGTAACTTACACCCCCACCCACCCTTGCTGCCTTCCAAAAAACCAGAAAGAAGATACAACAATGTCAGCATGAAGAAGCACAGTTTATGTAGATACTATGCCAATTATTAAATATTTCTATTTAGCCAAGCCAGTGATTGATGCCCTGATTTAAAACGGAGTTGGACGAGTGCCATTTTTTAAATGAGCTCTAGTAGTGTTTTTACTTGGTCTTTGACTACATTTTTTTAAATTTTCCTTTAAAAACAACACCAACTATTGTTAGTCGGCTTGTAGCAGATGTGCATTTTCAGCTTGGCTCATTGCTAGCACAAGCCACTCACTTCTTTCTGAGGGTAGGAATGGATGATGTCCTTCTTCCACTCCCAGTTCATTGGAAATGTCCTTGGCCCATTTTTCCAGTTCTGATTCAAAACTGCTATGCTCTGACCAAGCTTTTTTATAATTGATGATCTCCAGAACTTGGTTCCATTCTAGTAGCAATCTCAGTTCTAGACAGCTGCAATGTCTCCTCCCTCCTAATGGCTAATTTTATCCTAAACTGCCAGGATCTCTATTCTCTGTTGGTCAAATGTTTTTTAAAAAATAATCTTGCAGTTGATCTAACATTGCTTTCATTGAATCAATGAATTAGCTTAACTTTAGAAGTTCATGTGCCATTCAATCATTACTTCATCATGTGGGCATCCAATTGGTTTTTGTTCTGGCTTCCCTAGTTTTCCCATGGTATTGCAAACATGCCTTTCCTGTTAATTTTTAAAAATCCCTTTAAGTTGCAATCTAGGAATGTTGCCATATTATTTTGATGAAGCTGAAATACTAGTTTTTCTGAGTTTCTATGATCCTACAGAAAAAGTCAGAAATCTGCTTCCTTTTGTTATGATGTCATCATAAGAGAATAAAAAAGTTTGCATTAGTGTCAAAGGAGAAGGGGAAGATAAAGGCAACATTTGGAAAGCAAAAGAAAAGCCCAGAAAATTAGTGAACAGCCCTTAAAAAGGAAAAGGCAGACCCTGGTACCCCAGTCTCAATAAAAGCCAACTAGCCAGCCAAGCCCGCTTCACTCCATGATTAGGAGGAGCAAGAAGCAGGGAAATGACCAATCAGGTCTTGTACTGACCATTATATGGATGGAGTACCATCCAGATCATCACTGCCTAACCTGCTGCATCCCTAAGTGGAATTTCTGAAGTTAACATATGAAACAGGAAGAAAGGTCAGGGAGGCAAGCAGCAGTCTGCACTGAAGAGTTGCCCTTAGTGATGATAAATAGGTGCTAAAGTAGGCTGCACATTAGTCAACAATACAGAGTTTAAAGTATAAATAATGTTAAGGGTGTCTGTTTCTATACCTGATACCCATTTGGATGTTTGATGTTCAACTATCTAAGAAGAATAATCAGGGCTAAATTTATACTTATTTGGATTAGCTTCATTTCCCTACAGGTAGTGTTATTTTGTTTAATGAATGCTGAGGTCTCTAATCCAGTGTTGGTTTTATTCACCAAAAGATTTACTTCAAAACCCTTTTCAAGAAATCAGATTGTGATCAATGCTCTTTGCCTTTTCCTTGCAACATGCTGCATATTTATTATTTGCTTCTTGTAGTCTCTATTGCCCTATAGTGCAGGGGTATTGCACCAACCTTGGTTCTGAGTAGCAACCAGTTTGCCTTATAGCAAATATTTTTCTTCTTTCAACTTTTTTTCTTTTTAATTTTTTTTTAAAATTCACCCAAATTTTAACGAAAGAGAAATAAAGTCATTGGAAGGGCCAGATTCTTCTCTAAAATGAAAGTGTTCTCTAATTTGAAATCTATGTTGGTAATTTCCCAGCAACTTATTAACTCCAAGCACAGGAGAAGAGTAATGAATAAATAGGTTTTAGCTGTGATTGCAATAGTATGAAGTGCACTATCATGCTTCCAACATTGAAGACACATTTTATACCACCAAAACCCAACTTCCATCATATGGTGAATGGCTCCTTATCAAACTGAATAAAAGGCATCAAAACCATCTTATGGCTAAAATGACATAAAGATCTTCACTACAGATCAAAGCTCTGATGACAATAAATACTCAATCAAGCAAGGCCCAAGAATCTCCCACATGATAATAACTTCCTCTCACTCCGCAGGCATTGGAGATGGGTTTTCTAAGATGGGACCCCTCCCCTTGAGGCCCTCACAGGTCTCAACAATACATGCCAAGCCAGTCCTCTAATTTATAACAAAGGGAAGCTTATTACAACCTAACTTGACATTAAGCAGCTGCAGTAACCTGAGCCCAGAGCCACTGCAAATCCATTGAGTAAGTACTTGAGACCTTAAAGGTAGAACCAGTGCTAGATATTAGATAAGCCTTTCTAGAGAGTAAATATAATGGAATGTAGTCTGGCTTCCTAGGAGGACATCTAGAGATAGTTGCCATGGCAACTCCACTGCACAGTACAGTAGAAGCCATTTTATGGCAGTATGGTAGAATCCATTTTAAGGCACAACAGGATGCATTGTAACAGAACACACATCCTGAGGGGTGTTAGGAGTGTCTTTCTTCCACAGTAGTTGTTTCTATAATTTATTTTGACAAGATTTCTGTCTATATGTGAGAATAAAGCAAATAGCTTAGAGGAACATCAGTGTGTTTGTCTTGGTTTTTTGGGGGGGTGTTGGAGCCTGACATTACCCCACCTCTCATTTCCTGTCATATCTCCCTATACTATCACCACCATGTTATTACTGCCTGTCCATCCCTCCCCTTTACTAAGTTTGCCAATCCCTGCCATTTCTCCCCTAGGTCCAAGGATAACATCCAATGTTTATTAACCACTGCAGTGATTTGTATCATATCCAAGACCTCTGTATTAACTAGCATATTCTGAATTCACCTGCCAGACTCCTTAACCAACTTCTGCTTCTGCACTCAGTGGTTCCTGGGATCCCATCAACCCACTGCAATAATTACTGCAACCGACACAGGTACATAGAATCACACTGATTCTATGCCAACTCTCACTGAGTCTAATCAAAGCACAGAAACAATGTCAATATCAACTACAAATTGGGGTCATCTGAAAAGGCTATCACTGCTTCCCTGCCCCACCCCTTGGTTCTTATGCCTCAGAAGGAAAATAAATGCTCTCCAGCTCAATTGCCTGCAATCTGGAAAGGACATATGCCACAGTGTTTCTAAATTACAGAATGAAAATCCTATTCTTTTTAGTCAGATTCTTCTGCCACAGATGGGCTCAACATTTAAAGGCTACCTTGGGGGTGGGGGAAGGCAGCTAATACTCTACTTCCTTGTATCCCAATGTCACAACATAAGGGATACAGCATGGCTGCTTCCCAAGGATGATGAACTCCACAGAAGCTGTAGGATCCAGGCCTTCTGACCTATTTCTATGAAGTTTCCTCATGATTCATAGTCCTACGGGGACTTCAACACACTGCACCAACACCACTAAGATTTTCCCCCACCTTAAAGGCAAAGGAATTGGAAAAAACAGGCTTCCTCCTTTCCCATATATCCAATAATTTTTTAAACTGAATGTTCTGCAAAGACTGTTTTGTTTACTAAAAATTAATTCTTGTGGATTAATTATAGTGGATCAGTGTGTATTCTTTCTTTAACAGAAGCTGCAGTTACTTGAATGTTTGCTGCCTGACTGAGTTTTCCACTGTGTGGAAAATTTGCTAATAAAACTCTTTCAGCCCTAGGGCAGAAAAGATTACTCTGAATGTTGAGGAGTTTGTCTACAATCTCGGAGCTCTCTTTTTCTCTTTTTGTATTCCACCTATGGAAAAGTTGTACCCTGCTGGCTCTGGATACAAGTGTGTAAATTGACTGAGAATATGCTTTATTTGAATCTGACCATTATAGCTCCATGACACTTCAAAACATTATTTTTGTCTTGAAAGTTCCAACTGTGATCTCTGCTCATGGGAAACAGTAAAATAATTCAGTTTCAGTACGATATCTTTTATTTCTTTTTGTAAAAACCATTTGCGCTTTTCCCCAAAGGTAGGTCATCCCTATTTTCTTTCATAAAAAACATTGTTCACTGTAGCACACACTTTCTCCTGCTATGAAAAGTTATGTGCAGGTGCTGTCTTTAGCTTCGATAACTTGTGTGAAAGTCAATTTAAATGGCCTGACTGGTTTTATATGCATGATTTCCAACTTTCTCAGTCTGCTTTTAGAAACATGTCCAACTCCTTTCATAAATACCTCAAACTCCAGAAGAGGAAAAGGGATTTATTGGGATGAATCTACTAAGACTTGATAAGATTTTTCATACGCTTATGGATCTTCCACCACATCAGTAGTAATATTCATTTAAACTCTGCATAGGTCATCTCAATTCTTTGGATATCTTTTATTGGTGTTACTCTGGTAATATCTAGACAGCATACAATTTGATAAATAAAATACATTATCACGCTCCAAAAATGAGGGTGCAGCTTTCATAGGAAAACCTTTGACAAATCCATTATCACTAGGTCTTTAAATGACCTAGTATTCCTCTGAGGCAAATTGATGCTGAAATGCCTTCCACAGCAATATTGCAGTTAGACATCACAGGAGTATCAAGTACAGTGGGTAGATGGGAGATAGTGTTACAGATTGCAAAATGAGACAGTTGGACTATTCTACAGATGAGATTTTGCAGAACAGAATCCTCATATTGTGTAAGCCAAATATTAATTAACAGAAAGGGAAGGATATTCTAGCCTTTTAGCATGCTTTCCTATTTATTAATATTTGTTAGTTTCAGCATTTATTGTTTCTAGGCCCCATCAGTTTTGTTAGTCCATTTTGGCAGTAGGTACAGTAACCTGAAATAGATGATTTACTAATAGCAAATTATTTACATTTTATTGTGTCAATGCTGACATTTGCAGAAAACCTGTTTCGACGTGAATAGCCTTGCATTTTTAATAGCCTTATTATATACTGTAGATAAGAGAGCTATCCAGAAGGGGGAGCTGGAATGCAATTTCATTTGTTCCTCTATATTTTGAGAGAATAGGTATTAGAACTGAATCTAAGATGTGAATTTTCATGAGCAAGATAGTCTCTTTTGCCAACTTTTAAGGACAAAGTTGCAAAAATGGACAAAAGGGTTTACTTACCAAAGAAGAATTGCTGTTTTTGTCAATAGATTTAATGTGGTTGTAGTGAACTGTGAAAGAGTTATCCAATCATTTGATTAGCCAGTTATTTGATTACATTGCATCAAGTTAGCTTCTTCTGCAGATGTAAATATGTAGATAAATATAAGTCAAGACTAATAATTACATGGGAACATGTCTTTTCATAGCAAGCAGAGGTTTGTATATTGGGTTTTTAGGATATTTATTACTATCTCATGCATCATTAATGAGAAAAGATGCACTCTGGGACAATTCAAAGTGCTAGTGATTATCTAGACAGCTAGATGCATCAGGCATTGCATTGCTAGAACTGAAATGATCTGACTGCTTATAACATCTAGAAGGGGCCTGAGTTGTTCTCATAAGATTTATATAAGCCATAGATCAGTGATGGCAAACCTTTTTGGCGCCGAGTGCCCAAACTGGAATGTGTGCATGTGCACATACCAAACTGCCCAAAACCTGAAGACCAGGTGGGCGGTGTCTATGTGTGTACTGGCCAGCTGGATTTTGTGCATGCCGGAGTGCTGGAAACCCAAAAACCAGGTGGCCGGTGTGTGCACTGTCCAGATGGTCTTTGGGTTTCTGGCGCTTCAGCATGCATGAAGACCAACTGGCCGGCACGCATGCATGTGCCGGAAACCTGAAGACCAGCTTGCAAGAGTGCGGGTGCCCACAGAGAGGGCTCTGCATACCACCTCTGGCATGCGTGCCATAGGTTTGTCAACACGGGCATAGACAGACAACTGTTCTTTGGAATAGTTTTCCCTATATTGCTATTATTAACTGGTCAAGTACCTTAACTGCCATGATTATTTACATTTTATGTTTTTAAAATTGTTTTTTTATTGTTTTAAAATATTTTTGTTTTAATCGCACTATATTTTTTTGAATTGTAAACTGCCCAGAGTCAATGATTGAGATGAGCACGTGCGCGGGCACATACACACACACACACAAATGTATATTCATAAATAAAACAATAAATTATCCAAAAGGGATTTAAGAATTATAATGTCTTACACCCCCCCGTCAAGCCTGAGCAAAATGTAGTACGATAATGAGCCTGAGCCATTTAACATTGTAAAAATAAAATAAAAATAACATCATCCCCAGATTACAAAAGTAACTATGAACTTGAGAAAGCTGCTATGCTATACTTCAGAATTACGTAAGCCATTTTAACCTTAAGAGGGATATGAAAAGGCTTTAAAGAAAGAAAAAATAAGTTGAGCCAGTCACATTTATTTATAGACTTTTTTTTTCTATCACTTCACTCCAAGTGAAGAACTTAGTCACTTATGATATGATTGTGGCTGTAACCATGGTGAACTCTGTCACATTAATAGTACAAGCTGAGAATAAACGATTAGCAAACACAATAGGGTATGGAACCCAAAATGATGCATTAGAGGCCAATCTTTATGAAAGGATTACAAGAGCATCTTGATCTCCCCCCCCCTTTTTTTGCAGATGAATAACATAAATGCTTCTCTTTATCCTCCAAATATGCTTGGTAAACAAAGCACTCATAAATTCAATTTTTAATAGTGAACTGCTCTTTGGATATGTTCTTTAGGCAGAAGAAAAAGATGGTATCTCTACATCCATTTTATCTACTTTTCATTTCCCAGAAAAAAAGAGATAGTGTGTGAATTGAGCTGTACTGCACACAGTTGTATTGATTTCATTAGGGTGTTATCATTATTTTCTCTTACATTGTCTCAGCTTGTGCTGGATCCAGTCCATGAAACTTCAGGGCATGCAGGAAGACTCACATTTTCTTTCTAGCTTATGTATACAAGACACACTATTAAAGCTAGCATTGGAAGTCATGTATATCATTGTATTAAGATTTGGCTTTCCGTAATTTAAACATTGACACATCCTATTAATTGATGTTTGTATTTAACTATACATCTAACCAATTTACTTTATTCTGCAAAGGCAATGAGATTGAAAGCAAGGCGAGTTAGAAAGCTATTGTCCAGAATTTGGAACTTTAAATATAAGAAAATTTTCAGAAGGGGATGAGAATTGCTGGAGCTGTTTGGGTCTGCTTATGATTTGGATGTGCCATTCTTTCTACAGAAGTAACGTTAGGGGAGATGTGTGAAAGCCTAGCATCTCCTCTATGCAAAATGTCTCCTATGAACAATTTTGGGGTGGGAATGGGAAATGGTGTATACAGCAAGTAAATTGTTTTCTAATGAACCTATTTTTGTATGCAACTTTGGGCTGAGAAATGAATTCACAAGAAATCTAAGAGCTGTAAAGGTCCAAGGATAAACCATCTATAATATTCAGTAAATGCACACTAGGCTGGTTTTTTAAAAAAATCTCTAGCAATTAAGTTTAGTGGATCTAACCAAATTCATTTTAAGTGTTTGGGAAAATTTTCAGTCTTATTTTTTAATATAAAGCTGTCAAATTGACAGTGAAATACAGTAAAGGTTTTTGTACTTTAAAGGTTAACAATGTATTTGTGCATAAGCTTTAATTGATTTTTGTCTTCCAGAAACTGTTGTTAAGATGAAAAGCTACCAAGGTAATCTCTCTAAGGGTTTGGTTTTTTTCCCTTAATCTTCTAATTTTTTAAATTACATTTCTCTATAAGAATATAAATAACTCAGCCACATGTTTTATAAGATCAGTAATCTACAAGGAGCTATTATGCTACTCTCTTTTGGGGTAAGCAAGCTTATGCAAAATGAAGAAAAAGAATAAGAAAGAGGAAGAAAAAAAATAAAAGTTATGAGATAAAAAAAAGAAAAGAAACCAGAGCTAAGTCTACCTTACATCAACACCATTCTCTGCATCTCTTCATACTTTTCTAATTTTGCCAACTATCCTTGTTTCTACCACATCCATTGAACAGAGCTGGAAGGGAGCCTGCAGCAGAGGTGGTATTTAGCAGGTTCTGTCCAGTTCTGGAGAACCGTTAGTGGACATTTTGAGTAGTTCAGAGAACCAGTAAACACCTCCTCTGACTGGCCCTACACCCATCCATTCTCTGCCTCCCGAGTCCCAGCTGATCAGAAGGAAATGGGAATTTTGCAGTAATCTTCCCCTGGAGTGGAGAGGGAATGGAGATTTTACAGCATCCTTTCCCTGCCATGCCTACCAAGCCACACCCATAAAACCAGTAGTAAATTTTTTTGAATCCCACCACTGCCTTGGAGGTATTCTAGTCCAACTCTCTGTTCAATTAGGAGACTCTATATCATTTCAGACAAATGGCTTTCTAGTCTTTTCTTAAAAATCTCCAGTGATGAAGCACCCACAACTTCTGAAGGCAAGCTGTTCCACTGATTAATTGTTCTCACTATTAGGAAACTTCTTTTTAATTCTATGCTGCTTCTCTCCTTGATTAGTTTCCACCAATTGTTTCTTGTCCTGCCCTCTGGTGCTTTAGAAAGTAAGTTGACCCCCTTTTCTTTGTAGCAGCTCCTTAAATGCTGCTATCATGTCATCCGTACTCCTTCTTTTCTAGCCAAACCCAAATCCTGCAACCATTCTTCATATGATTTAGTGTCCAGGCATTTCATCAGCTTAGTTTCTCTTCTCTGTACTTTTCCCAAAGTCTCAAGATCTCTTTTGTAGTGTGGTGACCAAAATTGGATACAGTATTTCAGATGTGATTTTACTAAGGTTTTATAAAGTGGTACTAATATTTCATGTGGCTTTGATTCTATGTCTCTGTTTATACAACTAAGGCAGTGGTGGGTTTCAATTTATTTTACTACCCGTTCGCTCATGCGTGCATGCTAACATGAAGCTTATGCACGTGCTCAGAAGTGTCCAGGTGGTTGGGTGGAGCCTCCCACCACTGCCACTACTGGTTTGCCTGATCCGGAGCAAACTGGCAGAAATCCATCTCTGAACTAAGGATTGTATTAGCTTTTTTGGTTGTTGCCACACGCTGCTTGCTTATATTTAATTATTCGTCTATAGACCTTCAAAAAATCCTTTAAGTGTTACGCTAGAATGCATTATAACAGGGGATGTTTCAAGATGGTCACATATCATTGTGGTTACTTATAAACAGCAATTGCTTCCTTCCACAATGTCCATTCCTCACTCATATATTGATATATGTTCTATAAATTCCTGTATTTTTTAGAAGCATTCATCAACTCCATCTGATCATGCCTTTCTAGTTTTTTCCTTCGTCCTCATTCATTGTTGTTCTGCAATTAAAACCTGTTTATATGATCAACAATATAGCATTATCTGCATATAAAAATATTCATAGTTCTTGTTCCCAATCAACATGTCTCTAACATCACAGTAAACATACTACTCTCTCTCTCACTCTCTCTCTTCTCTCTCTCTCTCTCTCTCTCTCTCTCTCTCTCTCTCTCTCTCTCTCTCTCTCTCCCATGGATATACAGTATTTACAAGAAAGATCATACTTCCTTGTTTTACTCCTGATTTAGTGTGCAACCAGTGGCTAAGCTTCTTATGCATATTTATTTTTATCATGTTCCATCTCCGCAGATTTTTTTTAAAAAAAATCTTCTCTAGTGAGCACATATATTTGAGTTATATCAAGATGGAAGTGAGGGGGTGGGGAGATAATCAAAGTAGTTGTGTTGAATCTTTTGAAGGATAAGGCTGGCAGGGATGTATTGCCCTACTTGTTCTGACCCACTCGGCCAAATTCACTTTCTCAATGCTTTGGCTAGCCTTAATACCCATATATTTCCTGTCAACCAGGTAAAAGCAAGGTTGATGTAATGATTTAAGGTAGCAGGCTAGAAATTGGAGAGTCTCAGACCCAGTCCAACTTTAAGGCAGCTGGGTAACCATTCATTTTGTCTTGGCCCTTGAAAAAGGCAAAAGAAAACCACTTCCAAAATCTTGCCAGGAGGCAATAATGATTTGAAGCTTCACAGACACAAAAAAGGTATCGTAACATGTACCCTGTTTCCCTGAAAATAAGACCTCCCCAAATAATAAACCCAATCAGGCTTTTGAGTGCATGGGCTACAATAAGCCTTCCCACGAAAATAAGCCCTCCATGAAAATATTGCAACACAGCAGCAGCCATGAAGTGACAATGCTCACTGCCTTCTGCACCTGAAAAATAATAAGACCTCCCTGAAAATAAGGCCAAGTCTTGTTTCAGAGGGCAAAAGAAAATAAGACCCTGTCTTATTTTTGGGGAAACATGGTAGTTGTTTCAAAACATTTCTCCTGGGAATTTCCATGGCTGAGGGGAGATCAGAATCTAGATCTCAATCCTAATCAAAGACTTTCACTGCTACTCTATGCTGGCTATTATCATTCCAAATTTGGAGGGTGGAATAATTTAAATCTTTTCTCACAAATTTTCCATTAACAGAAACCTACAAGATGGTGCCATAATCAGGCTCTTTTGACACTGTAAAGTGGTGAACTGCATAATGTTTATGTCTTCTACAAGCTTGCTCAGAAGCCCAACAGTTGAAAACAAGGAAGTGAATAGTCTCTCCTAGAAGAACAGAAAAACAATATCTGGAATATTCCCCTTCTTCCTTCCTGTACTTTTCCTGTGTTTCTATTCCTCAGCTCCATGTAGCTTACCAGTATGAATCCATTTAAGCTCTGTTTTTATTTACATGCTATGCCAGCATTACAAATGGGTACATTACTTCTCATTTTGCGATACTGACCTCCTCTCCTCTGTAAAGGGCCCAAATTTATCATTATTCTACTTTGGGAGAGAAAAAACCGATTGTCTCAGTTTCATGAGCTCTGTTCTTGAGCTGCTGCAAAGGTCAGCTCAGCCTGGTTAGTATTATTTTCTACTTCTCCTTTGCTGTGATGAATGCAAATACCACTTGGAAACTGAAGATGAAAACACATCCTTGTTTTTTTTTCCCACCTGGACTTACATAGTCATACTTATGTTTTATCAGAGGCCAAATATGTTACTCTCATAACAAGATAAGGCTTATAAAAGTCTTAAACTCTTCCTTGTTTTTTAAACTCTCTGACTTGGATACAATGGTGCTTAATCTAAAATAGTTCTACAGTGATTTCTACTCCATTTTTCCCACCATGGGAACATGTTTAAAGGCAACAGGTAAAGGCTTCCTCTGCCAGTCGTTTCTGATTCTAGGGGGCAGTACTCATCTCTATTTCTTAGCTGAGGGAACCAGCATTGTCTGAAGACATTTCTGTGGTCATGTGGCCAATATGATTATAGGTCAAGGGTCAAAGAATTATGTTACCTTCCCACTGAAGTGGCACCTATTTATCTACTCTCATTTGAATCTTTCGAACTGCTAAATGGGCAGGACCTAGGCCAAGTAACAAGGAGCTGACACCCTTGTGTAATGCTCAGGTCTTGAATTCAGGGTGTCAGCTGACAACCTCAGCATCTTTAACCACTGAATCATCATGCCCCCACCTTGGTGTTTATAAGAACGGAGTTAGGTGGATAAAAAGACACATATTAAAATCCAAACTTCCAAAGAATATCATATATTCTTTGTGAAGTTCTTATTTTTGTTGTTAGTTGTGAAGTCATGTCTGACCCATCATGACCCCATGGTCAATGTTCCTCCAGGCCTTCCTTTCCTCCAGCATCCCCCAGAGTCCATTTAAGCTCAGGCCTACTGCTTCGGTGACTCTATCCAGCCACCTCATTCTCTGTAGTCCTCTTCTTCTTTTCCCTCAAGCTTTCCCAGAATTAGGCTCTTCTCTAGTGAGTTCTTCCTTCTCATTAGGTGGCCAAAGTATTTGAGTTTCATCTTCAGGATCTGGCCTTCTAAAGAGCAGTCTTCTAAAAAGCAGTTCTTATATTCAAGTTATCGACTATAACACAATTAGCTAATGCACTGCAATAACTATCAAGAAAAAATATTTCTATTTTATAAGGACCTTTGAAGACGTGGTGATTTTCTTTGGTTACAAAGAGATTAGAAGTATATGGCTGGATGGAGGATTGACTTTTGCTATGGTCAAGAGATCCTTCAATTCTAGAAGCACCAATTGGGCTTTCTAATGGTCTGTTTGAGCTATTCCTTCTGATTTGCTACTCCCCAATATCTTATAGGATTAATTTTGTCAGCCACTTAAAAAAAGTGCTGTTTTTTAAATGACTGACTGTTTAGAACTCATTATCTGAGAAAAGTAGAAAACAATTTATTTGTGATTGACTGCACAGTCAAATGAAAAGAAAGTCCAAAGAAGAAAGAGGCTTTTATTTCAAGTTGAAATTGTCGGGAGTGGGGGGGAGAGAGAAAAAGACTAATTTCTTAGAAAGGTAGAATAATAGAATTTAAGGATGGAAGGAACCTTGAAATAATTTAGTCATTCTCCCACCCAAAGCAAGAATCAACAGAATGTCTCTTGCCATTAAATAAACTCCTGCAAAGCTCTGACAAAATTAAAGGAAAGATACTGTGTTAAAGCTTTTTCTGAATCTCAACATGAGATAGGGACACCGCTCCCAAGAATATCCATATTTTACCTGGACCCTCAATTGGTGACTCTACTAACCAAAAACCAAACCAATGGCACAAAAGATAATATTAAGGTTGTATTAAAAGCAATACTAAAGAATATACATTATTTCGCTTTTCTGTTCCTTGTATTTTTACCCCCATGATTAAACTCTGGGATACTTCCCAAGAACTCAGCTTGGGAAGCAGTTATTGAGTATTTAACAGTACTTTTTCATGTAGGAGTTGCAGTTCAGCAGTGCCTGGAAGTACTCCACTTCTCATCCCTGCATTATGCCAACAGCTTGCATGCTGTGGTTGTGGTGTTGATTGTTTTCTTATGTCATGCCTCTTATTTATTCTTTTGTAAAAGGTTTAGACAGCCCTGCAAGCTGTTTAGCTTCCTTGGTAGTTTGGTCTAAAATTACTCCAGCTTTTGTAATCTCTGTTCTACATGTAGCAGACATTTAGCAGCTAGGAAATGACATTGTTATATTCTCCTGTGTGAAATCTCTCTCATCCGTCCTTAAATAAATTTGTACAATAGTCATAGACTTGTACTTTTTATAATTCTAGGGGATACACTTATTTTCTTCCTGTTAACATACTGCAGTTTGAGTTTCCCTAATCTGTGAATGCTTCAAGTTATATATTAAAAATAAACATTTGGGCTGCTCCTGTTTCTCCTATTCCTTTTTCTCATCTTTAATTGTTTTAGAGTATAATAGCAAAAGGCAATGAACAATCCTACTTTCTTTAATAAAGTTTGCTCTTTTTCCTTTCAAATCCCCTATTTCTATTATTTGTGAGTACCAAACAACAACTGTAGCGCTCTCATGTGTGATATATACTTATTTGTTTATAAAATAAGAATTTCCTTAAAATGTCCAAAATTTGCTAAAAGTTCATATGTTTTATACATATTGAAAGAGAAAAATAATACTGATATACAGGATATATCTATATGTTTTTGTAGATTTTCACGGGTGTAGGTATGCTGGTCTTGTTGTATTCGGGTCGTTTCCCGTGTCTCAATCTTAATCTTACACAGGAAAAGACCCGAATACAACAAGACCAATATCTCTCTCTATCTCTCTATCTCTCTATCTCTCTATCTCTCTATCTCTCTATCTCTCTATCTCTATCTCTATCTCTATCTCTATCTCTATCTCTATCTCTATCTCTATCTCTATCTCTATCTCTATCTATATCTATATCTATATCTATATCTATATCTATCTAATCTATATATCTTTTTAAGTGACCTTTTTAAGGTCACTTCTTTTTAAGACCTAGAGCTTGGATAATGTGAGCAGGTAAAGGAGTCATTTCCAAAGAAAACCAATATATTAAGGATTGCTACAATAGACACTGTAAGGCTTTATGTTCTTTCATTAGGGTTTATGTACTGGATGTCTTCTTTAGGGTAACTGCATTTTACTTATTGATTTCAAATATCAGGTGTTGTGATGCTAAGTGCATTTGAATTTCACTAAGGATTTTTTGTTATTCTAACCTATTTCTCTCTGTATAGATTACATGACAATCATTCTACATTAGACCAGTGCAATGATTTCAAAGGCAAAAAGGTACTTGGAAGCATATGGAATCTTCTAGGTAGGACCAATTTCCATTTCTTTACGCAACGGTGTCTTTTTCTAGGATTACATGGCTGCTCTCCGCACAATCCTGGGAAAGCACTCATTTGGTTCAGGAAGCTATAGAGATGTTGAATGCACACTCTGAAAGCCTTTTTTTGATTTTTAATATGAAGAGATGCACAACCTACTTTTATACATATTATTCTTTCAGATGTTGCAGAATTTTAACTCAAAACCAATCATAGAATTTGGCATGTGAAAAACCCAAATGTCAGCCTTTAGCATCATATTTGCAGTAAAGCTGAATGCCATTACAATTCATTGTATAATTGGAGAGATCAAATCCAGTTCCCTCCGCAGCCATAAAGTTCAATGGATGACCTTCAGCCAACTGTTATCCCTCAAAGAAAGAAAATAAGAAAGTCTTGGCTTACTAGCTAGTTGCTATGGAGTCAAAGTCCATGAATTCATTTTTTTAAATTAAAAAATCTAACAATGAAAAGCAAGAATGGATAATTGGAAGGCTCCTAGTAAATGAGTGTGGTATAATGGAAAAAAAATGAGAGTGTTGAGAGAACCATGAGTTGAAATTTCTGGACAAATATATGAAGTTTTGGGAAGCCTAGAAGAAGTCTCTTACCTGCTATCCTAAAAAAGATAACTAGTAAGAAGCAAATAACATGGATTAGCACCAGTGGTGAAATTCATTTTTTTTTTACTACCGATTCTGTGGGTGTGGCTTGGTGGGCGTGGCAGAGGAAGGATACTGCAAAATCTCCATTCCCACCCCACTCCAGGAGAAGGGTTCTCCAAAATTCCCATTCCAATTCCCTCCCCACTCCAGGGAAGGATTTACAAAATCTCTGGGGCCAGCCAGAGGTGGTATTTGCCAGTTCTCCAAACTATTCAAAATTTCCAGTACTGGTTCTCCAGAACCTGTCAGAACCTGCTGAATTTCACCCCTGATTAGCACCATGTTAAGTCTTTTAAGCACCTTTGATAATAGTCATATAGGATATGATAAGACAGATACTGTAGATAAATGATCTGCCCAGGAGCTTGTTTTCAATGTTGGTTGATGCTTGATAGAAAACTGTTAGGGATCTAGCAGAATTTGAAATAACTCTCTTCCAGATGACATTTTTAAAGGAAACTTTTCTCATCTAGTAAATGATTTACAGTTTATCCAAGTTAAAGTACAGCTTAATGAATATGGAGTGGTCAGAATCTGCAATGTAGCCACTGTTTACAATATCATCAATCAGTTATTCCTATCCACTAAAGTGAAACTTTATTTTACTTTAATATGTTTTTTTACTTGTCATTGATGGATGAGACATTGTCAAGTTTTGTTAACAGTAGGACTTACTATACTGTGATGGACATGCTATTTGCCCGATTTCTAACCATACATGTACAGATCTATATTGTGAGAAACAAATATTCCATTCAGGAGAATAGCTATAATGTGTGCATAGTGTGATAATTCTATGGTACCTTTTACAATATAAACTCTGCTTCTATTGCCTTCATATAGAGGTTGGGCCACAGTGTGATGGTTCATCAACATAAATTCTTACTCTGATTGTTTGTATGGCATTGCACTATACATATACAGAGAAATTATGGTTGTTGGCTTCAGTAAACCCATTTTAACACATAAATAGGCATATCAGATGGAGATATTCTCACGTCAATATAGTGAACGCTAATTAATAACAATGAGTTGTACTATCAGAGCTTTATAAAGACTAAGAATTTTCTCTTTTTCTGATTTTACATATTCCTTCAAAAACTTCTTTGCTCTCCCATTGCTTAATCTATTTTTAAATCTAATTGCATATAAATATATGTGTATATGCATCTATTTAAATATGTTTCTCAAAGAAAACTTAGTAAAACCCATTTTGAGCAAAAATTCTCTTAGAACGCTCAAGAATTATGAAAGTCAATAATATTATAATGACTATATTAGACTAGGATATTTGAATTTTTATTCAGTTTCCTAACTAGGGCTTGATAACAACAATTTTTATGTGGACATTAGTATTATATATCTAGAAGAAGTCAAGGTAAAAGGGCTGAGCCATCCCACTCTCATGATGAGTTAATATCAATAGTAAAATCTCTTCAACTAACTTTAGCTCTTGAGATCTTCCTAAATGCATCCTCCTAGTTTTCTGGAATGGAAATGACTTCATACTGTATTTTTCTAAGATGTTGGGTTGATTTGCCAGACTAGCCCCCAGACCTGGAACTTTATAATGGTCTTTCATCCCAAACCCAACCAGATTTCAACTTTTGGAGATTCAATCCAGGTTGAAGTTGAAGATGTAATCTAAGTTAATTCATGGCAACTGGAGATTAGTTTGAGAACTTTCAGTGCTTATCCACACAGCTTCATCAGGCAGAGCAAGTTAATTGGGCAGAGTTTTATTGGAAGGTACCAATTCTTCCCAGGCCAACCTCAGGTGTTTCCTCCCTAAAGTGTGTTGCAAATGTCAAGCAACTTTACCTGGATGATTGAGGATCTTCATTGACGTATTCCATGATGTAGCTGATCATTCATGTACTATTACATATCTTGCCATGGGTGGATTTCTTGACCATCCCTGAAGATGAACACCAAAGAAACCTATAACAGATAATATATGTTTTGCCAATCTGCTGACCAGGGAAATAAATGGAAAGATGGAAAAACATAGGAGGGCTCCTACTTGCAGGTTGCCAGTCTCTGGTGGAGTATATAATTCAAGCTGTGCTTTATATAGTTCTACCCATCCTTATGTCTCATTCCTTATTCTATATGATTTTCAGTAACTGCCTTATAATTTTCTATATTTCCCAGTTGATCAGCAAATGGCAGGTGCCCAACAGTCTGTGTGGGGTTGGGTTTCCTCCTTAGTATTCTGTTCAAGAACTTGGCTTTCACTGCCTTTAATGCCTTAATAACTAAGAAAGCCCTGATATTCTCCCATATCAGCCTTTTCAATTACTAAAAGATGATTTTAGTAGTTTCCCCAAATATTTCATCAAGACCAAGCATCTATTTTTCACTTTCTAGTCTCACACCAGCTCTGAATTATTACAGTGTTAGAAGCCACCTGGATGCGCTAGCGTGCCTTTGCTTCAGTCTGCATGCTGCTGTGCTTACAACACTTGCATAGTTCCCTTTGGATATTTTAGTGACCGTACAAGACCTACAAGTGCAAAGCTGTTGCGTATTTGCTGTAAATGTTCTCACATCAGGAGTTGTTCTCAGTTGTAAACTGTTCCCCTCCTTTCCTTTTAGCAGCATCTTGTGAAAAATGAAAACTGCCAGCTTTATCTAGTCTTCATTTTGTTCTCCCTAAACCATAATATCCGTACATGTCAGAACTAGATTAAAAATAGGCTGAGATTGATATAATAACATTCAACAAATAAAAGCCTAAATCTAGCTAGACAAACTCTACCTTTGACTTATTTACGATGGAGTGATCCAGGAAAAAAGCAACTTGTTTGGTTCTCTCTCAGCAGTCTCTTTTCTCTAATATACCTTTATTTCTAATGTGTAACCTGTGTACATTGCTGTGAGTATGTGAGGGCCTGGCCTTCTTCCAATAGTGTGAGAACAGTCAAAGGAGAATTCTAGTCACATTAATTTGCCCTATGGAATTAATTGGGCCCTGCTTGAGGAGTTGTTTGGACTTATACATTATTAACTTGCTTTTCTGGTGTGTAAAAATTCAAGATAACTTGACATTAACATCTGGATAACAGGGTTAGAATGTAGTGTTCTAATAATATGATTAAGAAATATTACCAGATATAGTGGTTGTTATGATGCTTGGTGCTTTCTGAGCTTGGTTGTTTTCTTACAGACTACTCATTACCCAAACTAGTTAGCCTCATCAGTGCTAGTAATGAGTGGGTTTTGCTCTCAGTTTATATTCTACTGGTTTGCCCTGTCCATGTTAGTGGAGTAGTCTTAGAGGTTCTTTCGTTGGGATGTTTACTGTTAGTTTGTTTGACAGTTCCTTGATTGGAATATTGTTTGGTTTATTGTTGGTCTGATGTTAATTTTGGAGGTAATCTATGTTCATCTGGGTATTGATTGCTCCAGGGGAAGTGTTTTGGTTGTTTTGCTGTTAAAATCTCCAAGCAAAAAAAATGTGAATGATGAGCTCTTACAATAGTTTATAGCAAGGGGTCAGTAAATAGTGATAGTGATAGTGATAGTGATAGTGATAGTAGTAATAATAATAATAACTCCGCCGTTGCCGGTCCCAAGCCCAGATGAGAAAGGAGGAGGGTTGGGATCAGGTTGGCAACCTGATCCCATAAAAAAACCTGCCAACCCATATAACATGGTGAAAGAAACGAATAAAAATTCTATACTGAATCGGTCGTCGTGTGGGTTAACAAGGGCCGCGGTGGATGTTGAGGTTCCTGGGCATCCATCATCAAGTGGGTTACAAGTGGACCAGTCAACAAAACGACAAAAATATAGTGCAGATGAAAATCGTGCCATAATGGCCTGTTATTACAACTCAGAGCCAGAAAAAAGAGGCTATTTAAAGCGAATGTATGAATTATGGAAACAACAATATCCAGATTCAAATGTTAGTGAACAACGACTAGCAGATCAAAGGCGATTTATTGACAATACAGGTAAGAGTACACCAACAGAGTTAGGAAAATTTTGAAATCTAAATTGAATGGTGGAAATACAATCAAGGCCATAAATACCTGGGCAATACCAGTTATAAGATACACAGCTGGTATAGTTAACTGGACACAAGCTGATTTGGACCTTTTGGACCGAAAAACCAGGAAACTAATGACAATGCACTACAGTTTACATCCACGTGGTGATACTGATAGACTGTATCTGCCCCGAAAATCAGGTGGCAGAGGATTATTACAAGTGAAGCAAACAGTTGAAGAAGAAAAACATGGACTGGCTGATTATTTAAAAGAAAATCAAGAACATCTATTAATCGAAGTAAAGAACAAAAATCTACTGAAGGCCCAACAGACGAAACAAGAATACAGAAAAGATGTGATAAAATCAAGAATGGAGAGTTGGCAGAACAAAGCACTGCATGGCCAATTTCTGGAAAAAATAAAAGATAAAGTGGACAGTGAACAAACTTGGTTATGGTTAACAACAGGTACATTAAAGAAAGAAACAGAGTCACTAATCCTGGCTGCGCAAGAACAAGCTATCCGCACAAATGCCATTAAGGCCAAAATCGAAAAATCCTCTGATGATGCCAAATGCAGACTTTGCAAAGAAGCTGATGAAACTGTTGATCACATACTCAGCTGCTGTAAAAAAATCGCGCAGACTGATTATAAATTGCGGCACAATTCAGTAGCACAAATGATCCATTGGAATTTGTGCAAAAATTATAATATCAAAACAGCAAAAAACTGGTGGGAACATCAGCCTGAAAAAGTCACCGAAAATCAGATGGTCAAGATCTTGTGGGATTTCCGTATACAAACCGACAAAATACTGGCGGATAATACACCAGACATCACACTGGTTGAGAAAAATAAGGTCACAATCATAGACATCGCAATACCAGGTGATAGCAGGGTCGCCGAGAAGGAACATGAAAAAATCGCAAGATACCAGGACTTAAAAATCGAAATTCAACGACTATGGCACAAACCAGCAGTGGTAATTCCAGTGGTAATTGGCACACTGGGTGCTATTCCAAAAGCACTGGAATTACATTTAAAACAGTTAAATATTGACAAAATCACCATCAGTCAAATGTAAAAAGCCGCACTGCTTGGATCTGCACGCATATTACGAAAATACGTTACGACGTCCTAGGCCCCTGGGTGGGGCCCGACTAGTAACCAATGCCAAATCCGGCGAAACAACTGGCCGCTGTGATACAATTGTATAATATTATTATTATTATTATTATTATTATTATTATTATTATTATTATTATTATTATTATTATTATTATTCAATAGGTGGCAGTCTATCTGGCTGACTGCATGAGAAACTATAATAATTCCAGCCTAAATATCTGGTTTAATTTTCATGACTATTCCCTCTTCAGGAATTTAGCTGGCCAGATTTATACATTATTCTTGCACATATTGGCTGCCATTCCATAATTGTTTCCATGTCATTCTAAATCATGAATCATGCCTGAATTTTCTATTTATATTGTTGGACTCAACAATACATGGTGAGATTGCATATCAGTGCCTCATCATCTAGGGGGCAAGATATTTTATTACAAACTTTCAACTGATATGATATCAGGAAAGACATGACTATGAACCCCTCCAAACCATATAGCATTAAACATATAAAAGGTGGTGCGATTTAAGGTGGAATTTTATGTACACACTGGCTCTTATCTAAAACTGGTGCCTAACTGATAATATAGTTGCCTATTTCAGCTATTTGAATATAAAATGTAAACTGGAGAATAAGTAATTTAACAAAACAACCAAAAAAAGGATTGTCATTCCACTGATCTCCAATGCATGGGGTCATAGTAGCCTTCTAAAAGTTGAGCAGAGTTGGGGCCTGTCATAGATCAGAAGGATATTCATTCATTCAGGAAAAAAGCTTCTATAGATTAAGAGAAAAGCAAAAAGAAGTTAGATCCATTTTACAGCTAAATCTGTGGTTTATCCAATATTAATACAAAATGTCCACTTAAATGTAGTTTTTTTTCAATAAAGGGAGGCACCATGCTTAATATATTTGCAAGTAATTGCAGACTCATTAACTATAATTAGAGATAAATAACATTTTTGAAGGATACAGGACAAATGCTGGCAGATGCTAAAGAGACTTGGAAGAAAGTTTCCCTCTTTTTATCTTTATTTAGTAGGCCTCTATATTTAACAGCCATGCAAAGCTGAATACATTGTGTTTTTTCTCTAAACAACTGGCTGGGAAGGAAATTTTAAAAAGGAAGCAGCTGTAGAGAAATGCCAGATACAGTGTAATAATAATAATTTGAAGAGTTTCCTTGCTTTCTTGACCTCCACCCACTTTGTTGGTTTTCAGAATAAACACTTTTTGCAAGTCAAAATTTGAGGGATAACTGGGGGAGGGAGGAGGGGGGAGGGGAGGATTGTTCAATTAGACCTAAGTTGTGGAAATGAGTTCCTAATATAAATGCAAAGAATTTATGTGCATTTGCTTTATTAAAATGGCCTCAGGTTTTTACAATTGGAATTGATTTTATTTAAAACATTGCCTGAAGCAATTGCTCAATGAGTTGTTTTCTCCCTGAAGGTCTCTTTCTACCATTTCACACCACCAACTCTTCTTCTAGTAAAGAATATAAATCCTCCTTTTTACCTTTTGGTGGCCTCTCAAGGACTAACAACCCTATAAATCTGTATAGGATAAAAATACCAATAGTTGTTGTATGTAATTTAGAGGCTGAGCTTTTTCTTGGAGTAAAAACAAACCTACAACCCATGATGGTGGGAAAATAAGTTATTGTTCTTGTTTCCCCCCCAAAGACTTTAAAGAAAATTGCAAATAGAATAAACTGAGCACTCAACAGGAGAAGCCTTCTTTCTTGAAAACAGATTTCCACATTATCCCTGAATGTTGGAAGACCTTGTTTGATGGAGGCTAGGATTGCTAAAAGTAATCTCAGAGAATGAGCAAGCCTCCTCTTTAGCATTTCCTGTGGAGGGCCCTGACAGAAAGGCCTGCTCTCTTATGCCTTGTTATACAGTGCTGTAGAAAGCTATTGCAGATCCTTTGCAATTCACTTAAAGGCATTAGTTGACTGTGAAACCAAGGTTCATTAGGGAACCCCATTTACAGAAATGGGCAACAAAAGACTATTATATACAAATTACTGCAAGGAACTCACCAAGTCTCCATAGGGATGCAGTGATTTCTCACACTGATTCTGAGAATACTGGTACCACATTCTTTAGTTCTATTAAACAAACTACAAAGGGTGCCTGTTTTAAGGCATAGAAAAGGGATACAAAAAATATTTTTGATATAACTTTCCTTGAAGTGCAAGTGACCAGTTACAGTGGCAATTCTGTTTCTGTAAAAAGAATCACACATTTTTGTTTCTCCCTATGTATATATACATGCATGAGATGGGAGGGAGGGAGGGAGGGAGGGAGAGAGAGAGAGAGAGAGAGAAAGATAGACAGACAGACAGACAGATAGCAGTCACGTGCGGTGAGGTTTATGGCTGGTGAGGCAGTCCTCTCCCCTGACATCCCACTGTCTAAAGCGCTTTCTTTCTTTCGCCCGCCTGAGCTCTGATAGGCAGGTGAAAGAAAGCGCTTTAGACAGTGGGGTGTCGGGGGAGAGATTCTCTCCTCTCCTCCAACCCCCCACTGTCTAAAGTGCTTTCTTTCGCCCGACTATCAGAGCTCAGGTGGGCGAAAGAAAGAAAGCGCTTTAGACAGTGCAATGTTGGGGGAGAGGAGAGAATGCCTCTCCTCTCCTCTGACACCCCACTGTCTAAAGCACTTTCTTTCTTTTGCCCGCCTGAGCTCTGACAGACAGGCGAAAGAAAGTGGCAGCCCGCCAGCACAGGCCAGCGAAATAGACTTTCTTTCGCCGACCTGCGTCTGCAGCAGCCCACCAGCAGAGGCAGGCAAAAGACCCGCCTCTGCTGGCAGGCTGCCATGGATGCAAGTCGGCAAAAGAAAGTCTCTTTTGCCGGCCTGAGCTGGCGGGCTGCCGCAGACACAGAGTCTGGCGAAAGAAAGTGACTTTCACCTGCCTAAGCTGGCGGGCTGCCGCGGACACAGTGGCGGGTGGAAGAAAGTCTCTTTTGCCCACCTGAGCTGGCGGGCTGCCCTCCCTGCTTCTCCTACCCCCTTCCCTCTGTTCACTCATCTCAAACACACACACACACTCACAGACACATACACACAAAGTTGCACCAGGAGGATTAAGTTTGAATTCCTCCTCCTCCCTCCGACCCACAAATACATGTACCTTTTCCTTTCCAACTGTTTCACAGAAGATTTCAACTCTGCTCTTGCCTGCCATCATGAAAGTGTAAAAATGTAAAAGGAAAAAGGCAAGAGCTGAGGTCAGGCTGGGCTAGTTGCTGCCAGAGTCGCCATGGATGATTCTGCTTAACTGTTTAAAAAGCCTCTTAAAAAACACCTTCTACATGAGGAGGCAGGAGAACCACGTCCCTCACCTACCTCAGGAATTTTTCGGCTTTTAACCCTTGCTTAACTCTGCTCGAGTGATCATAAAGTCAGACTAGATGAGGCACGTGGTTCTCCTGCCTCCTCCTGTAGAGGGCATTTTTAAAGAGGCTTTTTAAAACAGTTAAGTACTAAGCAGAGTCATCCACTGTGACTCTGGCAGCAATTAGCTCAGCCTTTTTCCTTTTCCTTTTTCCTTTTCATGATGACAGTGGTGAGGATCTGCCTCCCCTGCCTCCTCTGACTGCACGTCACTGATAGATAGATAACAATTTGTGTAGTGGCTAAGATACCATGTTAGTGACCATAAAATTCAGTCCCATCTTACCACAAAGCCAGTCTGATGACCTTGGACCAGTCATGCCTTTCAGGCCAATGAAGCTACGACCAAGCACTTCCAAAAACATTGCTATGAAAATTTAAAGGACTTGTCCAAACAGTCAACAGAAGTCAAGATTAACTTGGAAGTGAGCTTCCTCTCCCTTTCTCTCTCCCTCTCATTTCTTTCTATGAGGAAAGGCCTAATCGATGGTAAGGTATGTGATAACAACGCATAAGTTCTAGGTTCAATCCTGTCCTAATTGTATAATGTTCTTGAATGTAAGCCTACAAGTTTCCCCATTCTTTTGAAAGTTAAGTGAGGCTGTTTGTTTCTTTGAATATAGACTTGAAAACTAATAAGAGCTGCCGTGGCACAGTGGTTAGAATGCAGTACTGCAGGCTACTTCTGCTGACTGCTGACTGCTTGTAATTTGGCACTTCGAATGTCACTAGGCTCAAAGTGGACTCAGCCTTCCAATCCTTCCAAAGTTGATAAAATGAGGATTGTTTAAGGCTTTCAGGGGGTGGAGCCTGTCGCCGAAGAGGGCTCAACGGAGCTCCTCTCAGAGATCTGGTCTGTATATCTAAATAAGATCATAGATATCACCCCTTTTTGGCTAGAAAGGGGCAGGGAGTTTTAGCTCTGTGGCTAGGGTCTATTCGTAGTTCACAGCCTTCTTTCTTTTTTTGGCTGTGGACAGAGATTAGATCCAGCGTAAGCGGAGCCTTTATCTCCAGCCAGTTCTTCTCAGCTGTTTTTTTTTTGCAGCCCTAGACAGGCGACTCCCCCCCCAGGACAAAGCAAAGTTGTTTGAAGCTAGGATTAATACGGGCGGGTCCCACCCCTGTGAGATTTTTGCTTTTATTACTATCTTAAACACCAGCCTCATTTGTCACAGAGGCTTCTTTGTTTAAACGGACTTTAAAATGGCGATTTCTCTCCGTTGCTGACTGATAGGGGACGTACTTAGCCGGCTTTATCTTCCTGCAGACTGCTCCTTAACAAAATAATTTTTTTTCTTTTGGAAACAGAGGGGAACGAGAGCGCTGTTTATTTGTTTATTTATAATGCCATCCAGGTCAAAAGCGAAGCGTTTCTCTACGAATGTGCTTAAAGAATCTATGAATGAATCTAAAGAATCTATTATGAAATCGCTGCCCTTGTCTCCTACGCCCTCTACTGGAGAATTCTTAAAACAGGAATTTTTCTTTCAAATGTTTAAGGATTTTAAACAGGAAATCAAGGAATTTGTATTGGAGCTATATGGTAATTTAAAGTCTAAAATTGCCCAACTGAAGGCGAGTACGTCTGTAGCTGTGTCTACCCTGACAGATTATACCGCTGAAATGGAGAATAAATTGGAAAGCTTGGAGGAGGCTAATTCTAAATTGACTACTAATATTCAAACTTTACAACAAAAAATTAGAGATACTCAAGAACAGCTCGTTATGATAAATTTTAACAAGAAGGCATTTGCAATAAGAGTCAGAGGATTGTGTGAAAAGGAGCGAGAGAATCTGAAACAGACCTTTGTTGAGGCCTTCAGCCATGCGGTGGGAAGCCCGGGACTTAATTTTGATTGGCAGATCCGGAAAATCTATTGCCAGAACTCGATGGTAGCGGAACAGCGACAGCTCCCGAGGGACATAATTATATATTTCTCCACAAAAGAATCCAGAAATGCGATTATGCAAAAGTTTTACAATAACAGGTTGCGAGTCGATGGGCAGGATCTGATTGTCTTCAAAGAAATACCATCCCAAATGTTAAAAGCAAGAAGAGACTATACTTTCCTAACTAAGGAGCTTATAAACCACCAGATTCAATATAGATGGGAGGCCCCAGCCGGCATTACGATCACATTTGAGAATCAAAGATTTCATCTCAATTCTGTTTCGGAGGCTCGAGATTTCTACTATAAGACTTTGAAGGCGGGACTTCCTGATTTACTTGGAAAAGAGGAGAGACAAGCCGAAGGAGAAGGCAAGCAGCAGACCACATGGCTGCAAGATGGAGGGGGTAGCTCTCCCTCTCTCGGAGAAGCAGAAGAGCGGAGACTGAGGATTTAGACATTCCAAAATATTCGCCAAAGTTTTGGATTGAATGGGGGTTTGCGATCTCTCTCCGGTAGAAAAAGTGGAACTGGATATTGGTGGTGCGATATTGGGACTGAATTATGTGGATGCTGAATGTATACTTCACGGGACTTGTATGTCTGAATTTTAATTTAAACTGTCCAGGACTCTAAAGTGAAGAGAGTGGTGATGGTAACTTTATTGAACTTTAGTTGGTGAGGAGGGAGTCGGGTAACGCGAGATAGGTGGAGGGGGAGCGAAAGCTTGATCAGAGTATTTCGAGTTAAAAGGTAAATTGACCTCTGTGTGAATTATTGTTTGAAAATAAGGTTAAGAAAGATTATTTGGAGGGACTATGGGAAATAGTGGTAAACATCAGAGAAGCAAGGTATGAGAGTAAAATGCACGCGGAATGATTTATGTTGTTTAAATGCAAAGGACGAGGGTAAAATGCATGCGAAATGATTTACGTTGTCTAAATTCTATTAGAAGGGAAAGTTTGATGAGATTATTTTAAAATAGAAGGCAAATTGATTCTTGTGTAAAGTATATGTGGAATGATCCACGCTGCTTAATTTTTATTAGAAGGGAAAGTTTGGTGAGATTATTTTGAGCTAGATTGTATACCGATGTCTGTATAAATTTGTATAAATTTTTATTTGAATATAAGGTTAGCTTGAGGAGAGAATTTTAAGATAGAATGCAAACTGATTTTTGTGTAAATATTATTTGAATATGTGGATAGATCCACGCTGCTTAAATCTTATTAGAAGGGAAAGCTTGGTGAGATTATTTTGAGCTAGATCGTAAACTGATGTCTGCACAAAGTTGTATAAATTTTTATTTGAAAATAAGGTTAAGGAAGATGAACTGGAGAGTCTATAGGAGGTTGGGGTAAATAACAAAGAAGCAAGAGACGAGAATAGAATACATATAGAATGATTTATACTGTCTAAATATAAATAAAGATGGGGGGCTGAGCTTAATACAAAGAGCTCTTTTTTTCTTTTTTTCTTTTTTTTTCTTTTCTTTTCTTTTCCTTTTTATAATTTGTAATCTCTCTTTTATCTATTTTTTATATATATATATTACTTTTATTTTGAATTCATACGATCATAAGATACTTTAGAAGGGGTTTAACAGAAGGCAGTGCCAGGTGTGGGCCCTGGGAAGTCGGGGGGACTAGGGATGGGGATTTATGGGTGGGTGGGTGGGTGGGAGCTTATATAGTTTCAATAAGAAGAAGAATGCACTTGTATACGGTTGTTCTTTCTTTTTTTCTTTTCTTTCTTTATATTTTCTTTTCCTTGGTTTATTTTATTTTTTATTTTTTTATTTTTTATCATATTATAGCTCAATAAGAGTTGAATAAAGGAATACACCAAGGGGAGAGGTAGAGGGAAAGAAGAGGGAGGAGTAAGGAAGGAGTAAGGGGAATGTAAGGAGGGTGTAAGGGGAATGCTAGGAGGAAGGGGAGAAAGGAAGGTTTGAGGGGATAGGGAAGTAGGAGGGGAGTGTTAGAGGGAGGAAAGGAAAGTTGGAGGGGAAAGATGGGGTGTATGGAGGATGGAAGTGTCAGGTGGGGTTGTGAATGATGTTGAGTTGTGTCTTCTTTTTTATTTTATTTTATTTCTTTTCTTATAGCAAATATCCAGTATATAAGTGATTGTAAAATGGAATATGAAAATGAATAAAATATATATTATACAAAGTTGATAAAATGAGGATCCAGATTGTTGGGCGTGATATGCTAATTCTGTAAAACTGCTCAGGGAGAGTTGTAAAGCACTGTAAAGCAGTGTCTAAGTGCTATTGCTATTTCTATTAATCTTTTCATTTTAGGGAACTCTACTGAAGGACATCTAGCCTTCAGAAATCTGGATGAATTCTAAGTGGTAGTAAAACAGTTGAGATTTTTCTATATCTCTTTACTCCAATGCAGTGATGACTGAAACATAACCCAAATATAGGTAGCTATTTCAATGCACTGAATAGAGTTCTCTCTAAGGAGTGCAATGCAATTGCATATTGCAAAGCATTCATGTCACTTTTTAACTGAAGGCTGCTGAAAGAGAAAAAGTTTATGTCTATAATCACTGTTCTGTAAAATAAATTTGCAAACCACAATGATTGGCCCAATGTCACCCAACTAAGTGAGGAACTGAACCTGGGTCTTTCGGGCCAGGTATATGATCTAAACCACCCCACAACACTGACACCCAAAGACATATTATTTTTCGAATTGATGGAGAAGAGAGTGCCTCCCTCTTATTTCTACATATATATCAATGCACTAGGAAATTCCAAGTTTGTTATTTACATTTTTTTCTTGGTTGTGAAAAAAACCTAAGAGTCTTACTTTGCTTAATTAATAATTAGTGCTTACATAGCATCTTCAGATGTCTCCTAATTGTATGTTGAATATTTGATGTTTTGTTTTTGAAGGAATAATCTTTTGTCTCATATGAGTTGTTATTTGATTGATTAGTAGGAGACTTTCATTCTTAAACTCCTCTAATGTTAATGAAGTTCCAACCTATTTTCATGTCAATGTGAACCAACTTACTTTTTAACCTCCGTGAATCAGCGTATTCTTCTATTGAATGTCCTACAATACAAATTACCTTAGCCCTTACTAAAGTTTGTGTATTGGCTGGTGCTGACAAATAACCCTTAAGACAATAAACAGATTTATTAGAATTAATTACTACTCTACTTTGTTGATTTCTTCTCCCATTAAAAGCTGTAAGTAGTATTGTATTGAGTAGAAATTACTCTTGGTAATTCTGTCCAGACTGTTGCTAGTTTATTTATTTTTCTCTTCAGCAATTCAGCAACATATAAATAATGCAGATTTAAAACTACAAGGTTCATATACTGTTCATGCCACCTAAAATATGGTGCAAAATATGTAAAAGTCTGAATTCCCTAGCCTTAAGGAAGATGAATAAGACTTGGCAATTCTATAGGGATAAGATCAGTTAGTATAAGAACTGCCTTAGTAGCTCAGTTAGGTAGTGGATTTTGTTTTATATTGTGAATGTCTATCATTTGGGTGATGATCAGCTGCCTTGTGTGGACAATATATTAAATTTTGTAATCAGTAAATTTCATATACTCCCACATATATTTTAATTCATAATCTAATTGTCTAGTCTGTTTGAATTCTAGGAGTTCAGTTCAGATTCTTATACAGCATTCCCAAGAACTGATTTTTATACTTTCCATCAAGGCTTACTTATACTATTTGCTATGTTTCCACCAGAGCACTATCATCTCATTTAGTTAACATGGAAACTGTCAGAAAATCATAATTCACAATGTCTTCAAATTCTTCATTCTGATACTTTTTCATATTCTTTTGAAATAGAATCTTTTCAAGTACATATTATTGTCTTGCCCCATTTTGTCACCCTTTTTTACCATGGTTGTTAAGTGAATTACTGCAATTGTTAAATTAGTAACATGGTTGTTAAATGAATAAGTCTTTTTCATTTACTTTGCTTATCCGAAGGTCACAAAAGGAGATCATTTAACTGATAATCCCAGATAACTGCAACATTAATAAATATGTGTTGGTCATATCTGAATTTTGATCATATGACCACAGGGTTACTGCAATGGTTGTATGTGTAAAAAATAGTCATGTCACTTTTTTCAGTGCCATTGTAACTTTGAATGGCCACTAAACGAACTGTTATTAAGTCTAGGACAACCTGTATCCATTCATATTTGTTGATTGTGTGCCATTAAGTTGTTTTCAACTCCTAGTGACTACGTAGATTTTCTCCATGAGGATCTATTCTGGTCATCAAGTTTCCTTGCTTTAAATGCTTTTATGTAATGCTGGACAAAAGAGAGCTGGGTCTTTGAATGATGTATTCGAAGTGAGATAATTGGAGCCTATTCATTTGTGATTTCAGTGATAATTCTGTATTGATTTGCTTGATGATCCATTAGTTTCTTTTTTGGCTCTTTATGGTATTCTTGGTAGTCTTCTCCTGGGTGCATCAATAATATTCCTTTTCTGCTTCTTCAAAGCCCAACTTTCCTTTCCGTAATATGACTTGTTCTATTGTGATCTTTGTCAGTATAGACACATCACAGCATTCATATATCTTGATGGATGCTCTACCAAGTGCTTTTCTGTGGCATACTTCTTGAGAGCTGAAGATAGTGGATCCTAAATGGCAGAAGATATCCAGTACTTCAATATTTTCTTGCAATTCCATGGCTGGTTGTTCTACTTAGTTTGGTCAAATACATGTCATAGAAATATACATACATACATACATACATACATACACATACACACACATACATACATACATACATACATAACTATACCATAACTTTTTATAATGATTGGCATTAAATGCTAGTGGCAATATACTGATATTAATATATTGATATACAGTTCATTAAATAATACTTTAATGATTATTGTGTCCTGACAAAGTGAAATACTAATGACATTGGATGTGTGCATATTTTTACATTTATTTTTAAATTTTCTTTTATTGAGTTCAGCTTGATTTAAAACTGAAATGTCAGCATAGGTTTATTGAATGAGATTGTGTTCTGATATTTCATTATAGTCATTATATTGAAATAATAATATTCATTATTTTTAAATAAATTGTCTTCACTCCATTTCTCTATATTATAATCCAATTTTGTGAAACTTCATCAGTTAGATTAGCTAAGTCACCACTCTATTGGACAACTTACACTGAAGTAGCTCAAATAAGTTTATAATAAAAAAAAATATGGTTATGAATAATGCCTGAATTGAAACTAAATTTGTCAGCATTTATTCTTCCTTAACATAATTGTGGATTTTGAAGACCATATTCAAAGTAAATAGAAACTAACTGATTTGGAGTAGAGGGCACAGTTGTGAAAAAGACTGTGTGTGTTAGATTCCTAAATTTCCGAAATTAAAGCAAAAACTGACTGAAATTTGGTATCAAAATCATATGGCTAGGTTTATAAGACAGAATGTGAAATGTTTTCATGTTTGTAATGCTGATGAAATATTATTTCTGCTCTTTTGCTTAAATATTTCTGAATATTCTATATGTATGAAGTCTTTCCTTCCACCCAAAAGACGGTATCCAACATATTTATCTTCTGTTAAAAAGTGACTATCTTGCTTAAGTAAACAAGTTTTGTTATAAAGAATGTTGGTGTTTGGCTCGTTAACTTGTGTAAGCGTCTGCAGTTAATTGCTGCTAAACACAAACAGCAAATTCTTGTGACCAATAAACAAAAACAAATTTTCCAACATGAGTGTTCTGTCAAGTAGTTTCTTTTCAATTATTTCCTTGGCAAGATAAATATGTGTTTGCATGCAGAAGTTGATGTTATATTCAATTATCTTAGTATATGCAATACAGCGCTAAGATTTTAATTAAGAGCTCCTTTGGATTATCTCTGAACCAATCATTTTTGGAACAAATTTGCATTGCAACTGCTTTGTACTATATGCCTGTTTGATGTACTTCCCATTTGTAATCTTAAAGTCCTTTTTCTTTTGAACATTATCCTGAACTTTGTTACCCAAATGAATGGTTAAATCATGTCAAATTCTCTTAGTGTTTACACTGGTCCTTCCATGCTTGGTGTCTTCTGATGGCTGATGTCTGGAACTACAATTCCAAATTTACATTATCATTTAGTTGCTTTTTAAAGATTAAAAACTTTATGGAATGCAAGCCTTGAAAAAGGGCAATACATCTGAAATACAACACACCATTGCATTTTGGGAGGGAGATATTTCTCCTAAATAATGTTACCAACTGTTTTCCCTAGGAAATATTATCAGGATCCTTTATTTAATAATTTTATACAAATTTGTTTTCCCCCCAAGATTTTCCCATGATTGAGCCCTGAGCCACTGGCTATCACTTATTTCACTCCAGAATTATTTTTCTGTTCCCTCTGTGTTCCTATGCTAGTTGATTTTATATTTCATGAGTTCTTATTTTATAATTTATGATGTTTTATTGATTTTATCTTTTGACCCATTTTTAGATTAATTCCAAATTGATTCCAAAGAGAAAGAAAGCACAGTAGTGTTTATTCAAAATAGTAGCCTTTTGTGCAACCCTGGAATGGAAAACTGCTCACAGAATTGACTATTTTCTATGTTCAAAATTTATTGTTAGGCCTAAAGGGCCTTTATCTTTAAGGGAGCGGATTTGGGATGTGAGAGGAGTGCAAAAGGGAGGGATGACAGAAGGGAGTGATGCTATACAAAAGAGGAAATTAAATGTTAACATTATATACAAGATTTATAAATTTCAACCAATCTGAAAGACCTGCCTCAATATAATAAAAGTGTAGGTCAAATTATTTTGCTTTTCACACAGTCCACTGAAAACGTATGATCATTTTTTTATTTTTGCCAAATTTAAGTAATTCAAAGTGACTTTAGCAAAAAAAAAGGAACTAATGTATGCTGTCTTGTCACAGCAAGACTAATGCTTCTGATAAAAACAACTCAAAATATGCATAATATTAGCATCTATTGAAATGTGGGGATTCTAATGATAAATGCTAGGCTATTGACCAAAACAAATCTTTGAAATAGGAAGATCTTGGTTTTGCAATTCTTGTGACTACTATTAATGATGAGAGAATGTTACTCTTTTTAAGGAAGTCATATCTGAGTAGGATCCAATGACTTCCTATAAGCTCCTTGGCTTACAGATTTATACATGCATGCAGATTTTTCATTTGCTTTCTTCCACAAAGAAGCAAATAGAAGATCAGGAAATAGGCACTGAAACATGAATGGACGGTCATAGCCTCATAGCAGCTAAGCCACAATTTCTTTGTATAAAGCCATAGGAATTATTGTTTACAAGGTAAGAAATGTGTTAAAGGAGAACTTTTACCAACCTGTAAATACTAGATTATCCACTTGGTAATGGTTGGTAAATTGCAATATTAGTGCCTCTCATTTGCTATGTTGACTCTTGATTTCTAGCCTGGTATCTTAATTGCTACATCAAACTGATTCTCACACATCTACATCTTAGGTTTGCCGGATGAGATATGACAGTGTTAAATATATAGTAAGTGGGTAAAAGTGAGTTGGGCTGATAAAGAAAGAAGGCCATATCTCCTCTGGTTTAATTGGTCAATCTTCTACATGCTACCTATTCTTTTAAAGAGTTGAGGATTAAAAATGTGAGTGTAAAACTATTGCATTTAAGGGGGGAGAAAAGCCAAGCGTGCACTATATAGAAAAGCTCATTGAGAAAGCTCAGAAAATGTGAGGCATTGGGAACAATTGGGGCATGTCATTGGAGACCTTTCTGCCAACAACTTCCATGGTTATTAATAAAAAGGCTGGACCCTTATTTTTTCACTGATTAAGTAATGGTGCTGATTTGCTGTGACAGTCAGCTATTTGTGAAAGAAAATGACATCTACACCAAATAACAAAGCAGCAGGTAGGACTAAGCTACCTATCCATCATTTTGATACCTTGGTTAATAGCTTTGTCTAGCTTTTAGAAACTGTTGACACACAAACAATGTGATAGCAACACTTTTCAAAGCAAGGTTTCAAACATGAGCTGAACCTGACAGTAGAAAATTTAGCTTTCGAAATAAGTCCTGAAGTCAAGAAAAGTTTTGGAAAAAACTAGAGAAAATAATCTATAAAGCAGACATTTTGAATGACCTTGCAGTAATATACAAATGTTGATATAAAACTCATTATGAACATGACCTGAACATTTGGGTTGTGAACTTTATTATTATTTATTTTCCACCCATTTAACACAGAAATAACACTTTATTTTCAATTTTTTTTCTAAGCAACAGACAGTTCAGCCATTAATAGCAATAGCAATAGCAGTTAGACTTATATACTGCTCCTCCGAGTTCCATCTGCCAGTCAGTGCCGACTGGCAACTACACGGAGGAGAGCCTTTTCAGTAGTAGCTCCGACCCTTTGGAACGATCTCCCCATGGAGATTCGTACCCTCACCACCGTCCAGACCTTCCGCACAGCCCTTAAGACCTGGCTAGCCCGTCAGGCCTGGGGATAAAGATAACTTGTCCCCACCCGAATGATGAATGAATGTTGCTTACTATTGTACTTCTATGTATTGTTTGTGTCTATTGTCTGTATCCTCCCTGCCTTATTTTGTGTAAGCCGCCCTGAGTCCCCTCAGGGAAAAGGGCGGCCTATAAATTCTAATAAATACAAATACAAATACATAGGGCTTTCAGCCGTCTCTAAGTGGTTTACAGAGTCAGCGTAGTGCCCCCAACAATCCGGGTCCTCATTTTACCCACCTCGGAAGGATGGAAGGCTGAGTCAACCTTGAGCCGGTGAGATTTGAACAGCCGAACTGCAGAACTGCAGTCAGCTGAAGTAGCCTGCAGTGCTGCATTTAACCACTGCGCCACCTCGGCTCTAATGTGCATAGTTATGAAAACACACCCCAATTATTGCAAGAGTTGGTGAACTACTGTTACAAAGTGCATTGCCAAGCTCAAATTGGCTGCTCCCATTGATTTAAAGAAAGAAATGAGGCCTACAAATGGTATGGATTTGTGTCATTGATAACATGAATTGTGATAGGTCACTGGCCCACTGCATTTCACTCTAATGTGAAATTCAAAGCCCTTTAATATAAGGTGATTATTTAAAAACCATGTTATAGCTTTATTTATATGGACTTCAATTCTATAGAGAAAGTAATCTAATTTACAAACAAATGAAGCTGGGAAATGCTGGTTTTCAATTGATTTCTTCTTAATGATGTGCTAAAGTCTGTAAATCAATTATTCAAAGATTCCTTCTCCAGCATATGAAGCTTATTTCCTTATCTAATTCACAAAAATGGTTTAAACTTGTTCTAGATGATGTTGTGAATGTACTTGTTGTTTGCATTTGTTACCTCTCAATTATATCTGAAAAATCCTTGCTTGCCAATGCTTTTATATGTGAGAATGGACTTGGATAAGGTCTCATGACTGTTGTTGTGTATAGCAGTTTCCTGGTTCCACTAGGGGGCGCCATACTCAGTTCTGATTGGTTCCTGCTTGATAGCAGGCATACATAAAGAGCTGTCAAGCAGGGTCTCAGTGTTGCCATTATCTGAGACACGGATGTAGTGAAATGCCATGTTGGCAACCTGTTAGCAATAAACTGTTAGCATTAAGAGATCTGGCCTGCCTCAGTCCTCCCCTCTACCCGAATTCTCCCAGATAGAACATTGGCAACGAGGGTGGGATCTCAGAACTGAGGACGAAGCCCAGAAAAGAACTGATTAAGTCTCTGCCTCAGAGCACAGTCACTGAGAGCTGATAACCCTCGCTGAGGGAAAATTAGTCACTACGAGCTGATTACCTTCGTGGGGGAGGCAATCAAAGAAAGGGGGAAACGACTGTGACAGAAGAAGGAAAAGGTTTTGGTTTTTAAAATTTTCTTCTTCTTTTCTCCTTAATTAGAAAAGGGCGGCTGTTAGATAGGCATGGCCTCTATGAACACGCTCGCTGAATTTAAAGCCGCCTCAGAAACCTGGGACTCTTATATTAACCATTTGAGTGTTTTTTAGAGGCAAACAAGTACACTGATCTGTCAGAAAGTAGGAAAAGGGCATGTTTTTTAAACCTGTGTGGAAGGGAAACGTTTAACATTGCGGGTACTCTAGTGGCACCGCAATCCATTCACACAGTGTCATGGGAGGTTTTGATGATGAAATTAAAACACCACTATGCATCTACACCGTCCCATGTGGTCTGTCGTCATGTGTTCCACAGGAGGAACCAACATGAAGGGGAGTTGATCAATGACTATGTAGCAGCTTTAAGAGAGGCCACCCTATACTGTAATTTCCACGATCTGGATGATGTCATCCTGGATCAACTTATTATAGGTGTTAAAGACCTTCGAATTCAGCGCCTCCTCCTAGCCAAACATGACTTGAATTTTGCAGACTGCTTTAGATGAGGCTAGAGCAATTGAATTGTCTACCAAATCGGTGGAACATATCCAGGGAAAGTCCAGCGCTCAACCCGCTGGGAAGCAGTTCGAGGTTCACTACGGGGATGTCGGCCCTGAAGATGCCATAGGTGATGATGACAATGTCCATCAACTTAAGGCTGGTCCAGCAAGAGGTTGGCAAGGTAAGCCCCAGTCAGTACAAGCTAAATGCTGGGGGTAAGCATAGCAGAGCTGACTGCCAATTTAAATCCGCAGTTTGCCTTAGATGCGGAAAGAGAGGACATCTGGCTAGTGTTTACAGGGCTTCCCTGCCTGTTGATAGCTCCCCAGTTATTTCCCCAGTGAGAGGCAATTCTTATGCAAGCAAGCCACCAAAATTCCAGCCTCGGAGGAGAGAAATGTGTTTCTCTGTTCATGAGGGTGTTAGGGAAACAATTGATCAAATTGTTCACAAGGCAAACAGAAAGCTGTTTGTCACTGTGGCGTTAGAGGAACGTCCATGTCCTATGGAAGTTGTTACAGGGTCAACTGTCTCCTTTGTCTCCTGGAGCACAGCTAAAAGATGCCTGCATAAGTTGTCTAAGGCTCAGCTGCTGCCTTGTTCATTGCGGCTCAGGGATTTCCAGGGAAACCCTATTCCAGCATTGGGCAGTTACATCTGCAGGGACTGGGGTCAGGGAGCAGCCTGAGAACGGTGGCAGGAAGGGCAGCGGCAGAAAAATTTGGGCCAGAGGTTTTGGAGGAGGTGGGGTGGAGGGAGGGAAGACGTGGTTTTGGAGGAGAATAAAGCTCTCTTGCCATACAGGAAGGCCTCTGCTGTTGCATCACTAGGTCTCCCTGCAGCCCCTTTTGCATGCTTGCCTTCCCTCAAAACCTACTCTGCCTCACCTTTGGCCTGCTCTGTGCTTAATGAAACCGGTGGAGCTTGGGCTGAAGCAGCCGGGGGGCGCTGCAGGCTTGACATGTGGTGGGCTGAGACGGGTGGCTGGCTGGGTGGGAGAGAAACAGAGGCTCTAACGGTGGGATGAGCGGCACCCTCTTTCCGTGCTGCCAGCTGGCAAGGGCTGTTGCTCAAGTGCAGGCCAGCAGAGAAAGAGAGGCAGCCCTCTCCTCTGCCTCCTCTTGCAAAGAGACTCAGCAGCCCTCCAGGACTCTCCTCCCTCCCTCCCTCCCTCCCTCCCTCTCTCTCTCTCCCTCCCTCCCTCTCTCCCTCTCTCACTCCCTCCTGGGCTTAGGAACCCGCCTCTCCGCTCTCCCACCTATGGGCTGCAAAGAAGATGGGAGGCTGATACGCTTGGGCTTTGGTGCCTCAACTCGCCGAAAGAAGCTCGCTCCTACAGCGACCCTGGATCGCTTTTTTCAATCTGGTTTTTTAAAAAATAAATAAATCAGGAGGGGCACAAAACGGAATAGTCAGGCAAAGCCCTTGCTTTGTGGGTAAGGATTTCAAGAGGAGCTCCCAAGCGGGGAGAAAGAGCCTTGGGAAAGAAACGAGTTGGCTTCTCTGCTTTGCTTTTAAATACACCCATAGATGTGCGTTTCTCTGTTTTCTTCCCTATTGCTTGTATGAGGCTCTCACTGGAGGCTGGATGGCCTTTCTGGGGCTTGTTATTTACAGACAACACACTATATCTCCTTCTATGACCCTGTCATTCCAAGTAGAGTCTTGCGCCCTGTGAGAGAGCCACCTCCAGCACTCCTCTGCCACCTTCCTTGCCTTTTAGTGCCCCCCTGCCACTCCCCATGCCTCTTAGCACTCCCCTAAGTCATCCCACCGCCCCCCAGGAGGCGGTACCACCCACTTTGGGAACCACTGGGTTAG
The DNA here is from genome assembly GCF_051295495.1 of Thamnophis sirtalis. Taxonomy (NCBI): domain Eukaryota; kingdom Metazoa; phylum Chordata; class Lepidosauria; order Squamata; family Natricidae; genus Thamnophis; species Thamnophis sirtalis. The sequence goes on along the minus strand of NW_028261390.1, from coordinate 43,301,583 downwards.
AGGATTGGGTATATGCTAGAAATTATGCTTATGGCTACCAGGGAAAGTCAGGGAATCACAGGACTCTGCTTCTATGAGATAGTGTTAGAGGATGGCAGGGTCTGGAGGAGACATATTAACTAGCTAAGGGCCTGCCACGTCATGATAGATGTCAGTATGAAATCATCCAACCAAGAACTGGAAAAAGTCCAACCATGGGGCACCAACAACTCGGCCGCAGAAGAGAGTGACCAGCCAGGGGACTTATCAGGGATTCCACAAGTGCCTCCAGCGGTGAGAAGTCCAAGTCCAGAGGGGGCACAAGAGTCAACACAGCCCAGTAATTCCAAAGCTCTGATGAGGCCAGCTGCATGTTCAATGGCCGCCAGCACACCAAGAAGGTCTGGGTGGATCTGGCGCCGCCCAGTATATTTGGCTGATTACACATGCGCTGTCTAAGTATGGAGGGGTGTTGTGTATAGCAGTTTCCTGGTTCCACTAGGGGGTGCCATACTTGGTTCTGATTGGTTCCTGCTTGACAGACGGCATATATAAAGAGTTTCCTGGTTCCACTAGGGGGTGCCATACTTGGTTCTGATTGGTTCCTGCTTGACAGACGGCATATATAAAGAGCTGTCAAGCAGGGCCTCAGTGTTGCCATTATCTGAGACATGGACGTAGTGAAATGCCACATTGGCAACCTGTTAGCAATAAACTGTTAGCATTAAGAGATCTGGCTTGCCTCAGTCCTTCCCTCCACCCGAGTTCTCCCAGATAGAACAACCCTTATATTCGTTATTTCCTTTCTCTGGAGTGCAAAAGGAGGCCATATACCATCTTGTAAATAAATGCAACCAACCTATCTGGTAGATTGGCACAATTTTTAGGTCGGAGGTTTTTGAAGGAAAGCAAGCAAGCAAAGAAATTACTCACTTGATAGAAATAATATTTAAACGAAAATCACTGGACACATTTTTGGCACAACATTGGTTATTCCTGATGATAGAGTAGACTTGCTTGTGGATTCCAATTTTGGGTGAAGACAGCTAAATAAATTGGAGTAAACCTGCATAATTGACATCAGGTAACAGGTAAAATTTTCTACCTAGGAATAAAATAATATGGATTGGGAAAATGGCTTTCCTTCTATATGGAGTTACCTGAAAACCATTCCCAGAAAAGATGATCCATTGTGCAAACATAAATGCTTGCTCAGCCTATTCAAAGATCCTGGGCAAAAACATTTTGATTGGATGCATGAGGTCAATCTCCATTATAAGCCATATGGACCTCCACCAGGTGTTCATGGTACAGAAGAATCTATATATATATAATTGTGTGTGTGTGTGTGTGTGTGTGTGTGTGTGTGTGTGTGTGTGTGTGTGTGTGTGTGTGTTCCAGCATAACTCTGGAACACCTCAAGGAATTTCAACCAAACTTGGTACACAGATAGCTTAGCCTCTGGAAACAAATATTGTGGGGGTTAAACACCTCTAAAACCCCTTGGGCGTGTGTTCTGTTAAGATACAGCCTACTGTACATTGCAATGGAGTTGCCATGGTAACAGCTTCACAGTACTCCACAAGGGGGCTCCCTCTGGTAAGGGAGAAAACCCAACATTAGAAATTACATTTGGTCTGGACATTTCTTCGCTATAAATAAATACCCGAGCAACATATTGGCTAGTAATGCATAAAAATCCTAGAAGTGAAGGATACCATTTGAATTGATCAAATGATTAAGACTAAAAGTTAACTTACTATTCAATTAACCCACTGAAGACATTTTGCTTTCAAAGGCAGAACAATATATTGTACAAACCTGTAATAAATGGGGATTATAAAAGGTTCCAAACTCTACTTTAATATTTCTTCTTCAACTTAAATGGACTTTCTTATTTAGTTTCTTCCATTCCCATTTTTTGAATTTTCAGTCTGGCCTGAATGATTCTTCCTCCTTCAAAGTTAGTATCCAAAGCTGGAAATGCAACAAGGCAGAAATTGATGTATATTTATATTTCATAATTATTTTAATTGAGTTTAAGAAGGAACTCTTTGAGGGAAGGAAATCAATTAAAATAAAAAAGGTTGCTTGTTGTCTTTTCTTTATATTGAAAATCAAGTATTTGAACTGGGTATTTTACTCCACCAAATACCAAAAGTACAAATAAATGCTGGGCATAGGTTTGACAAAAATATTTGGAGCATGTGGTGGAGCTCAGATGGCATCTACCTTCATTCAACTTCTTGAAACACCTGAGCCTTTTCCTGAAATCTCAGAATCTCTAAGCTGACTCTTCAAAGTATGTTTTTGCCATTTGATCCAAAGCGCTGAATTTCACTAACACAACACAATGGACAGCTTGGCCTGTTTCAAACATTCAACCCAGAAGCCACATGATTGGCCTTTTGGGCAGAGAATTCTTAATTAACATCCCAATGCATCTGGGAAATTCTGGAGTGTCCAAAAGTCTATTTTAATGGCATCATGAAGATAAAATATAGACATGTAGCTTGGAAATGCTACAGAAAAGTGATAAAAGCAAATCAATAAAAATGTATAAATGGAAGGAAAGTAAATCACACTGAGTGTTAAAAAAATAGCTCTAAGTCAACAATTTAATTTTTTACATTGCTTGCTTTCTCTCTTACAAAAAGACTCTATTTAGGAATGACTGTTTTTCTTTTACAACACTTCTTTTTGTATGTATACAGAAGCAGATGAAAGCATTTAGCTGATCTCAATAGATCTCTTTCAGTGGTGGGATTCAAATTTTTTTACTACTGGTTCTGTGAGCGTGGCTTGGTGGGCATGGTGTGGCTTGGTGGGCATGGCTTGATGGGCATGGTGTGGCTTGATGGGTATGGCTTGGCAGGTGTGGCAGGGAAAGAATACTGCAAAATCCCCATTCCCTCCTGATCAGTTGGGACTCTGGAGGCAGAGAATAAATGGGGGCAGGGCCAGTCAGAGGTGGTATTTGCCGGTTCTCCAAACTACTCAAAATTTCTGCTACTGGTGCTTCATAACTGGTCAGAACCTGCTGAATACCACCTCTGTCTCCCTGGGTGGGAGACAGTCAGATGAAAAAACACCAAGCTCCAGCCTATACTGGGGAATTGGAAAAAAATGTCAGAAGAAAATAATACCAAGCCAAGAAAACCATGTGGTAATGCTACACAAGGGAATCTTATTTTTTTTAATGCAGCCATGTTTTCTGGCAAGAAAACACCTACTTATTTGTTTGATTAAATCTTGAACTTTGTCCTGCTAAATGGTTAAGGTGCCAGCCTAGAAACCAGGAAATTATGAGTTCTAGTAGAGAAATACGTAGGAGACTACATTGAGAAACAATATCTGCTTTAAAACTGAGCAATATAAAATTGTCAAGATGCTTTCTCTTCTTGTTAGGGAATTTCTGTACTTTTAAAATTCAACATTTTGCCACTTCTTATTCATATAGTGAGTTCGCAGAAAGAAGAATCATTTGCAGAAAGTCTGCTGACTGTAGAAGTCAAACATGTTTTTGCAGAAGAAAGCACATCTTCAAAGGATCTGTGGCTTTGCACTTTACCCTCCCTGGCTGCACTACCTAGTCCCTGATGTACTCTTACCTATCATCAGTCAGTAGAGATGATGATGATGCTGTCTCTCTTTCACTGTATTGTCATTCCTAGGGTGCAAATGAAGTAATTACAGTCAATACAGTGTTATCATAAGAAGCTTTCTTTTTCTTTACTTGGAATGGAAACCAAAAGAACTAAAAGTGCTAACCCTATTTATGTGTTGTGCGCCTTTGAGTCAGCGGGACTCCCGGATAAATCCTGGAAGTTTTTCTAGCAAAATTTTGAAAGTCATTCCCCTTGCCTCCTTCCTAGTTTGAGGGAGAGTGATCGGCCCAAGGTCATCTTTCTGCCTAAAGTGGGATTACAAATCAGAACATCTCCGTTTCCACATGATACCATAGCCACTATACTAAACTGGTCTATGTAACCCTTATTGTAGCATTGACATAACACGTGTAGTGTCCATGATCACCGATATTTCTGCAAAAACACCTTCCCTATCAGCTTTTATTTTATTTTATTTTATTAAAATTTTATGCTGACCACTGATACAATGACTTTCCAAGGTTTACAATGTGATAAAAAGTAAAAAAAGAAAATGTAAGGCAATTAAAATTAGGAGAGTTAAATAGGAAAGTTAAAAACCAAGACAATGGGGAATCAGGGAATGAGAGCATTCTCTACTCCAGCTCAAAGTTCCAATTTATTAAGAGAGCCATGTTAGCACATCTGGGAAAACCTGAAACTGAAAGCTTTTCAGTTTTCCCCACCCAGTTGTAAGTTCATGATCTTGCACCCATAAATCCATCACATGGTCCAATCTTCCACTGTCATGCTGGCAGTTCCATCCATCCAGTTCTGGTCAGGTGCAGAGGTGCAGAGACAAATAATGACCTTGGCTTTCTAGAAAGGAATTTTATTTTGGCTACACAGCATTCCACTCCGTACAATCCCTCCTCCCATTTTCTGACAATAGAAAAGGCATAGTAGAATAGAAAGTGTGGTCCACATAGATACTTTTAGAAGATGATATATCTCTTGTAGGAAGTTCGCACCCACGTCTCTCTTTCAGAAAAATGAAATATTTTAGGAAATATTAAAATTGCAGAATATTTCCCCTAAAGGGAAGGAAGAAACTCAGCCCTCTCCTTTGTCAATGGGGCATTAAGGCCTGAGTCAGTCTATTCTACATTACAAAGACCTACCTCCTTTAAGCAGAGCCATAGTAGGAATACCTAAGCCTTTTCATTACATCATCACCCAGCAAGAGTCAACCAACTCAGGACAGCCTACAGAGTTGCCCTGCATGGCCCCATGGGAGTCTGACAACAAATCAGAATACAAGCTCAAATTCAAAGCTCAATAGAGGGTATAAATCTCTCTCTCTCACACCCATGTGCCTTTTTTGCCCAGGACCTCAAAGCCATGTGGTCCTGTCCACCATTAAAACCATCTTTCCAAACAGCCACCATTGTTTCCCCCACTTGGAACTGAACCCAGATGGACATTTCTTCCGACAGTCTGTAGCTGCCTAATGGTTAAGGGAGGTCAATCCACATCTAATTCACAAAGCCAATTTGTTTTCTAGACATTGACTATTTTATAACTACACATTCTACTTTCCTAACCCTTTTGTGAATCTGAAGCACCATCACTTTTTTTCAATGGGAAGCAATTTAATGTTCTGCCGAGGTTCTTAAAACAACAGAACAAAACAAAACATTCCACAACCCACACAACAAGCTATTTTCAACATAATTAGGAGCTGGAAACATAATAAAGCCTATTTAACAAGTTAAAATGATTGCTGAGGACAATGAAGGAATAAACTTCCCTATCCTTTACCTCTTTGGTATCAATTATATTTCAAACATCCCTAAAACATTTTTAAAAAATATAGCAGCTCTTGAGTTTTCAGCAAATTGGATATTTATTGTGTTATTCCTCAGGATGAAGTTTTATTCTAAACATGTTTTAAAAATTGAAATCTATGAAAATGAAAAATTGGCCCTTGAAATCTAATTCTGAAATAACTTAATAGGGTGTCAAAATAAGTCCCCCCCCAATCTATTATAGTGATTATCTAAAATTTCCTACCCATCCTCAAATGTGGAGTGGGTAGCACAAGTAACAAAACATAACTTGTATCATCATGATGCAAATGTGACCCTTTAAGTATTTGGGGAAATGTCTTTTCATGCAAATGCAAAAGGGTGGAGCTTGTATAGTGACATATAATACTCATTTATTTATTTTAGCCTCCATGTGGTCAGGAAGTTCTTGTTTTAATTCAAATTTAATTTCTCCCTAAATTGGAGTATGTCGTAGATTCAGTTTAGGGTAATGACAAACGTAGACAGAAACAATGGAATTCTTGCAATCAGGGCTATTTTTATTACAGAAATAAAATATTTTACATGCCGATTGAAAGTTTCAGATTCATTTATCTTTAGGCAATTTACAAGAATGGTATGTGTTATCTCTTACACTCCTATTTTCTACCTTAAAATGCTATGTTATATCTGTATAATCTATATCACTGGGGTTTTTGCCAGTATCTTATCCTCTTCTACTTCCTTATCTCCTATACTCCATTGCACTATCTCCTTAACCTATAGCCTCACACAATTCTCTGTTTTATTCTTTCAGTCTTCAATTTATATTCTGTTCTGTACTATACCCAAGATTTCTTACACTATTTTAAAATTTTACCTTTCCTTTTGCAGCCACCTTGGACTCAAATTCACTTGTCCACTTAGATAAAATGGGTAATCTGATGCATGAACCAGCAGTTGGTATGTATGTATGTATGTATGTATGTATGTATGTATGTATGTATGTATGTATGTAAATTTTTACCCATCTCCCCACAACTCTGGGGGAAGCTCCCCACAACTTTGGTCAGCTTACAACATTAAAATGAATCATTAATATATGTGTATAAATCAATAAAATCATATTAAAATTTCAATAAAATCCAGATTATAAGTAAAGATGTGGAGGAAGGAAAAAGAATATGGTGGGGGGGATGTCGGAACTGCTATTAGTCAATCAACCACCTCCAGCATGAAATTGCCTCATTGGGACCCCAAGTCAACTGGAAGAGCCAGGTCTTCAGCCTCTTGCAGAAGGTCAGAAGGTCATTTCAGGGGGCAAGTTGTTTCAAAGGGCCAGGGTCATGGCAGGGAAGTTTCTTCTCCTGGATCCCACCAGGTGAAATGTCTTGACTGATGGAATCTGCAGCATGCCTCCTTTGCTGTTATGTGTGGGACAGGCCTGTCCTACAGAGGTAAGACAACTCCTCAAGTAACCTGGTACATGCCATGCATGGCTTTATAGATAATAACCAACACCTTGAATTGCACCAAGAAGCAAACTGCCAGTCAGTGTGTCAGGGTTCCAAATAGCATCCAAAATTAAACCACAGTCCATGGCAACATATTGCTCAAAGTTCCAATTTATTAAGAGAGCCATGTTAGCACATCTGGGAAAACCTGAAACTGAAAGCTTTTCAGTTTTCCCCACCCAGTTGAAAGTTCATGATCTTGCACCCATAAATCCATCACATGGTCCAATCTTCCACTGCCATGCTGGCAGTTCCATCCATCCAGTTCCGGTCAGGTGCAGAGGTGCAGAGACAAATAATGACCTTGGCTTTCTAGAAAGGAATTTTATTTTGGCTACACAGCATTCCACTCCGTACAATCCCTCCTCCCATTTTCTGACAATAGAAAAGGCATAGTAGAATAATAGAAAGTGTGGCAGGCCAAAGATCCAAAAAGAATATAGCTGTAGGGCTGAAACAGTGCAGTACTCAGAATAGTGACACACACACACACACACACACACACACACACACACACTTTCAAATCATTGGAAAAATATCCAATCCAACTTGTTATCAGTGAAGCTTTGTGTGTGTGTGTGTGTGTGTGTGTGTGTGTATGTATGTGTGTGTGTGTATTTGTTTGAGAGAGAGTGAGTGAGTGAGAGAGGGAAGGGGGTAGGAGAGATAATCCAATCCAACTTCTCTCTCTGTGTGTGAGTGTGTTTGAGAGAGGGGGGAGGGAGGATGAGAGGAAGGAGGGGAAGGGAGAAGAAAAAGAACGACGGAAACTTCTTTCACAAAGGAAATGCTGTTACTTTAAATCGGAACTGAGCATGCCTGGTTGTGGAATTCTGGGAGTTGAAGTCCACAAGTCTTAATAACTTTAAATTGAAAATGTGCAGAAAGAACAAATTGCTTATATGGTTATAGGTCATATGGTTTTGTGTTTTTTTTTAAGTTTTGGGGTTTGTGCATTATGAGCATTGTGTTTCTAAAAGGGTTTGGTGATTCCCTGCTTGTGAATTGAGCCACACTTTGTCTAGGGTCATTATCTCATTATCTCTATCTGGAAGGCATGTGGAATGAGCCTCAGGCAGGCTTCTTTGTTAGCAGAAAGAAAGAAAAACAGCACAGCAATTTAGGGCTAGAAGGCTGCTAGGAGGTTATCCAGTCCAACCCCCTACTGCAGCAGGAAACCTTACATTGTATGGATTATTTTGGTGCCTCTAACATAGAGGAAAATTGCCAGAAAGGAGAAATAGTTTACTAGGACGAGCCTGCCATGCAGAGATAGTCCTTGAGTTATGACTACAATTGAGCCCAAAATTTTGGTTGCTGAGCAAGAGCGTTGTTAAGTGAGCTTCACCACATTTTATCCAATGCATGACATCTCCTGGTGAGCGGCATCAAGTTGGCCACTCCCACTGGGTCACATGACTGCCAAGCCACTCCAACAAAACAGAATAGGTTCTAAAATAGGCCACACTTACAGAATAGGTTCTAAAAAAATTTGAAACCCACCACTGGGTTCCAGGGACATGTTTTGGTCTCAGATGCATTTAAGGTGGAAGGGAGTTTTCAGGCTTCACGTGTGCATTTATTTGAGATAGACTGCTAAGTTGCCAAGGGGAGTATAGACTTACATATGAGTTAGTGTGTTGGAATCCTAATAGCCCCTTGACACCTATGTATGGCTTTTATGGAGAGGTTTGTGTTCACTTAACCTTCCAGGATTGAAAAAAGATAATTGTACTGAGTGAATGTGAATTGGTCCACTGAACCTACCAAACATTTGGCAATAATTTGTCCACTTAGAGTTGACTGATGGAAACTTCTGTTCATGGAGGAGTTACTCTATACAAAATTTCCAGTTATAGCAAGCCCATTGCTTCAACTCACAGAAAGGGCAGTATGAAATGGAAAATATGCTATGAGCAAAACACAGACTATGCAGTCAGATTTATAGTGACATTTTGAATCCACCACTGCTTTAAGAATTCATTTGGGTTTGGCCAGGCACCCAGTCAGAAGCTGAAATGTCAGCATGTGAAAAAGGGAAAAATCTGAGAAGGATCTCAGTCTGTGTGTAACAGCTGAAAGAGATGCTTCTGATAACAGAAACTCAGATAACAGGAAAGCTATTTACTTTAATAAGGTGCTTACATGGCACAGAGATGGACTCCTTATTTCCCCTCTTTAAGTTAGAGGTTAAAATGGAGGAAAGAGCATTTAATGTATGGCTGAGCTTTCACTTTGGGTGAAAGTCCAGGCAAGAACAGACATTATTTGATGGCAGCAACTTTCACTAGCTGCTTTCTCTCCTCTCTGATTCTTTTCTGCTTACCAGGGATAAATTTTCTTTTATCTGTTGCTCAAGCAATCAAAGCGGGGCACGTTATATACTTTCATGGATTTAAAGAATCAACTACTTAACCCAACTATTCCCAGATTCTAATGATGTCATTGGAAACTTGTCTGATTCAATGAAATTCAATAGAGAAGGGCCATGCCCAGAGTTGCTGGAAGTTGGGCAAGACATACATTTAATAGCTGTTGATGATGATGCACGAATCCCATCCATTACTTTGAGCTACTGTACATGTGCTCAGCTGTGAGCTATTCATATGGTCTACTATTGTAATTATGGAGGTTATAGTAGATAGCTCAGAGCAGGGCATCTACGTTATGCCTTTGTATGGATATAAAAACTTGGAAGATGACAAGGATAGCATTATGATGCAATCCTCATCTTGCACATGCAATGTTGATGCATATGCAAAATAGTGGAGCTTGGATCACATCTCCATGCAGATATAATAGAAGCTGAACTTTTTCTTAAAGTACCAGACTGAATGCCTAGACCAGTGTTTCTCAACCTGGGCGACTTTAAGTCCTGTGGACTTAAGTCCTGTGGACTTGGAAGTCCACAGGACTTAAAGTCGCCAAGGTTGAGAAACACTGGCCTAGACAATATGGATAGATCACATACCCACTTCTCTATCTATCACCCTCCCAGGTAAACCAGAGATGAAACATGACAAGATGATCTGCTTCTATTACTTTATTATGAGACTGCATTAACAGAATCTTTAAGAATTAAAGGCATAAATTTCTCACCTGTACTTTTATTTGTTTTGATCCATTAAGACAGGTTAGAAAAATGGATCAGAGAAAGTTTCTTTCTCTGATGTGCTGGGCTCCTGCCTCTCTTGTCTGATTGTTTCCTAGGCAGCATCTCTTCCCCTTTCCCTCCAAGGTCATTCATGCATTTCATTGTACTAGCCACTTGTAATTCTTTCAGATATCTGAAAAGGCTAGTTATTTTTCAAAAAGTGTTGTTACATTCTATGAAAGTATAACAATAAAAATAAGTTAATGTTTATGGATGACAATTAAAAAAAATCCTAGTGACATTTTGCTCTGATTTTTCAGACTAAGTATGTTGCGACTTAGTCCCAACAAGATTGATGAGTATTATATTGGATGTGTTTTAATATGTATCTTCCACATCATCTTAAATTTTCTTAAATTATTCAATAATGATTACTACTCTGGGGAAAAAGTTGTTGCAATGACTTAGCTTTGAGTATCCATTTTGTTGAATACTATATTATTTCAAAACAAAGGGAAGCTTTCTCTGAATAGTTGAGATGCAAAATTGTATAGTTTCTTATTCGTTGTATGAAATGATATGTTTGGTATTTAATGAATTAAATAATAATGGCAATAATCAGCTGTCCTATATCTATTTATTCCTGGTGCCAATGGATGATTTAAATAAGGGAAACTGTTAAAAACTGAAACCACGAGAAAGAAGAATGACAGATGGCTTATTACTTAAAATCTTATTCCACAAATGAAACCATATTAAAAACTAGCAATAACTGCAATCCTTTAACATTAATTGGCTATTAAAATATTGTGCTTAGTATTACAGACTTGAATCTACGTAGCTTCAGAGGTGAATATTATTTTATTTATTTTACAAAGATTAACACAGATAAAAAGTGAAAAGTGTGCAGAATACTTTGAACTGTTATTTTTCCACTGGGAACCCTTTACAAAATTCTAAACTATTTATATTTCTGCATAGAACAACCAGCCCACTTACTTACTAAATTATGTTTGTCTTTAATGCTGCCTGAATTCCAAAGTTCTGCTTTATATGTTTTTGATACGACTGTAAGACTAATCAATTGTCTGTCTGTCTGTCTCTAGCATCTATCTATCATCTACCTACCTACCGACCACTCTTAAATAAAAAATAGCTACAAAATAATATGCTGGCTGGGGAATTCTGGGAGTTGAAGTCCACAAGTCTTAAAGTTCCCAAGTTTGGACATCCCTGCCCTAGGTAAAAGATATGTGTTTTTCACATGGTGTTATGATACATATTTCATCCTTTGTCCCCTTTTGAACCTCATGCATGTATATATTTACCTAAATATAAACTAACATTGTTCCTGCTCCTGATTAACAGGAATGTAGGAACAACATAATTATTTTATGTGATAATTACATTACAAATCATAAGTGATTTCTACATGAAACATCCTCATGAGGTAGAAGAACTAAAATACAAAATTTATGCCTTTCTTCTGGTGGCCTCCATCTCGTAGAACAGCCTCCTCCCCAGAGGTCATGACTAAGTGAGTAAACTTGACCTTTCTTCTTACCTTCGGAAAATCATGACATAAGAGCCTTTCAAAAAGACATATTTTGACAACGTTGTTTTCCCCAATATGACATAGTTCACTAGCCAGTTGACAAAAATCAGGAATCATAGCTGAGTCCTGCCAGTCACATTAGGATTTTAAAGATAAATATACTTGGAGAGACTATATAATTGGATTATATCTAAAAGATGGTGCTGCTGAAAAGAGAAGCCACCATTTAGAAAATTTCCTTTTTACTTAGAAACTGTCAGCCCACTAGTGGGATCACACTAAGAATTTGAATCTCCAGGAAGGCTAAAAGTATTTTTATTGACATTGACTATAATATAAAATCTTGAAAGTCTGATTGGTCTATCTTCTCCCTTTTATTGTCCAGTGAATAAGAAAGTATGTAACTGAATTGCTTTCCAGTGTTATCTTATAAAATTGTTCTTCTCCTTTTGCCTAAGTAATAATTCTTGCATAGTTCGGTGAAGGTCATCTTCTATACTGTCTACAAAAACATGGCTTAAAACAGTATAGAAAAGTACAAATAAAGGCAGGAGTAATAGCTCCAATGCAATATTAGATATGTACAGATATTAATGGATTTTAGGGAAAAAATAAAGTGCAAGAGCAAAAAAATACAGTTCTTCGACTGGAGCCAAAATATTCCTGTTAATTGACTGATATTGGCATCAGTCAATTACAGGCAGAGACAATTGGGACTGGATTGCCAGGACCAAGGACTACCTCCTCACATAAGTGAGTAGTAAAGACTCTCCTCTTCCCAGATCTTAATGTTCATTTGGGCACAAATATCTTGTGTACAGGTTTTACAAGTATGCAGATGTGGAAGTAATGGTTTTTCTTTTGTCTTTCATGAAGGCAAAGATACTAATAGGAAGTCTTCCCTACTATGAAAAACACATTTGAAAGAACTAGGATCATTTGTTGAGCAAGCAAATCATGTGTTACGCAAAATCTCATTCTTGTGATGTTCTATTGGAATATAGATCTTGGCATGATTTACACTGAGCTAGTCTTGTAGACTTTTTAATAAAAACCACACTCATTTTTCTTTGTTAGTTTCCATATGCTTCTCTTGTATTCAAATACCTTCCAGTTGGTGGGTAATTGAACATATGAAAGTTCTTCTTATTTGATAATTAAAGATTTTTTGTACTAAAATCAATGAGATGCCTGGCACTGAAAGAATGTAGATTCAAAAATTTATTGAGCTAGCTTTTGAGTAAATTTTCTTTTATTGATAGATCATTCAGTTGTGCTGATATGGATGGTTGATTTCATGCCGTTTAATTACTTTGGTATGTGTTCTAAAAGATGATGTGGCAAACAATGACTATGTACGACATGCAGTGACAGGTTGTTTAGTTAGTGAATTGAGTTTTCAAAAAATATTTATAGAATATTAATAATATAAAAGGTTTATATTTTTTATAGCAAAACTATATTTTTTAGGAACTTGGATAATGCCTAACTGAGAATAGTACAAGGAAGTTAAGTCTTATTCAAACAAATGAATAAGAGAATGACCCAGCTCGATAGTATACATTGGGAGGCAAGTAAATTAAAATGGTGGTCATGACTCCATAAATGAAACATTATTTCTTGGAATATGTGCACAATATCATAGCATGTATAAAAGTAAGAGAGATTTTATTGCAAAATAACAATTATTATTTTGACTTGTCCCTGCCTTAGCTATAACATGGAATCTTGACATTCTTAATTAATTTGTAGATCATAGTTACCATAGTAAAGGCTGTCAAATAATAATGGTTATTAAATAATGTCTTAATAGGCCATAGACATATCTTTTAAATAAAATCATAATTCATCAGATGCATGGCTTCGTACAAGTATTTAATTGTTCAAAGAATATCGCCTAAGAAATTCTTCAAAAGGACACAATCTATAGTTCTTCATTTACTAGTTATGAAGAAGTCAATACATTCTCATTAATGAAGAACAGTGTTCTTGCACTTAATATAAACTGGGCAAAGGAATGAGTAACCTGCATTTTATTGTACAATTCTTTCCCAGTTGAGTGCAGCCTCTTTGATTTCTCATGTTTCAGGGATTTTTCAAGGGAATATACAAGGAAAATTGTGTACTTGGACTTCACATTTTGCTTTTGCTAGTATTAAAGCTAGTTTTACCCTTGTAGTGTTGTTGGAGAATTTTTCTTTTTGGGAAAATTCTATGACATTGTTCACCCAGTTACTCCTCAAATTTTGTGAAGATTGAAAAGGTATTTGTGTCAGATCTAATATTGGAACTGTGACAATAAGTTCTTTGTCTTGTAGAAAATACCTATGTTAAAACACAAATATAGACAATAAATATATTAAATATAAATAGTTATAAATATAAAATAAAGATTACTTCCATTCTATTGTGATAAAATAAAATTTGGCACAAAATATATTATGAAATTGAAATAAATCTATTGAAAAAGTAACAAAACTAATTACACCACTAAAACCTTTTTTCACTCCATAGAAAATATTAATAAATTGAAAACAGATAAATCAGTTCATTGTTGCCTCCTCTTAAAACTGAAGACCTAAGAACAGATATCCAAATAAGTGAGAGAGAAAACAGTTTTCCAAATTTGTAAAAGATGTACAATGTTTAAATTTCTTGGTTTTAATTATATTCAACATTACTGTAACATTTCTCTTACATTTCTCAGTGCTACTTATTTATCATAAAAGCTAACTCATCATTACTAGATCAAATTTATTTTTGAATCTACATTGAGTTCATTGTTTCAAATCATATGGGAATAGACATTCCTTGGTAAATCAGAAAAATATATTAACATTTGTGAGGGATCAATTGGAAGTATAGCAAACAGTATGCAAGAATACATACTGTATCTTCAGATTTAGGCAGTTGCTTCATTCTGGTCTAGCCTCCAGCTGAAGAAATCAGGATTGAACATTCATTTAATTATTTTATCCATACAGACAACACAATTATATGACTTAAATATAACTTAATTATAACGTTTTGGGAATGTATGTGGCATATCCTCATGGTGAATAGTTTACTGCTTCCCTTACTCCTTACTTTGAAGAAGAAAATGCTAAAAACTAAGAGGCAAGAGGCCAGCCTGCCATAAATACAACCTTCAGACTTGTTTAAGTACAGTGAAATAAAAGAAAGCATTTTCCTTCTTCTCAAGATACAAGAGTGGCCAGACAAAGAAATTACAAGACCCTTCTATGCTACTGCAGACAATATCAGCGGCTGTGGAAAACGCATGGGCAAGGACCATGGCTGCCTGAGTTTTATCGCTTGGGTTTTCTGAGGAAAAAACGCTTAAAAGGTATGGAGCCAAGGTTTGAGGAGTGAACTGGAATGATTGGAATGCAAGAACAACATAGGGGGGATTCAGTGAGGCAGCTCATGGAGGAAAATATTGCTTCTGGAAGAGCTGTTCCCAGAAAACTCTACCGATCCTGCAACTATCCCACCAGCTCTGGTCGCCATCTTACCGGCTCCTGTCGCCGCGACTGCTGTTTTGGGCGCCGACCTGGCTTTGTTGTGTCAAGGGGGGGGCACCGTTTCATTGCTGTTTCCATCTGTCTCCATCTATCTCCAGCCGCCCCTGCTGTGTTGGGGCGGTTGCCGATCTTGCTGCTGTCCCGCCTGCTCCAGTCGCTGCTCTGTCTGTTTGAGCTGCCGTGCCTTGGCCTGCTACTTAGAGGGGACTGCTGGCCCTGCCGACCACTGTTTCATTCTCTCCAGCCGTCGACCTGCCCCTGCTGTCTTAGGGGGGGGGGCAGCTAACTTGCCGCTGTTTTGCCCACCCGGCCACCGTGACCGCTGTCCCATCACCGCCGTCCTGGCTTTGCCACATCGGGGGGGGGGGGGGCTGGATCATGCCGCTGTGCCTGCCCTGCTGCCTGTGGAGCCGTGGAGCTGAAGAAGCCTGTGTTGTTGTGACCTGGGGCTTGGTGGCTTGCCTTTGCCGCCGCCATTCCATCTTGGATGCAGTTCCCTCTCCCTCCCTCCTCTTCTTCCTTTACTGTGGCTTTGGCTTTGGACACCAATGGACGCTTCGATCTATGGCCCCCCAGAGGGGGAAAACAGGGTTGAAGAGAATTGGGAACTTGCTCCTTTCAACCAGCACCAGCCTTTCCAGTCCCCTCAGTCTTTGGCACCTTTCCCAGACTGCGTGGGGGAAGAGTGAGGAGTTTTCCTCCCCCCCCCCAAAATTGTTACCAGCTCAGCCAACTCAGACTGCGCTGATCTAAGAATCTGTGTTTTAACTTGTGTGCTGAGTGTATGATAGTACAATTGTGAGAATGAATGCGCCCACTTTTAAATTAATTAGTTAATTATTTTTATTGCTGTTGTATTTTTAACGATTATTGTGGGGTGTGTTTGTGTGGAATGCCTGTTGAATGAATGTGATGGGTCTGGGGATGTGACCTGGAACCCCCTCCACTGAGTGCAGAAGCAGAAGTGGATGGGGCCCCGGATCCGCTCCTCACCCTAGAGTGAATGCTGTGTGGGGCCTGCCGGGAAGAATGGGGGCTATGGGAGAGGGGGGGTCTACGGGTGGGGAAGAGGGTCGGAGCATTTCGGTCATGACCGGGAGGGGCAGATATGACGGGAGCCGTAGGTCTAGCCATTACCGGGGAAGAAGGACTCGCTACATTACAGCGATTCCTTGTTCCAGCCCTTCAGGTTCACCTCAAGAACCTGGTGGCAGAAGAGATCAGGGCCCTGATCTCAGGTTGCTGTTGCTAAATGCCAGGTCTGTTGTGAATAAGGCTCCCCTTGTCCGGAACTTGATATTAGACGAGGGGACAGACTGGCATGTATAACTGAAACCTGGTTGGGCCAAGAGGGAGGAGTCCCCCTCTCAGAAATGTGCCCAGATGGGTTTTGAGTGCTTCACCAACCACTACACCAAAGAAGGGGTGGGGGAGTAGCAATGGTTGTCCGGGAGTCATTAGTTCCTTGTAGGATCCCTGCCCTGGAGATTGTGTGTTGTGAGTCTCTCCTCTTGAAGTTGGACCTAGGGGTTCAAGTGGGCTTGTTTTTGATGTACCTACCTCCCAGCTGTGTCACAACAGCCCTGCCTGTGCTTCTGGAGTCAGTAGCCAGGTTGGCGGTGGAGTTCCCCAGACTAATGGTGCTGGGGGACTTTAATCTACCGTCTCTTGGCAAACACTCTGAAGGAGCACAGGAGTTCATGGTCTCCATGACAACCATGGACTTGACCCAAATAGTTCAGGGCCCAACTCATAGAGCGGGACACACACTCGAACTCATAGAGCGGGACACACACTATGAGCCGAGGTGGCGCAGTGGTTAGAGTGCAGTACTGCAGGCCACTTCAGCTGACTGCTATCTGCAGTTCGGCGGTTCAAATCTCACCGGCTCCAGGTTGACTCAGCCTTCCATCCTTCCGAGGTGGGTAAAATGAGGACCCAGATTGTTGTTGGGGGCGATATGCTGACTCTGTAAACTGCTTAGAGAGGGCTGAAAGCCCTATGAAGCGGTATATAAGTCTAACTGCTATTGACCTTGTATTTCTCTCGGGGCAGTGGAGACGTGATCTGGAATTAAGGGGAATAGAGACCTTGCCCTTGTCATGGTCAGATCATGACTTGCTGAGGGAGGTGGAGCCGATTAAGTGGTTCCGCCCCAGGCACCTGATGGACTCGATGGGATTTCAGAGGGAGCTTGGAGAGATACCTGACTCCCTTGCCTGCAACCCGACCGAATCCTTAGCCACTGCTTGGAATGCTGGGGTGACTGAGGCACTAGATCGGATTGCGCCTTTGAGGCCTCTCCGCGGCAGTGGATCCAGGAGGGCACCTTGGTTTACCGAGGAACTCCAGGAGATGAAGCGCCAAAAGAGACGCCTAGAGCGACGTTGGAGGACTAGTAACTCTGAATCTGATCGAACACTACTAAGAGCCTTTATTAGGACTTACTTAGTGGCGATACGGGCGGCAAAATGCACTCATTTTTCTGCTCTTATTGTGTCCGCGGAATCTCGCCCAGCTGCCCAGTTCAGGGTGACCCGCTCCCTCCTGAAAGGTGAGGGGGTGGGGGAACCCCTGCAGGGAAGAGCTGAGGAATTTGTTCAGTTTCTGTCGGACAAAATCACTCAGTTTCAGATAGACCTAGACTCCATTTGGGCAATACCAGCCGAGGTGCCGAGGGCAAGTCTAAGTCGGTTTTTTTGGGATGAGTTCGATTTTGTCATCCCTGAGGAAGTGGACAAGGCCATGGGAGCAATGAGCGCCTCCACCTGTTTACTGGACCCGTGCCCCTCCTGGCTGGTTTCGACCAGCAGGAAGGTGCACTGGATCACCAATGCTTCTTTGCAGGAGGAGTCTTTCCCACAACCATTAAAGGAAGCGGTGGTGAGACCCCTCCTCAAGAAGCCTTCCCTGGATCCAGCCGTCTTGAAAAACTATCGTCCAGTCTCCAACCTCCCTTTTTTGGGGAAGGTTGTTGAGAAGGTGGTAGCGCTTCAACTCTGACAGACCTCGAATGAAGCGGATTATCTGGATTCCTTTCAGTCTGGTTTCAGGCCTGGGTACAGCACAGAAACCACTTTGGTCGCACTGACTGATGATCTCTGGCAGGCAAGGGATAGATGACATTCCTCTATCCTGGTGCTTCTTGACCTCTCAGTGGCTTTCGATATCATCGACCATGGGATCCTTCTGTGACGTGGAAGGTGGAAGTGGGAGGCACCGTTCTACGGTGGTTCTCCTCCTACCTCTCTGGTAGATCGCAGTCGGTGTTGGTCGGGGGACAGAGGTCAACCCCTAGGCCCCTCAATTGTGGGGTGCCACAGGGTTCGGTCCTATCCCCCCTCCTATTTAACATCTACATGAAACAGCTGGGTGAGATCATATGATGGCACCGGATAAAGTACCATCAATACGCAGATGATAAGCAATTGTATCTATCTGCCCCATGCCAGCTTAGTGTAGCGGCGGACATGATGTGCCGATGCCTGGACGCTGTCAGGATCTGCATGGGGGTAAACAAACTCGTGCTCAATCCTGACAAGACCGAGTGGCTGTGAATGCTGCCACCGAAGGACAGTTCAGACAGTCCATCCTTGATCCTGGGGCGTGAAAATTTACACCCCTTAGAGAGAGCCCACAATTTGGGGGTCCTCCTGGATTCACAGCTGACACTGGAATACCACTTGTCGGCTGTGACCAGGGGGACCTTTGCCCAGGTTTGCCTGGTGCATCAATTGAGGCCCTACTTGGATCGGGGCGCACTTCAAACAGTCACCCACACCCTTGTCACCTCAAGGCTGGATTATTGCAATGCGCTCTACATGGGGCTACCCCTGAAAAGTGTTTGGAGACTACAGCTAGTCCAGAATGCGGCTGCGCGAGCGATATTGGGTGTACCGAGATACACCCATATTACACCTATCCTCCGCGAGCTGCACTGGCTGCCAATTGGTCTCCGAACACAATTCAAGGTGTTGGTCATTACCTTTAAAGCCCTACATGGCTTAGGACCAGCGTATTTGCAAAACCACCTACTGCCACATACCTCCCAACGGCCGATAAGATCCCACAGGGTGGGCCTCCTTAGGACACCGTCAGCCAGACAGTGTCAGCTGGCAGGGCCTCGGAGGAGAGCCTTCTCTGTGGCTGCTCCGACCCTGTGGAATCAGCTACCCCCAGAAGTCCGGACATCACCCACCCTCATGGCCTTCAGAAAAGCTGTTAAGACCTGGCTCTTCGGCAGGCCTGGGGCTGTTGACCTTATTATGTAGAGTCCAGCCCCAATCACAACGTATGCATGTTGGAGAATTTTTAAATGTTTTATTTTTATTTTGTTTGTTTTCTTTTGTTCTGTGTAAGCCGCCCGGAGTCCTCCGGGATTGGGCGGCCTATAATCTAATAAATTAAATTAAATTAAATTAAATTACTGTTTTCTGTTTCTCTGCTCTAAAGATATAGCCCTATTACATGAGTGGTGAAAGTCTGCTTCTACTTTCACTGAGTAACCAGTCTCTATTTCTTTGAAATGGGATTTCAAGGTTATTCAGATTAAGAAATGGAAACCTTAAATCAGAGTATTCCCTTCCTAACCTACAGTGTGACTGTTGGTAGTGTTTGAAGAATATGGTGGGTTTTTTTTTAAGAATTGGGATGATGTTTTGCTTAAATTGAACCAACTGCCCTCAGTTTAAATAATAGTTTATTACAACAATCAAGATCAAATCTTGGCTTCTGATACAGTCTTAATTCAGTTGTGATGCTGCAGTTACTATTTCAGATATTATGAGAATCTGGAATTAGTCCTGGAGTTCTTTTCATGGTGACAGGGAAAGAGAGGTAATAGGGCCCTATTTGGACAAATAATGCTAAGCTACAGTTCCTTGGAAGTTGGTAAATCCCATGCCACTTTTCTTTTTAAAGTCGGTATCATTAAGCACCTCACAAACACCTTTTGGATGATATATGTCTTTGGAAACAGATAGGTAGAGTTGTTGACAGCAGACAAAACATATATATTCCTACACAGCAGCATGGGTTGTGGATCTGGTGTTATAATACCTTCTCTCAGCAGCTTCTCTTGCTATCAGTCACCAAAAGTTACTGACTCCAATTAAATTTGGTGCACTATCTCTTCAAAGAAAGAATGAAAGACAGAAAACATTTTTTTTACCCTTTTCATGCTGATGCTAGAGAACTAAGACCTGTGACAATTTGTATGAATCCTGAAATCAATCATTTGAAACATACTTCTTTTATGAAACCTGTTTCTGCTACTAAAACTGTCATCTCCAGAGCTAATCCCTTTACTTACCTGTAATGAATAGATGTGCTTATTATATAAAATGGAACAATCACACAATGCATTTATTATGTAAAATGAAACAATGATGGAGAAATGTTGTTTCTGTGCTTCTGAGAGCTAAAGGTATATGAAAGAGGTGGAGAAATGTCTGATGCCGAAAATCTGCATTATGAGTCAAGTGTACTTAAAGGGGTGTCATTATTTCCATGCAGTTTGGAAGGATCTTTATGGGAAGCATGATGCCTGCTTCAGCTCTTAGGTAATTTACAAAGCAAAGGCATGAAACTATTAGCTAGAAGTGAAGTTACATGATTGGGCTTCTTGTTTTTCTTTGTATTTTATGCTAGTAGAAGCTACTGAATCAACAAAATGGAGCAGAAAAGGAGTCCAGCCTTTGGGCCTAACATGGATTACACAACTGTGTCCTGTAGATAACTTCGACTCATATTATAAATCCTACTACCATAATATAAGATTCATCTCCTCTCCTCTTTCCTTTCCATCAGCCAGATCAATCTCCTTATTCTTAGAACCACAGATCAAAATAAATCTAATTTTCACAATAAAAGTTTTATTTTATACAACCAATTGACATTGAGGAGTAATGTTTGTTAGTGTGTGGCATCCAGAATTCCTTTTAACTTCAATGGTTTTTTTATATTCTGATAAACTAATAAACTTTATATATGAAATGTATATAATACATTAATGTAATATCTTTATTAGCTAAAACTATTTTTTAGTCCTAGTCTGTTACTCCTTTTTGAAGATCTGCACCATTTTCGAGACTTCTTTATAGTTAAAGAGGGTTGCCAGAGGTAAGTTAAAATAAGGAAGTGTGGGGCATTGTTCCCTCTAAGGTGCACGGCTGCGCGGCCGCGCACGTGGAAAGAAACCCCCGCGCAGCAGTTTCTAACTGCCGCGCAGAGATTTCTGTAAAGCAAAAGTGGGGAAGTCCTTTGCAGGCGCCTACAACTGGCCGCCTGCAAAGGACCTCCCCAGACTTGTTTTGAAGAGCCATGCTCTTCAAAGGGGGATTCCTTCCTGCGAGACCTCGTCCAGAAAATGTGGGGAGCGGCAGCGGAGACCCGGGGCTGCTTCTGCTGCATCTGCTGGACTATGGGGCTGGGAAGGGGGCGGGAAGAGCGGCGGGGCTGGCGGTGGCCGGCAGTGGCAGGCTGGTTCGCCTCCTCCTCCTCCAACAGCACTGCTGGATTTCCGCCCAACACTGCGGGGGCGCCAGCGGGAGCTTTGGCGGCTTCACCTCAGCCACAGTGCTGGGCAGCAAATGTGTTGGTGCTGTTGGAGGAGGAGGAGGAGGCGGCAGCAATAGCACCTGAGGACAGGACAAGAAGCAATGGAAACTTGTCAGAAGGAGACTCAAGCTGGAAATAAGGAGAAATCTGACAGTAAGAACAATTAAAATCAATGGAATCTTAATTCATTTTCAAAAGACTGGACGGCCATTTGTCTCAGATGATATAAAGACTCCTGCCTTGGACAAGGGGCTGGACTAGATATGGGACTAGGTATTGCTAGTTCAATGCACATGCGCTCCACTTTTAAGATGCTGAAAAAATCCCCATGACCTGCAACAAAATTCATTCTTCCGCTCTTATCTTGCCCTAACTTCTGATAGGTTCCTGAAATATAGATCTATAAAATTTAGTGAAAATATTTCTATCTATTTTAATACAGACTCGTAAAACAGATTGGGACAAATGACATTAGTGCTCTGGGATAATAGCAGGTTTACTCTATTTGGATTTTCAGATAAAAGGTATCTTTTGTGCTAAGTTCTAACAATGTAGTTCTCTAATGTAACTATGAAACAGTCCAAATATATAATTCCCCTCAGGGAGGAATTCTGGGAGTTGAAGTCCACAAGTCTTAAAGCTGTCACATTTGAAGACCCCTGGGTTTTTTTCCCCTAAAGGGTTAGGGGTGCAAGGGTCTTGTAACAACAGCTTTAAGACTTGCGTGCTTCAAATGCCAGACTTTCTGAGCCAACATTTTGGTTGCTAAGCAGGAGCGTTGTTAAGTGATACTGATATTATATAACACTTTTAATTAAGCGGGTACCTTAAATAAACATAACTTTGAATTTCAAATAATACTGATTTTGTTGTTGTCTTAGGTGACATTTGTGAAAAAAATTCAGGTGCTCAGGCATGAAAATATGCCGCTCAAACACTATACTTTTCTGCTCACACTGAAAAAAAATTAGAGGGAACATTGGAGTGGGGTATCATTTTTAAGCTTTGATGACATGAAATATAAAGACAGAAAGTTGTGGCATCCACCATTCCTCTTCCAGCCATCGCCCCAAAATTTGGAGTGTACACACACACACTTTCTGTCTCTCTCACACACACTTTTCCATGTGCTTAATTTAGATATTAAAAGAGCAGAAGCGAGACAGCTTAAGAGACATCAAAACATTAAAAATGGATGAGTAGAGAAACTAGTTCAGCTATCTAGCCCAAATATCATTTAAGGGATCTTTGGCTTTCACATCCTTCCTTGTGAAGAGTATTTTGCAAAGAATTTTAAATCTTTGATCAAGACCATTCTATCCTGATGCAGCAAAAGACCAAAAAGTAAAAAAAAAGAAAAAAAGATGAGGTTCAGAACAAATGAGACCTGGAAAACAAATTGTCTGTATTAATATGGAAATGCATGATTATGGTTGGATTATTATCCTGCCTACTTTTAAATTATCCTAAATTAGGATGTTATGCAGAAAAAGCATTAAGTATGAAAAATACGTTTTGCTAATAGTGCTAACACTAAATGGGAAATTTTTTATCAGCATCAAATCTCATTATATGTTAATTACTAAATGCTAAATCTACTAAAATAGATTAACTAGCCATTTCAATGGAATCCTCAATTTAATCTCAGAAAAGATACAATGATTGCATTAAAAAAACAATATGTGCAAATAAAATTTCCTGGTTTCCAAAGGCAGACTGAAAGTATTTACTGTTGATATGTTACAGTTAAAGTTAACATAATCGATGAGAGTAGAGGGAATCTGATTAATTTTTAAAAGCACATTCTTCCAGAATATAAGTCATTCCATCTGGTCCTTTACTATCTGAAATTTGGGTAAGCATTAACTGCACCTCTGCATCCAAGTCATTAAAAGAAAAGATTAAAGAGTATGGAGCTCAGGACTGAACCTAGTTGACAGCACTTTTGACACCTGTTTGAGGAGAAACCGATGATGAACACTGTTTGATTAAAGTTTTCAAACTAGTTGTAGATCCGTGCAATATACATGCCAGTCAGGATGTATTTAGATAACTTTTTATCAGGTTTGTAAAAAGCATTGCTGAAGCTTAGACATGTTAGCCCACGGCATTCTCATGATCAATTAAAGAAATTACTAGGTAGCAGATTCCGGTCTCCAGGTCATTAGTTGGATCCTGAATCTGGATCCACCTTTCCCATCTTTTATGAGATAGGGACAATAGATATCTTCCACTACTCACTTGAAGTTTCATCTGTTCTGCTTAAGATTCAGAGACCAGCACTATAGAGCATATTCTTGCAGAATAGAAGCATGGATAGGTGTTATGTGGGTGAACCGAGGTGCACCCACGATCACTCGCGCGGCCGCGTTCTGGACTAGCTGAAGTCGCCGGATGCTCTTCAAGGGCAGCCCCATGTAGAGCACATTGCAGTATTCCAGCCTAGAGGTCACAAGGGCCCGAGTGACTGTTGTGAGAGCCTCCCGATTCAGGTAGGGTCGCAACTGGCGCACCAGGCGAACCTGGGCGAATGCCCCCCTGGTCACAGCCATTAAATGGTGGTCAAACGATAGCTGTGGATCCAGGAGGACTCCTAAGTTGCGAACCCTCTCTGAGGGGTATAAAATTTGACCCCCCAGCCTGAGTGATGGAATATTGGTCGAATCTTTGGGAGGGAAACACAACAGCCACTCGGTCTTTTCTGGATTGAGCACAAGCTTGTTAACCCTCATCCAGTCCATAACAGCTTCAAGGCCTCGGTTCATCACGTCTGCCGCTTCATTGAGTTGGCACGGGGCGGACAGATACAATTGAGTATCGTCCGCATATTGATGGTATCTAATCCCGTGCCTGCGAATGATCTCTCCCAGCGGTTTCATGTAGATGTTGAATAGTAGGGGGGATAAGACCGAGCCCTGAGGCACCCCATAAGTTAGGGGCCTAGGGGACGATCTCTGCCCCCCCACTAACACCGACTGCGACCTGTCCGAGAGGTAGGAGGAGAACCACCGCAACACGGTGCCTCCCACTCCCACCTCCCGCAGTCGTCGCAGAAGGATACCATGGTGGATGGTATCGAAAGCCGCTGAGAGGTCAAGGAGGACCAGGATGGAGGAGTGTCCTCCATCTCTGGCTCTCCAGAGATCATCGATCAATGCGACCAAAGCGGTTTCTGTGCTGTAACCGGGTCTGAAGCCTGACTGGAAGGGGTCTAGATAGTTTGCTTCCTCCAAGGACCGCTGGAGCTGGAAGGCCACCACCTTCTCAACAACCTTCCCCAGGAAGGGGAGGTTGGAAACTGGACGATAGTTATTAAGGATAGCTGGATCCAAAGATGGCTTCTTCAGGAGGGGTCTCACCACCGCTGCTTTCAGTGCGGCGGGGAAGTTCCCCTCCCGAAGCGAGGCGGTCACAACCGCCTGGATCCAGCCTCGTGTCACCTCACTGCAGTTAGTAACCAGCCATGAGGGACACGGATCCAGTACACAGGTGGAGGTACTTACAGCCCTCATGGCCTTGTCCACATCCCCGGGGGTAACGTCCTGAAACTCAACCCAGAGCTGTTCTAGTTGATCCTCCTGTGCCTCGGCTGGAATTGCGGGGGTGGAGTCCAAGTCCGACCGAAACCGAGCAATTTTGTCCGCTAAGAATTGGGCATAATCTTCAGCTCTGCCCTGCAAGGGTTCCCCCGCTTCCCTTTTATTCAATAGGGAGCGGGTAATCCTAAACAGGGCGGCTGGGCGAGACTCAGCGGACGCAACCAAGGTGGCTATGTGGGATCTTTTTGCAGCCCTAAGTGCCCTGGTGTATTCCTTGGTGCAGGTGGTTACCATTGCTCGGTTCGATTCGGACTTATCGGACCTCCAACGGTGCTCTAGGCATCTCCTCCGGCGCTTCATCTCCCGGAGTTCCTCGGTGAACCAAGGAGGTCTCCGGGATCCGCCGCCTCGGAGGGGCCACAGTGGCGCAATCCGGTCGAGGGCCTCCGATGCTGCCGAGTGCCACGCAGCAACCAGAGTCTCTACCGGACTGTGGGCGAAAGTGTCAGGAATAACCCCAAGCTCTGTCTGGAACCTTGACGGTTCCATAAGGCGCCTGGGGCGGAACCACCTGGTCGGTTCCTCCTCCCTACAGTGGGGGTTTGGTCTCCGGAAGTCGAGCCTCAGTAGGCAGTGGTCTGACCACGACAGGGGTATGATGTCGTTCCCCCTCAGACCAAGATCACAAATCCACTGCTCCGAGAGAAATACGAGGTCAAGCATGTGCCCCGCCGAATGGGTTGGGCCTCGAATTACTTGGGTCAAGCCCATGGCTGTCATGGAAGCCATGAACTCCTGCGCCCCCTCAGAGTTTTCACCGAGCGACGGCAAATTAAAGTCCCCCAGGACCATCAACCTAGGGAACTCAATTGCCAGCTCGGCTACCGACTCGAGGAGCGAGGGGAGGGCTGCTGCAACGCTGTTGGGAGGCAGGTACGTTAACAGCAGACCCACTTGACCCTTGAGGTCCAACTTTAACAGCAAAGACTCACACCCGACAATCTCCGGAGCAGGGACCCTACGAGGAACTAACGACTCCCGGATAACAGCGGCCACACCCCCACCCCTTCCCTGGGCTCTCGGCTGGTGTAGCACCTGAAATCCTTCTGGGCACAGCTCTACAAGGGGGACTCCTCCCTCTGGGCCCAGCCAGGTTTCAGTAATACATGCCAGGTCTGCCCTCTCGTCTAAAATTAAGTCCCGGACGAGAGGAGCTTTATGTACGACAGACCTGGCATTTAGCGACAACAGCCTGAGACCAGGGTCCTGACTACTTACGCCATCTGGTCTCGGAGTGGGACTCCTAGGGCCGGAAGGAGGGATCTCTATAATGTAGCGAACCCTCCTTCCCCGGTAATGGCCTGCCCTAAAGTCCCCACCGTATCTGCCCCTCCCTGTTACAACCGTAATACCCCGACCCTCTCCCGTGTCTCGAGTCCCCTCAACCACCCCCATGGCCCCCGCATCTCCCGGCCCTTGCAAAAATAGATGACTGAACTTGATTAAACCTGAATTCTGATACACCAGGGCATTGCTGTGGTGGTGGAGGAGGAAGAGACGATTGTAGAATAGATATTGGACTTTTCTCAGATTTATTTATTTATTTATTTGTTTGTTTGTTTGTTTGTTTGTTTGTGTCCATATCACCACCTAGAGATCCTAGATGACATACATCATGAAAATATAAAACAGTAAAACATAACAGAATACATATACATGATAGCTGCTGATTAAACCTATTGCCACAGATGCCAAGAAACAGGATCCCTAACACAATCAGGGCCCCAGGACCAGGCACATAACCAGGTCTTCTCAGTTTTACAAAACACCAGTAGAGCTGGGTCATCCTGATTTCTGCAGGGAGAGTGTTCCAGAGATCATAGGATATGGCAGAAAAGGTACATCTCCTTGTCCCCATTTGGCCAACATTTCTGGCTGACAGGATCCATAATATGGCCATTCTGCTGGATCAGATTTAGAAATGGTCCTTCAGGTAATTATAAAAAAACAACTAGAACAATTAATGGAGTCATCTATGTTCCCAAGCTTGGCATGCAAAATTTCTATTCCCAGGGAAATGAGATGAATTAAAGTATGAAATGTCAAAGTTCAGTAGAATATAATAACAAGGAGAAAGAATTTTCTTATTCTCCATTTAAATATTCAATACAGTGTCTACATGCAGAGCTTCCTGCAATAGTGTGTGCATGTGTGTTTGTGTTTGTGGGGAATGGAGACAAAGTGCAAGGAAGGTAAATATTGCTAGATTTGAGAAAGTGATGCAGAGAAAGTGGTCCTCCAATGCAAAATGCAATTCAAGGAAAATGTCTCTTTCATCTTTTATGGAGCTTTGTAACAATAGACAGGAAAAGGGAGGAAAAAGATTAAAAAATGATAAACATTACTAATGCAGATTGTAAATGAAGACAATTAATACTAGCAGCAGATGCTCAATGTCTGGTCAACAGCCAGTCAATTGGAGATCTGCCTTGCTCCCTCCCTCCCTCCCTCCCTCCCTCTTTCTCTCCCTCTCCTCCTTCCTCCATCCCCCTTTCTCTCTCACACACACACAAAACTTCCAAGTGTCTCGGATTTATGTTTGCAATTTCCCTTTTCCTCTTTAGTGTGATGTGCATATAGCAGGCAGATTATTTTCTCTATTTCTCTCACTCATTTACTCAATTGCCTATTTCCAATAGAATAATTGAACAGGATATAGATTAAGATGTATTTAAGCCTGTATACATGGCTAGTTATCATGAGCTGGATTTGCCTTTGTCAGAGAGGAAAATCAGAGATAAGAAAAGAGATGGAAATGGGGAAGGAATTTTGACTATGTACTAAGACAAGAATTAACCATGGAAAGAATAATTAATGAGCCCCAAAAGCATGTGCAGGGATTCAGAATTACACTGTTTGACAAAGACTAGGCTAGGGTCTTAAAATTTCTGGATGTTTGGCTTCAACATCCAAATATCAAATATCTGTCTATTTCTTGCAATTCTTGGGACCGCTTGAGCATTTTCCACAAGTTCTCCCCCCATTAAGGAATGTTTAGGTGGTAAATGGGGGAGGGGGAGAGCATTGCTTTGTTTGCATTGCCCACAATCACTCATTCTATTCTCCTGCACTCCTTCCACAGACATTATGCCCAAGGGTCACCTGTCAAGGACATAAACAAATGATGCCTCCCATACTTTGACTAAGGTTTAATGGATAACCCAGGTTTCTTTTCCTTCCAGTGATGCTGCTTCAGATAATTGGCTTCTATTTTCCAAGCTGAAGAGAAATCGAACAATCTTTGCTTGTTTTCGGGTATCTGGTCAGTTTGCTAAAATGAGTTAGACAACTACCATGGCTATATGTGTGTTGTTGTTTGCCCTCCTTTTCTATGGTGTATGGGAATAACAGACAAGAAGAAAGATCACTTTGAGATAGACAGAAAAAATATGTCTGATAAATTCATTTTTATCAGATTTATTCACCCAAATTGTCTGACCATGACCCTGATACTTACAAGTTTAGTGGATTAAAAAATGGGATAAGTCTAGCAAGACAAATCCATGTTGACTTCTGTTTATAATGGCATTTCAAGGTGATTATAGGTCAACCTTTTTATGTCTGCTTTAAAATCTTTTCTGATATTAGTGTCAGTCTGACTGGCCTTCAGCTAGTCAGCTTTTTGTCCTGTTTAGTAGCAAGAGACAAGAGTTGGTCTTCTTTGGTCATTTGGCACCCCTTAAATTGTCCTGGATTTTTCAGAGATAATACTTACAATTTCTGCCAGATCATCAGTTAGTTTCTTTAGTATTGTGAGATACAATTGGTGTCTTTTGGGAGATTTAACTCATTCGAGGTAAACAGGCATTCTCTGATATTTCCATCAGGCTCAGGTTTCAGTTCTGTTCCCTCATGACCCTGTTCTTTTTCTATGAGAAAAAAAGAATCAAAATACCATTGCAGTAGCTCTGCTTTTGTTTTAGCATGTTGCCTTCTTCATTGACTATAATGATTTTTCTTTTTGGTTTGAACTTACTGAAAGGAGCCTTTTTTATTATACTTAGCATCTTTGGCTAACTTATTGCATTCTGAATTTTGTTTTCCTGATACTTGTTCTGTGGTTCTAACCAGGTCCTCTTTTCATTTCCTGTACATTTTCTTTCTTAATCAATGCTCTGATTTTCTGTTTAAATCAAGAACTCACACACATACTATGTAACATAGCAATAACTGCTAGATTGCAGTTGGATTTAATAAATAAATGCGCCAGCACCATACATATAGCATTCCAACTATTTCCACTATATCACTTCCATATGGAAGTAAAATTCCATATTGATTGATATCAGTACAAGAATAGTTGATCCTGCTGTGCCCTTTTCCATTTCCAAAGGGGGGGGGGAAATCAGTAAGAAGACTATGCGTGGCAGAGCTTGTCCTGCTTTGGACAAAATAGGCACAATTCTTTGAAATATTTGCAATTTGCTTTTGGAAATTATCTTACACATCTTCATTTTGCTTTTTAGTGACAGTAGACACCAACTAAAGTATTGTGTTTATTCCTCTACTTACTTTGATCCAATGCTTTCTGCAGCATTTTTAAGTATATTCATTCACTTTGATTTCTGAGCAGGAATGGATATTTTTTAAGATACAGTGCAATTTTTTCCTCTCTTCTTTTCTATTGCTTCAGTTCATTTTAAAGAAATTACATCCTGCAGCTATAATTGCACTGGGTCTCCATTACAACTATTAAATCAATTTTCCCTTCTGCACAAGGCTCAAGCTCATCTTGTTTATTTCCCATACCTTAGCATTAATGTATAGACAACGAAGGTCGTGGAGTTTAAGAGCTGGTGTCATTTTTTAATTTGTCCTTCAATAGTTTAAGAGGCACCATTTCAGCAACTCTCTCACTTTTGACAATGTATAAGGCTGTTATTTCAGAGTTTTCATTTCAACTTCTTAAGGATTCATTATAAAGTCTTTGTAATCAAACTCAATACAGCTTAGACAATTACTTATTTACCTATGCTTTTGAGTTCTAATCAATCTTGTATCATCTAGACTACTAAATCTTTCATATGGACTACTCAGATAATATAATCCCAGAAACCAGATCTCTCCTGTTGGCACTATCAGTGTATCCAATCATTTATTTGCCATATTCTTATTTTTTTCTTTCTGTCCCCATACATAGACTAAAGGAATATGATCATACCACCCAAGCTCCTTGAGTCTTAGCTTCCTTCTGAGTTGTTCAAATCCTGTGGTAATCCATAACAATATCTTTTCAGATGTTTATTATACACAATATGTCTGCTAGGAAGTAGGGGTATGAGGAAGCCAATAAACTCTAACCTTGGATTTAGTATCTAGAATACTCTAAGAAAAGGTTCATGGATCTCAGAGGCTTTGTAAGGAGCAGATCCATTTCACTGGAGTGTGAGATCACAGCGAGTGACCTTAACTGCATGCTGCACGCTTAACTGACTGTACTTTGTTTTGCAACCTCCCTGCTACCCCATTCTACTTTGTGCTTCTTGCCTTCTTCCTTTTTTTCACTTCTGCCTTTTATATTATGGTTCATTTTCTAACTATCTGTGCAGAAATGCCATGTGGAATTTGAACCTGCTATTATTATTTTTCTTTTTAGCTAAAGTTATGTTATTGTAACAAAACGTGTATTTAAAATTGCTGCACGAAATGAAAAGGTCTGTTACCTATAACAAGCATAGAACGTATAGATAGGAGAAGAATACATAAAGGAAGAAAAGATTTTGGAAGTTACACAAGGTTAACAAATGGAAAAAATTCAATGTACTAAACATGTTTATAATTGTTAGTACCAAAAAGTTATATACAGAAGAAACTATACAGTTACAAGGGTGTGTATGAGAAGAGGATAGAAAAGAAGCAAATCGCCCATTATTTAAGGCCAATCTTTTTTTAAGAATCAGGTAATAGAAATATTTTCTCTTCTTTGTCATCATACTTAGACTTAGCCCACACCTGCAAAATATCTCACTCAACTTTCCAACTATTTATTCTGTATCTTGCAGAGAATATAAATGTTGGTGCCAAGAATTTGCAGTATAGTCATAGAACACCCATAAACATAGCTACCTAGGAGCCACAATTAAATGTGAATGATATTCTATGAGCATCCTGTTTTATCTAACTTTTGTCTCAATACTGGTGGGATTTAACACCTTGCTTTCCTGTATATAGCCCAGGATTAACAATGACATTTGTTCATCCATGAACAATCTGGTACAAAATAAAACAATGCAATATAGTTCTTCTTTTATAATCATTGAGTTTGGAGCTAATTTAGACTATTGAATTTAACTCCTGCTAAATGCAGGAATCTAAATTAAAATCACAAAATAACTATCAATTAATACAAACAAAAAAGTCGACCCAATGTTTGCTAGAAGATATCTAGGTTTTTACTTCTTGAGGATAACTAATCCTATGTTAGGTTGTACTCTTAATATTAGGAATTTCAGCAAATTAAAACAACATATAATCCTAAAGAATGACTGGTATGTAAGTCTATTATCCTGTTCTGTGTAGGGAGCAGCTACAGTTGCCTTGACAGGCAGCCATTCAATCTTTGCCTAAAAAGTGCCAATAGAAAGGAGCTCTTCACCTCCTAAGGCAATCTAGCCCCTTATCAGAGCTTTATCATTATCCAGTTCCTCTTAATTTAGCTATAATCTGCCTCCCTGAAATGCTCATGCCTTGGCTGTAGCCTTGTCCTCTGCACAAACAGAACAAGTTAGTCTATATTTTGTATGCCATCCTTCACATATTTGAAGTCTTCTATCATGTCTATCCTTATCTTTTTTTCGGCAGGCTGAAATGTTATCTAGTTCTTCAAGCATCCTCTTATGACTTAGGCCCTGTTCCAACATTAATTTAAGACCACTTTAAAGAATTTTGTAACATATACTTAGTCATTTGCTTTTAAGTTAGAAAGTTTTCTGGTATAAAGTATTAATTCATTCTTTATTTTATGTAGCATCTTTCAAAATAGTTCAGTTTGAAGGAACTTTCATAATTTGTTTCTGGTAATAGGACACATTAGAGAACTCCAACAAGATTTTCACTAGTACTCTAGCAGAGACGAAGTAAAGAACAAAACACCCTATGGAAATGAGTTTCTTTACATTAACAAAATAGTAGATTTAAACTTTCATTCAGGTCTGTGGCATGGCAGGTAGGCCTTTGGATCCTCTCCTGCCTTGGTGAAATCTACACTATGTAGATGCTTTTCTTTTTGTGGTTTGTTTGCATTTTTCAGAACTGGTCCTGGATTTTCCTCTTGAGATTTAGATGGGATATCTGGTACATTATTTGGCCCCTCCAATGCACAAGTCATAAGACTGCATGCTCAGCTTTATTTCTCTACTCCTTTACTTAAAAAAAATATTGCTTTATTTAAAAATGTCAATTATGCTGCCAAACAATTTAATTCTTCACTATCAGGCTTGCATCTTTCTTTAAGGATTTTTCTTTAACAGCTTTTGATCTATGGAGGTCACTGCTGTATCAAAGAAGGGAGAAGGAGTGTTTAGAGATTTCTAAAATCTCTTCATGGTAGGTCAAGCAGTATCTGAAAGGAATGAATGCCCTACTCCCTTTCAGATGGGTAAGATTGTCCCTTTAGATTCCTTTTCAGTATGGACTTCATCTATGCCCACAGGTCAAGCCTTAACACCCCATGCTTAGCTGGTATTGTGAAGTTCTTGTCCTCTTTTCTATCATCATGTGCAGTATCAGTTTAATATTACAGGTGTTCCTCTGTGCACAAGAATGAACTTAACAAATCAAATAAGTCTTTTCCATCTCTAACTACTGTAATGCACTTCTATTTGGATGGCAGTGGAGAAATAAAGTTGCACTCTTGATAGACACCATTTGCCATCAGCCTTTGGAGTGTTAAATAGACTGCCAAGTCTCTGGTGTGGAGAAGCAGTCAAAAGATTTGTTGCACACATGGGAAATACTCATTCCCTGATGTGTGCACTGCAGTTCTTTTCTTAATAGAGTTCAGTTTGCTTTTGTTTTATTGGATTCAATTTCAGACTAAGTAAGCTGTCCTGAGGTGTACATGGAAGGAAATCAAGATGGTAATTTAAGAGGTATTTAAAATGGGAATTAATTAGAAGAGTAAAACATGAATCCCCTGCTTCTGTCTTGGCCAGGGCACAACATCACCTTGCTACAGATGCTGGGAAAGTCAGTTTGGTTTTAAAAACTTCCTTTATTTTGAGTAGAAAAACTTATACAAAGGTTAATAAGGCCTTAAATGTGTCATTCATCAAATAAATTAGCATACTCTGAACTAAAAACAGTTGACAACACAAGATAGTTCAAAACTGACTGTTGGAAAACTGTTCTAGTTATTTAACTTGGTTGAGGACCCAGACTGTGGGGGCAATATGCTGACTCTGTAAACCGCTTAGAGAGGGCTGAAAGCCCTATGAAGCGGTATATAAGTCTAACTGCTATTGCTATTGCTATTAAATCAGAGATTTGGTTCAGATGAAACCCCATGTTTATCATCTCTTCAATTTATTAATTTCTGTACCTAAGAACCAGCACATACAATAAAGAATATGAGCTAAAACCAAACCAGCAGAAGATTAGTGATAATAACTCATATACTGCTTGGGTCATCAAGAAAAAAACCTTTGTTCATTGATGAAGCAATACAACCAGATAAAAATATTGATTTAAAATGTTTTTTTCTTTGATTAGTTTAAGATACAGTTCCTGGTTTTGCACCCGAACCTCCTAATTTATATTTCAGAAGCTAAAAGCAGTTAGTCCAACTTGTCTGGTACAGTCTGACAGAATCTAGATTTGAGATTCTCAGCTTAGAGAATTGCAAAAAAGGGGAAGGGTTGCACATATTATATATGAACATTTGTAATGTAATCTGGGTTATTTTTTAAAACTGAAGCCAGCTAGATTCATTTCTGAATATGTTAAAATTTTATTTTTAGATAAAAATTGTAACATTGAAGTGGTAATAGCTAAATTTTTAACCATGGTTATAAAAATTTATTAGTCTTTACTAATACATTCATAATTTTGAGGTTTTAAAACTTTTCATATTATAGTTTAATTTGCCAAACTGTTTCATCCTCAGCTAAACTTTCTGACTGTATTTTTATTTGGCTAGTTGGATCTTTAGGGAATAATAAATATTGCATACATACACATTTGCAATAAACTATGTTATCTTGCTTTCAGCTATTGGAAGTTATTGCAAAGCTCTCTTGGCAGAAAGAAAAAGAATTAATAGGACTGTGCAATGCTTCCAATCCAGCTCCAAAAAGAAGTTTTGGAGCATATGGGGATGCAATCTTTCCTAAATCTGCTTCTATTTAAAAAAACACATCAATTCCCAGGATCATAGGGCAGCTGCAGAGGGACCTGCGTGATCCCTGGAAGAGATGCAAATGCTTAAAGGGTTGGAAATGATATATTTACAACCTGCATCCTGTATTTTTTCCAAATTATTTCTAAACTACTGTGATGAACTTATTATTACAGTCAGATATTTAGACTGGATTTGGCATTGTTATCCCCCTATTGAATCCTTCCCAAGGACCTGGGATAGGCAGATGTTCTTGTTTGATGATGTTAAAAATATCTTCACAGGATGTAAGCTGTTCCAAGCAAAGCTAACTTATGCAATTGTTTGATGGTGATTTTGTCATCACCAATGGTGTTCAAGAGATGCTCCAAATTCGTGTGCTTCAACTGGTCTAACAACTGATTCACTGTGTCCGTGCTTCATGCGGGCACACTTGTTTTGCTCATGCATGCGCCAAACAGACACCATCACTTGCACAGTGGATTTAAACAAAGCTAAACAACTTACCTTCTACTAGTCAACTCTAATCCTAGCCTGGTGAATAAAACAGATGAGGCGTGGCAATCCGCTCTGCCACACCTATCAGCTGGGCTAAAAAACCAAGGAAATATATGTCAGTATAGCGCACCTGGAGATCGCAGCAACCCGGTTCACTCTCAACTGATCTTTGGAGTTACTGGCTTGCCCAAACTGGTTCGAACCAGTAGAATCCCACCCCTGCTTCAATTATTTTGAGATTGCATCCAAAGTGCCTATTATTATCGATACTATCTTTGTTTCCTTTCGCCACGATTGTTATACTTTTTTTGCAAGTCTTTGCATTTTGTGATTTTATCCAGTTCTTTTCCTTCTATTATGCGATGATAAACAAGTTGAGGCAAAACAAAGAAAAGTAGAATGAGGAGATTGGTGGGCTAAATAATTGTTCCAGTTTTTTGAAATTAGTTTGATTAATTTTTCTTTATGAATGCATACAAATGACTTGCTTTAAATACTGGAAAATGTTGCTATGAGGAAATTTAAGGGCAATTTGTAATTGGAGTATAACAATCATAAATTTGTTACCCCCAGACAATACTTCATGTGGTTTCCAATATTATTTACAGTAAGTCTTTTTAAGCACAATGGAAGAAATTCGCTTCAGGTGCTTGCATTTGACTCAGCATGTGATTAATTTACCAAAAACAGTTTCAAAATCTATATTCAGTTCTTTGGGAGATTAAGATAAAAATAGAAGTAACACTGAATGATGAAGGATCAGATTTGTAATGCTTGCTGTAAAGGTTAAAAGGAAGAAGGACTATTATTACAAGATATCTTTCTAAAAAGACCCCCTTTCTCTCCCAGTATAAATCTCCTTGCTTCAACTACAGTTTTCCACCTGGGAGTAGGTGGAACATACAAATATTCTATTCTTATTCTTTTCCTCCTTTCTGCCATTAACTTTAGTATATGCTCATGAGAGTTACCCATGGATTACATGAGCTGAGATAGAGAAGAATCCCTCTCATTCTAAAGTTGACACTGGTCCAATTTATTTCATAGAATAAACAGTCATTTATTTTTTGAATTGCAGTGCTACTATCTGCAGCTTTTTAATTTAATTTTTTTATTCACAAAGGTGTAAACTAGGGGAAGTGGTATATTATTTCAGAAAACCTATCTAAATACAAGTTTTCATAACAATTATTGAAAAAAGTGATCGATTGAGAAAAGAATAAAATGCATTGTGAGTAAATTTTGACAGATTGACATGAACCGGTTCCTTCTTCCATATCAGGGCATCAGATTCTAGTTGAATCTAAAGCCTTTTTGATTTGTTTCTTTAGAAATTGCTTGGAAATAACTCTTGGTAACCCTCACTGATTTACTGGTAATATGAATGGAAGAATTTATCCATTTTAAGTGGATCAGACAACCATATAATACAGTCCACATTTAGAACAAGGTTGAAAACTGCTTCACCTCTCATATTATTTCTTCTATGACTGAATTGCATTTTCACATCTATGGTGGCATAATTTCATCCCTTGTACAAATGATTAATTGTGTGGCATGTACAATGTATGAACTGAGGTCATTATGATGAAATAATATGGTAACTGGGATTTCTTTCACATTGTTTATGTCATAAAAGTTATCACGTACTTGATCTATCATCTCCAACCTTTCAAAAGGAGGTCAGAGACCATCAGCTTAGATGTGAATTGTGTTACATGTGGAATACAACTGAACTTTTAATTATATTCTATTTTGGGGGAATGAATATGACTATTTCAGGTGAGGTTTTTTTTTTGTAAAGCAATGAATGTTTACGCAAAAAAGAAAAAAATATCTGATGCAGGAGCCAGGAAACAAAGTGGATCTATGCAACATATTTTTCCCTCTACATTTATTTTACTAATTCGGTATAACATAGTAAAACTGAGGATATTAGGTATGAACCTTGAAGAAAATACAGAGCAACAGTTTACTTTTTAATTTTCTGAGTGTAATAAGAAATCGCATTTGATATTTTTAATTTCCCAAGTCATCATGAAGTTTCATCTTGATAAATATTGACATGTTGATGAGATATCCATCAAGGGTGTAAGAGAAAGAGGGCCTAAGCCTGATATCAATTTCTTCTACCAAAAGCTGACCCCCTCATTAAACAAGTTAGAAAGCAACTACAAAGTCCTATTATTTGCATGGATATGCCCTTAGGACACTGTGGCTCAACAGGGAAGAGCTGAGCTTATTGGCTTATTGGAAAGCCAGCAGCCTAGGTTCGAGACCTGAGCATCACATGACAGGATGAGCTCCTGTCCTTGCTCCAGCTTCTGCCAACCTAGCAATTTGAAAGCATGCAAATGTGAGTAGATAAATAGGTACAACTTTGATAGGAAGGTAACAGCGCTCCATGATGACATGTTGACCACATGACAGTGGAAATGTATTCAGACAATGCTGGCTCAATAGCCTTGAAACAGAGCTGAGTATGACCTCCTAAGGCTTAAAATGACTAGCAATCTCCTCTTCCTCCTATGCTCTTAAAGTGCCATTCTGAAAGTTTATGCAAATTCTTGGAGCCACTCTCCCAATCAGCTTCATCAACAATGTTAATGGGGAAGTACTTTGATTAAATTTTCAGAAAAACAGGAAATTTCAAAAATATTAATCAAGGAACAGTTTATCATGAAGTGCATTGGTAAATGGTGGAAGCATTGATCCTGCATGTCACTGAGCTTTGTACAGTTCCAGAAAAGTTGCAGTGAAGTAGAACCCTTAGAAAGTTTATCCCTAACTGATCTCTGAGCATGTTAGTCTTTATTTTATCTGTCAAGCATCCATCCCCCATCCCATCTCCTTCTCCTTTTTAAGATGGACAACAATTAGGAAAATCCTTTGTTCAGCTCTCCAGTCTCTTAACCAGGAAAATGTATGGGGTGTGAGAGGAACTGATCTATACATTCCATGCCCTGTTATTGTGATACAGCCACCCACTCACAATTGTAATTATAAAAATCTGTCTCTCAAACCTGTGAACTGTAGAATTACCACCATCATTTCTCCTATACAAATTAAAATAGAAAAATTGCAATTCTTAGTAAAGCAGACTCCCTAAATATTAAAAAATGGGATTGCATTCTGTTGAAATTACATTATTCATATTCAGTAGCATGGATTATCATATATTTACACACCACTATATGGCCACCATACCATTCCTTGGGGTAAGCAATTGCAAAAAGGAAATGAAAATAGTATGTCAAAGTAATTGAAACCTAAGAAAAAAAGAAATATAACTAACTTTATGTAGCTAACTAACGTCACTACTATTCAAAAGTTGTTTACCCAATTTCTATTTTCCAAACCGTCCTTGCTTCTAACTTGCTCATGCTCTGCTTCATACATTATCATTTAATCTTTGCTATTAATTTATAGCTCCATTAAGATATTGACTGGAATCTCAAATTCATAAAAATTGTGTGTCAGTTCAGTGATAATATTACAAGAAGCCAATCAGCCAAATGTGGTCTATTCACATCTTGAATGGTTTGTGGAAGTAAACTCCAGCTCTGTAAATTAAAGATTGCCTCCATATTCTTGCAAATGAAAACATTTTTTTACTAAGGTAGAAAACACCATGGGCAGAACCAAAATGACTAGGTGGACCTATGTTTTTAAATACATTACTAAAATAAGCATCTTTAGAGGATCTTTTTATTTTAAATAACACACCAGAATACCTAGACTACTGGCCCCAATAATGTCAGCATTTGCAGAAACATCACACACCCCCTTTCCTTACAAATAATTTGGCAGGACGTCATTGTTGGCTTTTGAAAAGGTACCTCAGATAGGAGCCAATTTACTTTTACTTTTTACTTTGAGTATTCAATGAAAAGTATTTGGTATTGAATGTTTGTTCTCAGCCAGATCCATCTGGCTCCTCTACCTTAACCTTGGTTGGGGATGTTGTGTGTATAACAATCATACTGCAGATAGATGAGGTGAACGTTTCCTTCCTTTTAGCTGTTCTTTTTCAAATTTTATGGAAGAGTTGTTTTTTATACATTTTTGCTGAGGAAAAAGGAAAACAAGGATGTCTGATCTAGGCATCCCCAAACCACAAAGCAGGCTCCTTGTCCTGACAAAAAACCCTTTTTATTAAGTTCAAGGGTGAATATAAAGTCACAGATCTTATCTGGCTTGCAGAGCTGCTAGGCCGATATCTTCAAAACTTGGCAAGGAGCCTCTGAGAGTCATGAATCAATTGAGCAAACTAATCATCTCCTGCAAACTCCACTCCCCTTTCACTCCTCTTTTATTCCCTATGGGAGGGGGCATTTATTGTCCACCTGTGGCCTTACTCCCAAGTTGGCCCTTGCTCCTCAGATGTTCTCTTCAACTAGCAACTCTGCACATGCGCACACTGGGAACAGGCTCCAGCTGTTCGTCTGCCCCACTGATGTCTGACTCTGAAGGCGGCGGATAACTATCAGATGGCCTCATCTCTGCCTTTGACCCAAATCCCTCATTAGAGCCTTCTCCAGACTCCAGGACTGGCCCATGTTCCTCCCCAACCTCCCCACTGTTCAAATCTGTTGCCAGCTCTGTTGGCCACTGGTGGGCCACAACAAAGTAAAACAGGGTAGTGGATTTGAATAAAGTTTCTTATCTGTTATCATAAACAGCCCAATCATTTGAAAAATGGTTTCTTGAATTCCTCAATTCTAAAAAAGATTCTCTGTCTTTTGGCAATGTCTTTTGCACATGTCATAGATGACATTCCAAAAACATGTTTGGGTGTTTTTTACATGAACCTCCATTCCAAGAACTATTGGGGATATGAGAATAGGGAATGCCGACCTTGGAGACATTTTTGTTTTGGGCCTTATATGTTAGAAAGTGTGATCAGAGTAATCAACTAGATACAGACAAAATTAAATTCATTCCTATTTGCTGGCAGTATCTTATTTAATACTGCCCACATGTGAATAAAGTGATGTTATAGGAAAGCAGAATTCAAATATGCATCACCAAGATCTTCCACAGACCTTATTAACAACTCCATGAGATATGAAAATTTCTTCAATCTCTTCTCTCTGGTTTCTGATTTTAGTAGTGCAATTTAAATCCAAATTCGAACCTTTATTGTCACTGCACAACCTGTGTACAATGAAATTGGATGAACCTCCCTTAATGCAGGCCCCCCTGACACAAAATAGATCTCAATAACTCATGTGAGTTGAGAAAATCCCATCCCAGTAACTCAACCTAATAGATACACGAACATACATACATACATACATACATACATACATACATACATACATGTTGTATTTGTGCTGATAAATAAATAAAGGGAGACTAGTATAGATCTATTTCAAGCTATTTAGTTCTCATCAGCTAGCCATACCCTTACTGGGATTCGAACCTGTGCTGTATTACATCTTAGGCAGATGTCTTAACCATTACGCCACAGGTCGTCCTCCTTATCAGCTGAGCCAGGGAGGTAGGTATATATTTAGTGTCACAACCCCTGGTATGCCCCAATTATGGGAGGAAGCTAACTGCTTCCATTCTCTGTCCATCGGCTCATCACAAGAGACCATCCAGACAGAAGCCCAATATTTTTACTGTTGCCTTTGTTACATTTGTGTTGTATTTGTGCTGATAAATAAATAAAGGGAGACTAGTATAGATCTATTTCAAGCTATTTAGCTCTCATCAGCTAGCCATACCCTTACTGGGATTCGAACCTGTGCTGTATTACATCTTAGGCAGATGTCTTAACCATTAAGCCACAGGTCGTCCTCCTTATCAGCTGAGCCAGGGAGATAGGTATGTGTGTGTGTGTGTCTGTCTGTCTGTCTGTCTGTGTCATATTTGTGCTGATAAATAAATAAATTTTTGGGCATACCAGGGGTTGTGACACTAAATACATACATACATACATACATACATACATACACACACACACACACACACACACATACACATACATACATACATACATACATACATATATATATGTTGTATTTGTGCTGATAAATATATATATGCATAATGTTACATTATGTTATATTACACCAGTGTGAACATGTTGCACATTGTGCTGGCCCTGCAAGTCTATCATACTAAATAGTTATGCTGTTTTGTTGCATTTAGGAGTCTGACAGCCCACGGATAGAAGCTATTTTACAGCCTGTTCATTTGACTGGCTGTGCTTCTGTATCTCCTGCCCGATGGTAGGAGAGTAAAGAAATGCTGACCAGGGTGTGACTCATCCCTGAGGATTTTCCTTACCCTGCTAAGACAGCGAGTCCTAGAAATTTCATCTAGTGGAGTCAGGGAACAGCCCATGATATTTTGTGCTGTACTTATCACCCTTTGTAGTGTCTTTCTATCCACAGCTATCAAGCCAGCATACCATACCGTAATGGAATATGTGAGGACGCTTTGTATTGTAGACCGGTAGAAGGAGGTTATCTATCATTATTCCACCTTGTTTTTCTTCAGGACCCTAAAGCAATAGTCTCTGTTGATCCTTCCTGGCCACCTGGATCATTATTATGATTATTTTCCTAGGTGAGATCTTTACCAAAATGGACTCCCAGGAATTTGAAAGAGAAAACCCTCTCTACATGACTCCCCTTGATGTAAAGTGGGGTAGGTTCCTCTATCTCTTCTGGAAGTCTAGCACCATCTTCTTCGTCTTTCTGATGTTTAGGAGCAAGTTGTTTTCTGAGCACCATGTGGATAACTTCTGGATCTCTTCCCTATATGCTAATTCGTCACCTCCTGTAATAAGATCCAGTATTGTGGTGTCATCTACAAACTTGATAATCACATTAGATGTGTCAGAAGATACACAATCATATGTGTATAATGAGTATAGATAGAGACAGAGCACACAACCCTGAGGAGACCCAGTGCTGAGCTTCAGGGAGGAGGATATGAAAGGCCCAGTACTCACTGTTTGTGGCAGGTCCATCTGAAAGTCTTTTATCCAGTCACAGGTGAGAGAAGGAAAGTTCAACAGTCAGCTTTTTGATGAGAATGCTCAGCAGAATAGTGTTAAAGACCAAGCTATAATCTATGAAAAGTATTCTGACGTAGTTCCCAGGTTTCTCTAGACGACTCACTGCAGAATGTAGGGCAGTAGCTATGGCATTGCCTGTCAACCTGTTTCCCCTGTAGGCAAACTGATGTTGGTCGAAATTTAGTGGGAGGCATGACTTGAGGTGTTGAAGAACCAGTCTCTTCAAGCACTTCATCACTACAGACGTTAGTGCAATAGGTCTGTTGGTGGATGGAACACTGACCATTTGCAAGGATGGAACACTGACCATTTGCAAGGAGATGTTAAAGATCCTTGTTAGGACCTCTGCTAGCTGGTTGGCACAGGTTTTTACCACTATCCCCAGCACCCCATCTGGACCTGCAGCTTTGTTAGAGTTCATGGCCTTCAATACAGTTCTAACTTGGTGTTCGTACAAGGTGAGTGGCTGGGAGTCAGAGGGATTGCGGACTGGTGCTACAGGGTCAGGCCTTTTCACCTCATAGCGGGCGAAGAGGTACCATTACAATGCATCTCTCCTAATTTCTGTTTGAAGTTTCCATTCAATATTTCACATCGGTTGAGTGCAAACACTAGGAACTTTGGAGGAAGGAGTGGCAGAAACAATAACAATGAATCAAGCTGAGTTTTCAAGTGCAGTATTAAAGAAAGTCTTTAAGGTCAGGAAACATTTAACCCAGATGTTAGACAGCTCAGCATACAGAAAAAGAAAAACAGATACTACTGATGAGTGGATAACTTTGAATTTACTGGTTTCTTGGGGCATTTAAAATGACAAAATACTATAACCAATTCCTGTTTCACAGATCCCATTTTTAAAGAAACTTTGTAGTTACATATTGATATATTTACTAAATAATATAACTTCAGTTTTGCAATTTTATTCCATACTAATCTGTTGGGACTGACAATTCAACTTGGCATTTTTATTTTATCCTATTTCTTTGTTCCCTTATTTAATACTATTATAAGAGAGACATAAAGAAGGGGAAAGTGGAAAGAACTTCTTGCAAATGGTCCTCAAAGTAAGCAACTTAAGTGATTGATTGATTAAGCTTTTACATCTATTTAGTCAAAAAAGGTTCAGCAGAATTTGGTGTGGGATCCAAACTCACAGAAGTGCAATATAATTCTTTTTTTCATGGTTTTTGCTTGGCACCCATCTGTCACTGTCCAGAAAAAAATATTTTTTATGAGAGAGGTATATTATATAGTAACTGAACAGTATTCAAAGGTCTGCAGTATATTACAGATGTCCCTTTCTAAGATGGAACTCTTTAATCTCAAAGAGGCAGGTCAATGTTGGAAAAACATCTTCCAAATGTCTATCATCCTCCTGATGATAGCAACTCCTCAACTAAGAATAAAGAAAAAATATGGCATAGTAAAGATTGGATAGAGTATTGTGGGGTTCTTTGACCTGAAAGAGCAATTGATTCTCTGATCATGCTCTCTTGGAGAACACCAGCCTCTTCTTCCTATACAAGTGCCACTCTCAGAATCCTCCTC
This sequence comes from Thamnophis sirtalis, assembly GCF_051295495.1. NCBI lineage: Eukaryota > Metazoa > Chordata > Lepidosauria > Squamata > Natricidae > Thamnophis > Thamnophis sirtalis. Next base: position 43,257,952 of record NW_028261390.1, on the reverse strand, counting down.
GCCGCAAGCAAAAATAATTTGATTAAACCCTTATAATGTCTGGAACTACGTAATATATCCCTACTTCACTTTAGCTGATTGATAAGACCAAATCTGCTCCATCCTCAGCTGCTTAAGATGCCGTTCTATAAGCTGTTTTAGACTAATTGGATAATCATAGAAAAATTGGATAATCTATGCCTCTTTTTTCCACCTTTGACATACTCATTCGGGCACTATCACTTAGTTAACCTGCTTTCACATTATCCTTTTTCTTAAGTAGAATGCACTTCCAAAGTGTATTTAGAAAAAAAAGTGCTAAAACTACCACATATTCTAACTGGCACAGCACTTTATCATCAGAATGATGGTGCTTTGATGATACATTTAATGTATTGTGTTATCAAAGTGCTGGTGACATACTACTATAATGCATCATCAAGGCAGTATCATTTTGGTGATATACCATGCTACTGATTTGTTGATTATTATTATTTTTATCCAAAGAACAGCAAACATCTCAACAGATAGAACAGACCTTGCAATTTATGAACTGCTGTTCAATGCAGATGGCTCCCATTGAGTTTTTGTTTAAATGGCCGGCATACTCTTTGGCATTTAAATTGACTTAAGAAAAGAGAGAATGCATTTTGCTGGCACTTTTTATCTCTGTCTAAAGATGCAGTTAACATTTTCCTCTCTTGGAGTCAATGCTGATGAAATTTTACGCTGTCGGATAGTTTCTTCAAGCACTTTTATCTGTGTTTTCCACACTAGTGGAAACTTTCATATCTATACTTCAAGATTTTGTATATTTTGTCCTTTATTCAATCTTTTTCTCTGCATGCATTGTGTTGTGCCTCTAGGACTTGCGGATGGATTATGACTTCATTTTAGGCATATTGTAGTTGGAAATGCGATCAAAACTGATGAGCAGCTCTGTGCTTATGTTTCATTTATTGCCTCTGTTGAGGCATAGCTTGAAAATTTCCCTGGCTGGCTGGCCAATATTGCTTTGTAGTGAAGAACTATGCAGAGCCTGTAAAGGACAATGCTCCGTGAGATCCCTAGAGAACCAACAGCCTTAAATTGTTGAACATAAAGACAGAGCAAAGCAAATAGTTCCTTTGTGAAACAGTATTGATCGTTAGATTGGGTGAACATGATTTTCTTTTGCACTTACTTATCTAATGTTGTCTTGCAATTCAACAGAAAAGGAGGAAGAAAATATTGTTGATTTTGATGGATCCTGGTATCAAGATACTTAGTTTAGATATTATAATACTTATATAATATATATTTTGTTATACAATAATTTTTAGAGTGGCCTCCATTTTTTTCAGGAAAAAAGAAAGAAAGAATTGACAGTAAAACCAGTTGACTAGGAAGATGGTGGACTCTTTTATCTATATACTACTGAAGCCCTTATTTCTGTAACATTTAACTGTGCATCATAGGGCAACATTTTTTGAACCAGGGTTACCTCAAATGGGCTAATTTGGAGCATGCATCCAAAATCTAGGATTGAAATTTAGCAAATGTGTGGTTGCTTCAGTGCTATTATGCTGCCGTGTGATTTCCAAAAATTCAGTAGACCAGTCCCAACCTGGGTGCTATATAACCAATCCCTACTTTGGCCCCTGGAAATCAGGTGGATGGTTTCTACCCATGTCCTCTAAAGGCTAGGCAGATTGGTCTCACTATTGGCTGCCAGAGGACCATCAGCTGCAGTCAAGCTGACATGAGATTGAAAATTGCTCCCACACCTGTCACTTTTTTTTACTTGATCATTCTGTTTAGGAATGGAAATATCTCTGAAATACTAGCTCAAGAGAGCATGGTGGTCTAGTAATAAATATAATGAAACAAATGTTGGATAGATTTGAGAAGATGCTTAGACTTTAGTTTCCTGTACTGACCAGGAACTTTTATTCTGCCTAATAGCTTTTTCTGCCTTTGTCTCTGGAAATGTCATGATGGGTCTCCACAGAGCTTTTCCTTCATTAAAGCTGCTCCCTGCCAGCATTCTTGGCACCAGTTTATTTTCCAGAAGCTTGTTATTATGGACAGTGACTTTCTAATTCGTATTCTCTCCCATCAAGTATTTGTTGGATTTTTATTATTTCTGTATTAGAGGCATTATCTTTGTTGACAGGAGAACAATTTAGGGCACAGCTCCTTTTCTCCTGAGAACTATCTGCAGAGAGGCTGTGGCTTTACTGCTTTGAAATTAGCTTGCTTCCCTCCCTCCTCCCTCCTTCCTTCCTTCCTTCCTTCTCTTTCTGAAAAATGATGTTCCATTTTTGTGTATTTCAATTTTATTTTCCTTGTTTACTACAACAGACAATAATTAATTTGATCTTAATCCTAAATCTTGTTCCTGAGTTTTAGTTCCATCGTACCTCTTTATGTTCCATTTCCATCACTCATTGATCTCTGCCATTTGTGTATTTATATGATCTTTTATTGCTACAATTTAGTTCCAGAACAATGATCTATTCCTTGTCAGTTTAACTTCCCTAATGAGATTTTAGGCCATTTCTGCTTGGCTTAATTCTGTTTATTTTTCTGATATTTTTCTGTTCTTTTCTGTCATATGTTCCACAATGAATAGTGTGGGATTTCTTGCTTTCTTATGGATCGTAAAGAATGCAATTTAACTAGTTTACTCTTAAAGCCTAATGATTTTTAGGAGTATTTATGCAGTTTCTCTCACAAAAACTGGAATTGTTTAACAACATCCTGTTTATATATTTCATCACTTCTTTTAAATATTACATAGTTGTTTAAAAAAGTAGATATGCCATGTTACAATTTAACAAAAATTCCCACTCAACTCAGTTAGGAAGTAATATAAAATAACTAGTATATGAAAAAGGAAATCCAGCATTAATTAAAAGAGGATAAACTATATTTAATTACAATCCTTCATCAATTCTCATCTATAAAAGAGTTCTAGTTAAAGGAATGATTAATTAGTGAAATAAAGGGCCTCATTAATAGTAGACATATTTTGCAGTTTTTTTCCTCATGCATTTTATTCCTGTCAACTTCTGTCAATATCAAGAAATTTATTGTTGATATTTATTTATTATTTGTTTGTTTGTTTGTTTGTTTGTTTGTTTGTCTGGCTGCCCATCTTACCACAGGGTAACTCTGGGCAGTTACAATAATAGTTAACATCTCCGCAAATGTAATAATAAAAACCATTGCTAATTAGATTCACCTAGCATTAAATTCCATGACTAAGCATTATTAAATATCATGAAGATTCTGAATATGCTGTTATAAGTCTGTGGTATTTATTTGTTTAAATAATAAAGAGATGTCATTTCTATGTTGTATTGACATTGTTTGTTATTGATTTTTATGATTTTTTTTCTTTACTTGGCTTTTAAATGATATAGTTCTCTCTATAAGGGATGTCTCAGTACTAGACAGGACGGGGAACATTTTAATAAAATTCTAATTTCATTTTTAATGAAAGATGCTGTTGAAAGAAAACCGATCAATGCAAAGTCATATGGTCAGTCAATTTTATTTCCTTAGTAACAACTCAAGTATACTTTTTTTCCAAATTGTTTCTTTAAAAATTAAGTTTTGTTTATCAAAATAGCACTTTTAAAGGTCACACATAAATGGTTTTGTAATCAATTTATGTAAGACCACTACTAAAAGTAACCATAATTACACAAATAATTATTCATAATTTTATAAATATATATTAAATCTACCCTAGGGAATAGGATTTAGAAGATAGAGAATGATTACCTATACCCAAGTGTACAAGGATGTAATTTGATTTATCTGGAATTCTAGGCTATTTTTAATTATTTATTATCTCATCTAATGAAAAATTTCTGTAGAGTTCAGCCTAATTTTTGGAAACTTCAAAGAAGTATTCATATGGAGTTTTGGAGGAGGGGATGAGTGGAAACTACATGAATGTGATTTGCCATTGCTTTTTTTGATGTTTTTAAATAAAATATTACTCCTAGCATTTTGTAATGTGTTTCCATATTGGCACTTACCAGAACTTAACTTTTTGATTGCTAAGGTTAACTAAGTGCTGTCATCTACCTGGAAAACATATTGACAGTGAAAGCCATGATGGGATTTTTAAACATCTTTTAAAAACAGTTGATTTTGGTATGCTTTCATTTTAATAAGATGGATGCATATTTAAAAACTTTGGGAGAGAGTGTTAAAATTTTTGGAGGCATCTACCAGGTGTCATGAAAATAGTAAAGAAGACAGCTGCAAAGTACACAGGTCAAGCCAAACTTGGATTATCCTTTTTCATGGCCACCATCTTATTATTTTTTTTACCACAGACTGATGATACTGCTTCAAATATTCCTCATTTGCAATTCATAGTGAAATTTGTTAGATTTTTATTATTAGAGGAATTATCTGAGACCTTTAAGATTTCTGATTAAACTTGGTGACTTTCATTTCCTGTTGAAGATGGTATAAGATACTTATGTTGTTCTATATTCCACATATATTCCTTTGTTGTGGACATGTGTGGATGCACAAGAAAAAATTCATCTTGGAAAGTCTATCATGATGACTTTCTTTGTTAGACTGAAATATGGCAAGCCAGGAACATTATATACTGCTAGAGTAATGGTGTAACCCTAAAAGCAAAACATTTATTAGTGCCTTGTGGGCAGAAATGCATGACAAAACTCCATAGGCCAAGAGGTAGCTAACAACTGCCATTGGACATCTTCTAAAATTCTCTTCACTTCTGAAATAATCTGTAATGTATTTTTATTTATTATTATATGAGTGATGACCCATTTGATCATCATTTCAGAAATATTTCCTTACTTAAATAAAGAATCAAAATTACCTCAGGTAAGAATAATGTCAGTGGGATCAAGAATTATTTCTGACTGCCTGTCGGTTTCCCCATTGACTTTGCTTCTGAGAATCTGGCACTGAGCATCAGGAATCTCCCTCCCTCCTCCCTCCCCATACCTTCCTTCCTTCCTTCCTTCCTTCTCCCCCTCCCTCCTCTGCCTGTTTCTTCTTTGCATGCTTCCTTCCTTCTCTTCCTCATTCCCTCATTCTCTTCCTCTTTCTCTCTCCCCTAATAGGTTCTGGCATTATGTAAGTTAGCCCATTTGTGGTACCATTGTTGGCAACATTTTGCCCTAGGATGCAGCATTTCACTCAATTAAAGGTTGCAAGATATCAAACAGACATGAGTTTTTAGTAGTATATAGATCAGTTTTTCTCCATGCCAGCCTTACAAAATGGCTCAGGGCAATGTATATTAAATTGTAAACCATTTAAACTGCATACAATTCACTTGCAAATCATTTGAAACTACTCAATATCATTAAGTTGGCTCCCAATGGCACGGTTGAAGGTTTCTAAAGAATAGAGAGCCATGGAACCTATACAATTCCAAGGGGCAAGGATTGAGATGACTAGGTGAAACTATGAAACCTGAAGATCAATACTCTTAATGATCATAAGTAATGAGGACCATGCAGAGAAATATTGTCTAAGGTAATCTGAGACTAAGCTATTCATCTTTCACCAAATTTTATGATAGGTGAACATTTGAACAGAATTATTCATGCAGCTATAATAACTAGTCATCTATAGCAAATTTCTGAGAATGTGCTGGATGAGGAAGAAAGGGGATGAGGTGTAGATGTATATGAGTACAGCAGAAAGAAAGTTCTTTCTGTTAGGGATATATTGGACTATGTCAGATGCAAGGAACATTCAATGAAGTACTGAAGAGTTTATTATTTCTATCTATACCTAAGAATCTAGTCAACTAATGGTCAAAATTAATTTAGCACTAGATAAGGATGAACAAAGTTCATGGAGGGTTGGACTTAGGTCTCTTGTGGCAATGCAATGATTCCAAACTGATGTCACATTTAACCCCATCTTCCACCTCAGCCTGCTCATGTCCTACATACTACATTCTAGATCGGGGGCTGTCAAACTTGTGGCCCGTGGGCCAGCTGCATCATGCACTGGCCACACCCACCCCTGGTTTAGCAAAGGGGAAAAAAGTTGCGATAAATCAGGTGATGACGTGTCATTGCGACCCTGTTCTAGATTAATAGGTTCAACTAAGTATGCATTCTTACCTCACCATTGTCTATTAAAACAGTGAGAATAACATTAAATAAAATTCACACACAATCATAATCAATTAGATGTTTTTTTTTTTAAACCCTCAGTTTAAAAAGAAGCAACAAAAATCTAAGGATTAATTCTGGCCAAGATTAGCATACATGCACCCATTTTTATTATAACGTTATAAAAATTTTAGGAACAGAAAACCTGCATAGTTTGACGTGAACTTTTATAATGAGGGACTAGAAATAAATATTGCACAATGGCTGCAGCAGAACAAAATAACAGCTTAGAATAATGGCTGAGGGCAAAGAAACAAAATGTTTAAGTAAGGATAATACAGTGGAGATGTGCTTTAGATAAAGAATCTCTCGCATGATAAATTTGCACCATAATAAAGTGTAATTATTCAGTATAATGCACCATGATAATAGCTACATGTCTTAACTAAATATTAATAATTCAAGATACTAAAAAGCTCAGTTATCTAAAGGGATTCTACTATAGAGAAAATATCAAAATGCATTAAGTATACGAACAAAGAAATTGATGGATAGATATATTAACAAATGGAACAAAGAAAATGATTTTTTGAAAATATGAATAGAATGGTTATTTATAAAATAATGATATCAGATTTTTATACTGTAAGTAGTATTGTAGTGAGTACAATATAACTATATTAAGTAGACAATAAATATTTCCTAATGAGATGTTTTGGATTCAGCAAAGTTATGAACCAAATCAAGCTGATTCAAACAGATTAGTCCTAATCTAGAGCATATATAATAGTTAGATGTCAATTTAGTCCTTTTTATTTTATTATTTTAGAACTTCATAAGGAAAGAAACATTATTCTTCATTTTCTACAGTAGAAAATAGTAGAGGTAAATAAAAAGAGATGTCCATAAACACATACACACCAAAGTGGGATTCAATGGTAGGTTTCAAAAAAATTTTGGAACCTACTCTGTGGGTGTGGCCTCCTTTGTGGAGTGGCTTGCCGGCCATGTGACCGGATGGGAGTGGCTTGCCATCCATGTGACCGGGTGGGAGTGGCCTGCCACCCATGTGACCAGGTGGGAGTGGACAAGACGATGTCACTGAATTCTTTGCCCCAATGGATAAACTACAATAACATTAAAATAAGTACGAAAATAATAAAAGAGCTACTTACAGCAGGAAGATGACTGTTCTTGCCAGTCTTTAGTATCACTGACTCCAATGAATGGGATGCACAAAGAAGAGACACAGAAATGAACTCTTTCATTGCCATCATTGGGATGAAACCAGCACACAAAACAATAAAGACAGCTACTTACAGAGGGAAGATTACTGCTTTGCTGATCTTCTGCACCACCATCTCACCACCTTGCTCCAATAACCTGCACAAAGGAGAGACACATAAAACAAGACTTTAATTGCATGCACTGCATTAGGATGAAACAAGCACAAAAATAATAGAAAAGGAAAATTACTGTCCTTTTTTCCATCTTCTGCACCACTATCTCACCACCTTGCTCCAATAACCTGCACAAAGGAGAGACACATAAAACAAGACTTTAATTGCATGCACTGCATTAGGATGAAACAAGCACAAAAATAATAGAAAGGGAAAATTACTGTCCTTTTTTCCATCTTCTGCACCACTATCTCACCACCTTGCTCCAATAACCTGCACAAAGGAGAGACACAGAAAGCAAGACTTTACTATCTCAAGGATGAACCCAGCCCAGAGCACACCCAGCAATAAAGACAGCTACTTACAGAGGAAGGATCACTGGTTTGCCGGTCTTCTGCACACCACTTAGGTCGGTCCAAGTAGCTATTCAGTAGTTAGTGGTTAGAAGCAATGGTAAAGCAAGATATGGAATTAAAACCAGAAATATTTTGTTGGCTATTTGAAAGGGAGTACAATATATATTTAATTTTATACATGTTAGCAGCTGCTGCAATTGTGTTTGCACAACAGTGGAAAAACAGAGATATGAAAATGAATAAATATTACAATGTGCAGGAATAAATAAATTGACAATTAAAATCAAGAAGGCTTTGAATACTTTTTCGCATGGGATTTGTTTAGCAATTGCTAACTAACGGAAACAGACATTAGAAATTCAAAAGTATGAAAAAAAAGACCTATAATGTAAGGAAAGGTCCCTAAAATGTATAAGGAAATATTACTAGATCATTATTAATGTGTAGATAACTGCGGGACATTACACACACACACACACACACACACACACACACACACACACACACACCAGGGAAACACCAAAAAATAAGAATCCCCCCAAAAGACTGCAAATGAAACCAGTTTTTCCCTAACCCTAAGAACAGGAAAGACAAAGCCACTGGAATAAAAACCATCAAGGCATTGTGGGAAATTATAAAGGAGAGTGCCAGGAAGCTCACAGAACCAGCAACCACAGTTACTTAAACAATGAGGGTGAAACACACGAAATCTGGACACGACACATAAACCATGTACCAACCTGCACACTTAAAAGAAACATATTGCATCACAAAGAAAACATTTGCAAAAAGGAATAACATTTCTTGTAGTAAATATATTTTATAAACAATTAAAAAATAAAAATTCCCTAAAAATAATTTAAAAAAAGATATTCTATAAATAAAAAAATCCTTAAAAACCATTGTTAAGTATTCCACCAGCAATAATTTATACTGTAACTATTTTAAGGTATTGTACCAGCAATAGTATACTGTAGCCATTATTCCACCAGCAATAATTTATATTGTAACCTTTTCCAACTATTCCACACACAATAATTTAAAATGAAACCATTAAAAATATTCCACACAATAAATAACAACAAAAATAAAAAAATAAAAAAAAATTCTATGCACAATGAGTATAGAATTTTTAAAAATGGTTTATTTTAATTTATTTTGGATAAAATCTTTTTTAAAATAGTCTAAGACAATTTTGAAAAAGAATCCACACAGAATAAATTGAAGTAAAACATTTTAAAATATTCTATATTCAATACTTTTAAGTAAAACTATTTAAAAAAATTCTATGCACAATAAATAAAATATTATTTTAAAATACATTAAAAAGAAAAGAAAAAAAACCCTTACCAGCAGGCAGAATCAGCAGCACTCCAATGCGATGGATCCTTGTCGCGATGGATGGAAGCAACAGGCAGGCAGAGAGGCAGCAGGAAGAGGTAAGACACTGGACTAGAGGGACAAGGTGAGGCTTAAGCAGGTCGCCTGGCAGGTTTGGCCAGCCAGGCAAGGCTGGAGAGGGGGGGTGGGGGGCTTTTGGCCACGAAAACTAGGCCCACCCACCTTTGGCCACGTCACTGCCTTCAACAATGCTTGATTTATAACATATTTTATTATTTGAATATATAAGCAGTAGAAAGGTATAGAAAACAATATTAGAGCACGTGGTACTACAGTTTTAATTACAGAAGAGAGCATATGGAACTCAGGGCTGAACTGGCAAATTCTTGGTGATTCCTGAGCTTGGTTGTTTGCTTACAATTGTTTCATTATCCAAGCATTTTAGGTAATACCATCAATGCAAATAGTAGTATAAATGTTAATTGAATATGAAGTTTTTGTGAACAATATTCCAGATGGGAACAAAACTCCAGAATAGGGGTGTCCAACCTTGGCAACTTTAAAACCTGTGGACTTCAACTTCCAGAATTCCATTGCTAGCATGGGAATTAATCAGCAACTACTCTGAGAATAAGGTAGAAAAAGAATGTAAGTCTACTTGGTACGGCATGATAAATTTCAAGGCAATTTTCAGTACAGCATTGCTTTACCAGAAAAAAAAAGTCAACTTATAGGCTTGGTTAACATATGCAAGAAACCAATAGTCCAGTTCTTCCTAGCAAGCCATCCATTCCAACAAGCTGGCTGCTGAAAAAATGGAGTGAGGGTAAGGCAGGGCTGGTTATGGCTTACATCTCTGGGCTTGACATATTTGTTCTCTACCTGCCTTGAGAGAATAAATAAATTATAGCCAATTTATATTGAGATACAATTACTGCCACTGTTCCCTGTTTTTGCCACATTTACTGCCTGACTTAGTAGCTGTTTGCATGTATGATTTTGAATTTATATTAGCTTTTTATAGTAATGCAATCAGTTCATACCAGCTCCTTAATGTTACTGCAGTTTGCTTCCCATATAATATTTGCAGTTATTAACCAGTCTTTCCTTTTTTGATTATGGCTCAGGCCTAGTTCAGCAGTGAGAGTAATACCCTCATGTCATCTCAAAAAAAAAAAAAAAAAAAAAAAAACACCCTTCACTGTAGTTAATGTCAAGGTTCTGAAAACCCACTGGCAAATTGGTAGTTCAAAATGTGAGAATGTTTTCCTTTGCAATAGCTTGCCATTTGCTTGGTCTTGCTTCTGCAACATGAAGGAAAAAAATACAGGAAGAAGGTCTGGTTACTACAATTCCCAGCCTCTCTTATCATTGGCCATAGAGTAAGCTGGAACTGTAGAATTCCTGCTTTGGTAATAACTGGAGAGGCTCATTTTCCCATCTTGGAATAAAAAATTAGTTTTCTGTACACAGACAGATAACAATTATAATCAGAAAATAAATTATTGTAAACACTGAGCTTCAGATATATATTTCAAATGATTTGATTTATCAAATCAATCAATAATCTGGACTTGGACACTACAGCCTCTGCACCTTGTGTTTGCATATGTTATACAATGAGTCAAGGAGAAGAATTCAAGCATTTTAAAACTTAATAGCCTGCTGCTTTTAACATAAAAATGAAAATCTGGAATATCTACTAGTTATCTGTTCCCTGCAATGGCGGCCTCAATACTGACATCAAGGAAACTTTAGTGTGCAGAATATATACAGTTAATAACAGGGACTGATTTTTGGGATAGACACATACACAACAGACTGTGCATATTCTATCCACTGCTCCACAGGGCTCCTGTTTGTGCAGTTTATATTGTTCATACATATGCATAACTTTTTCCTATTTATAAAAATATTAGTATTATTAAGAGCAGCTACTATGTCAAAAGACCAACTGGATGACAATATCTTACATAGCTTATTTTGAGTGGCACGTACTGAAAAACCACTATATATGTCAAATTTTTATGTAATTACATGATGGGTTGTGCCTGTCTAAGAGGAATGCGGATGAGTCCTTAACGTGGCACGAATGCCAGGTGCAAATTTATCCTAGAATACTCTTCTAATCAGCCATCAGGGTTCCTTCTCATCTGACTTAATGAATTAGTGAATAAATGAATGTATGCATGCTGCAAAGCAAAGTACTAATCAAGCTCCAATAGCATACCTCTTTCTGAAAATTTCTCTGAGTCCCAAATGGTCCCACAAGCTTTCTTAAAACAATGAAAACAAAGATTACTTGGCCTGTAAATTCATATACTTGTTCAGAATATAGGCAAAAGTATTAGAATCAAGAGAGGGCATATATAATTGAAAAGAGACAAGACAAGGTAATATGTGACATTCTGCGACCATTTTGTGATAGGGCAAAGATCTTTCCTGAAGTCACCATTTCCCCAAAAGTATTCATGGCATCTTTTACCAAATTTTAGATGTGATGAGATCCCATGGGATATTTCATTTTCTATGCTTTTTCATTTAATTTCAAAGAAAATTCAGTCATTATCTTGTTTAACGGTATAAAGATAATAAATTAAGCAGCAGTATATTCAGTTGATCACTAAAAATGGCACATTTATTCCAATCTTCTAGTATTCTGCCAATAAGTATAAAAATACTGGAGGGCAATTAGAGAACAAATGGTATTAATATTCAGTATAGTTAAATAAGTTATCAGTATCTTTGCATTTGCAGTTTGAATGATTGACATTAATGCTAATAGTTTTGAGTACTTCTAATACATTGCTCTGTCTTCTGCTGCTTTCCAAATACTTCCAGCATTCTCAGCTAGCAAAACCAGTGGACTATAATTCCAGCCTATCTGGGAATAAAGGGCTGGACAATTAATAAAGGAGAATATTTATAGCTCAGGGTTGACCTGAGGGGTCCTTGGTGCTCTGCGCTTGCTTGTTTTCTTGCAGACATTTCATTACCAAAATTAGGTAACATCATCAGTGGTAGTAAGGAATGCTGTTTGCTGTCAGTTTATATTCTGGTGGCTTGCCTGTCAATGTTGGTTAGAGTGGTCATAGAGGTTCTTTGATTGGGCTGTTTCCCGTTGGCTCCTTTGGCAGTTTCTTGATTGGGGTATTGTTTACTTGATTGGTCTGATGTTAACCTTGGAGTTAATCTATGCTGAGCTGGGTGGTGATTGTTGGTGGAGAGGAGCTTGGGTGTTTTTGTTCCCTTTTAGGCTGGGAGTCTCTTTTGCGTAGTCTATAGATGTTGTTAAAGTCTATATGTCTATTGATGGCTGATTTGTCATAGTGCCAGGCTTCTAGAAATTCCCTGTCATTTTTGGACTTGACTTGGTCTTGGATGGTGCCATTTTCCAAATTGAAACTATGGTTAAATCTGTTTATATGTTGTGAAATTAAAGAATTTTCATCACGTCTTCTGACTACTAGTTGATGTTTGTGGATGCATTTTGCCAGTCTTCTGACTGTTTGTCTTACCTATTGGTTGTTGCATGTTGTAGATGACTACTGTTTTTTGTTCTGGGGTTGTTGGGTCTTTTGGTCTGCTTAGGGTATTTTGAAGGACTTTAATTGGCTGTGTGCTATGCTGATTCCATGTGGATGAAGTGATCTGTTGGTAGTTTTGGGGATCTTCTTGATATATGAAAGTACCTCTTTTTAGGGTTTGGGTTGGTTGTGATTATTGGATTGAGTGGTCAGGGACTTTTTAAAAATAAAGTTGCGTAGATATCCATTCTGTTAGAGAATTGTTTATCTAGCTCCCCATTTGAATGCAATATGTATTACAAGATGCTAAGAGTTCTCTTCATTTAGCTAATGCTACAGTATGCTGGACTATGGGCATTGCACGGGAATTAATCTGATATGAAATGTAGGCATGGGACTAGAGACACATTGAAAATTAAAGACTAGTTGGCTGAAACTATATTTTTAACTATATAATGCCTTGCCAACAGAGAAAGATTTGGAATGATGAAGACTTAAGCAAGAATACCAAACTTGTTTTCCTCAAAATACGACCTGCTCAGAAAGTAAGTCCTAGCTTGATTTTTACACATGCGCCCAATATAAGCCATACCCCCCAAATAAGCCCTAATTAAGACCACCACCCACTCCAGGGTGCACAGGTTAAAAATTAAGCTGGGGGAGGGGTTCATAGGAGCTGCCCTACTACTTACCTTTGAATAGTTGCAGCCAAGCCTTATCTACCTTGGCCCATTTCTTTTGCTGCAGCCAGAAAGGCTTTCCTGAAGGCCTCTGTAGCTGATAACAGAGCTTTAGATCAATCTGGAGCTCTGTTATTGACTGCAGAGGCCTTCAGAAAAGCCTTGCTGGCCTTGCCAGATGAGGAAGTTTCTGCAGGACTCTGATAGCAAGAAAAAGGCCGGGACGATGGGCGCAAGTGAGGCAAATAAATTACAGACTGAAAGATCAATGACAGAATGCTAATTAGTGGCCCTTAAAGACATGAGCAACACATGAATATTCAATGTCCAAAAGTGTGAGTTACAAAGTAAAAGCAGAGATTATTAACTTCATTTCAAAAACTGAGTGCTGAATTGTTTTTATGTTTTGTTTGTTTTAAAGAAGCAATTAAAAACTTCAATACATTTGGTATGGAAAACCTGAACTGGGTTTTGCAACATTTTCATCTTGACAAATACCAAATAATCTGAAACTGAGGTTGTTCCAGCTGTAATAGGGATTGATTATGTCCTATCAAGTTATCAATCATTAGTGACCACAGAGATACAGTAGATCTTCTCAATGTCTTTCAGGTCTTCTAATGGTGCACTCATTGCCCATGTAAATGAGTCTACCCAACTTTTGGTTGTTATCTTGTCTTTTCTTCTAGTTTCCCCAGCATTAGAACATTCTTTAGGCAATTGGTTATTGCATAATATCTCTGAAGCAGTCTAATTTGAGCTTGATCATTTGTGCATCCAATGAGGACTCTGGTTTGATTTATTTGAGGATACATTGGTTTGATTCTTGGCTATCCATGGTATTCTCAGGAGTTTTTTTTCAACACCAAAATTCAAAAGCATCAATACTCCTACTCTGAAATTTTCAAGTCCACCCTTCACACCCATAGATTATCACTGGAAATTCCATTGGTTACATAATTCTGAGCATTGCAGGTATGATACTTCCTGACATTTGAATTTTTTTTACAAGGCCTGAACCACTAATACTACCAAGTATTAGTCTGTGGCATGTATCTTGATGGCTCATTCCTTTACAGTTAATGGTTGATTATAAAAGGCAGAAGTTATCCATCACTTTGATATCTTCATTGTCAATTCTAAAGTTAGTTGTTATACTTATTGTTATTGCTATAGTTTGGTCTTCTTTATACTTAATTTTAAATCCAATTTTTCCACTGTGTTCTTTGACTTTTATTAACTTGAGCCTGTCAGTCCTTTGTGTTTCAGTTATCAGGGTAATGTCATCAGCATAGCATAGGTTATTGATATTTCTTCCTTAGTTTTAAAACCATATTCTGATCCAGATTGCCTTAATAAACATCCAGAATTTAGGTGCATCATATGGGATTAAATAAGATCTGGAAAATCACATTCTTTTTAGTATTTATGCTTACTATTTAAATATGAAGTGCAAGCAAATATGAGGCAAAGGAGTGGCCTCATTTTAATGCAAAGTTAGCTTACAATTTCCATTACAGAAACTTTTCTGTTTTACTTTATTCATGAAATTCAGCCCAAATCCTTTTTATTTCAATATCTTTGGCTTTACAAGCTGCCAATGAATTTACCTGAGAATTACTCAGAAGCAAGTCCACTTTATTCATTGGTCTGATTCCTGAATAAGTGTATGCAGGATTTTGTCTGGCAATATATAATGATAAGGTAATGTGAGGTGAAGTGAGTGAAATGAGATAAAATAATAAACATAATATAATAAAAAATCCCCCATTGAAATAAATGGGATGAACAATGCTCAGTCTTTGTGAAGATAGTATGGTATGGGGAATAAAACTTCCTAGAGTCATATGTACAGCTGGCATGCAAATATATGTAAATAAGCAAACATACTCTTGTATTGGTAAAGTAATCTGAGATTCAGATGTGAGATTCATAAGAAACTGTGTGGGGCAGGAGCAAAAGTTAAAAAGAGTTTTTACAACATGATGCTGCCAGGTTTTCTTGTTTTCAACTCCAGGGTCAACCTTACAATGCTTGAAATTATGGGATTTGAAGTACGGCATATTTTGAAGGCATCCAGGTAGCATTTTGAAATTGTAAATTAAAGTCTTAATCAATTCCCAATCAAAATTGGTTCAATAGAGTTTGCCAATATCAACTTTCAGGATTTTTTTTTTAAACTCCATGGTCTGGCCATGAAGATATGGTATTGGTATTCTTAACATTTAAGTAACAACCCTATCAGATCAAGTTTAGTTTGTAAAATCAGTCAAGGAGAGTTGGAAGTCTGGATTAAAGGGCTGGTAACAGCCTTTGCAGTCAATCCCAGAAATTGATATGATTGTCACTTGGCTACCAAGGGACAAACAATGCAACCCACAGTATAAATTGCTAAGATATGTGGCAAAGCTCCCTGATTGTGCCCTCCAAAATATGTCATCATACACCAAGAGGGAATTATGAACATTAAATTCCAACATATATGGAAAGAATCAGATTAGGAAAGGTGATCAGCTCTTGTTCCTTTCCGTCCTACAAACGTTTTTGCCCACTAATGAGTTTTGTCCATAAAAAATGATTATGCCAGCTTATTTTGTCTGACTCATACTTTTTTCTCCATAAAATGGGTTAGAGTTAGGGTTATCAATTAAGGGTTGACAGTTAGCTTTGTCAACCTATGTATCTATGCCCTTATTACAAAAAGGATATTGCACCAATTGATTACATTTGTGGCAGGCAAAAACTTTTCAGATATGACATTGTAACAGTAGTAGATGGCAAAAAAGAAACAAGAGCCAAGATATTTATACATAATGTTTTATAACGAGGATATATTTAATAATGCTTCTATTATACTGTTAAATATTAGCTTTCTAGGCACATCCAGCCCATAAACTCTGACCATCCAAAGGCTAAATAGATTTTTAAACTGAATTGTGCCAACATTTTCAAAGATAGTGTTGCATAGTGCACATTTCAAATCTTAAGTCATTCCCAACAAGTGCTTCAGTTGTATTCTGTGCTAGCTGAATAAATCTGGGAGTTGAAGACCACAAGTCTTAAGATTGCCAAGGTTGACTATCTTTGTTTTAGATGCTGCAGGAGTAAAAAGACTGAATTAAAGGAACAACGAGATAAAAAATTTAAATGACACAAGCACAGTAAATCTACAGTTAAGGCAAATTCACACAATATGGTAATAATCAAGTGTTCACGCAAAATAAATATTGTGTAAATTATTAAAGATTTTTTTAAAATACTGACTAGTAAAACGCCTCTTTTTTAGTGGATTTGCATTGGAAATATTCCAATATTCCTGTTTTGGGTCATAAACTATGTATTGGCTTTATAAAAAAAAATTTGTGTGTAATAAGGAAACCACGCAGTATGAAAAATCCATTAAAAAGAAATGACTTTCTTAAAGAACCCATCCCTCATTCTTGGCTATACAAGCAAATCAGGGCAGAATATTCAGTTGAAGCCTGCTTTAATATTAACCTGCAGCTGTGAAGTTGTGTTATTACAGAAAGGAGGTAATAGAAAATCATTCTGATGTGAAAGCATACTAGAAATCAAAAATGAGCAGGCTTGGGGCATTTGTGCAGTTCTGTAGTAAGCAACTACTACATAAACCGACAACAGTTCGATTTCTAAATGGTTCATAGGATTACTTTGATTTTTGATCAATCTGAACTCATTCTTGCCAATGGGGGGGGGGAATCATCAACAAACCACAACTCACAAACTTCTCCATCACTTTATGGGACGATCTATAAAAGATGTGGAGACTCTAGAAAGAGTGCAGAGAAGAGCAACAAAGATGATTAGGGGATTGGAGACTAAAACATATGAAGAATGGTTACAGGAACTGGGTATGTCTAGTTTAATGAAAAGAAGGACTAGGGGAGACATGATAGCAGTGTTCCAATATCTCAGGAGTTGCCACAAAAAAGAGGGAGTCAAACTATTCTCCAAGGCACCTGAGTGTAGAACAAGAAGCAATGGGTAGAAACTAATCAAGAAGAGAAGCAACTTAGAACTGAGGAGAAATTTCCTGACAGTTAGAACAATTAATCAGTGGGACAGCTTGCCTCCAAGTGTTGAATGCCCCAACACTGGAAGTTTTTAAGAAGATGTTGGATAGCCATTTGTCTGAATCCATATAAGGTTTCCTGCCTAGGCAGGGGGTTGCACTAAAAGACCTCCAAGGTCCCTTCCAACTCTGGTATTGTATTGTATTGTATTGTATTGTATTGTATTGTATTGTATTGTATTGTATTGTATTGTATTGTATTGTATTGTATTGTATTGAGTCCTCAGAATTACTTCAAAAGTAGCAGTTAAAGTAAAGAAGAGGTTAGTTTAATTCACCTAACAAAACCTAGTCTTTTAATCAGAATATGGTCCAATGAAGAATATACCGCCTGAACCAAATGTCAGTAATATTCTATAACTGAAATAGCTGCTTAAAATATGATCCAAAACAGGAACATTTCTGCAAAATGACTACCAAAGGAGCTCTCAAACAAACAGCAATAAAAACCTGTTGAAACATTTTGACATTGTGCCATTTTTGAATGTAAACAAATGACATATTTGAAAATATTGCCTTTCTCAGAAAATATTTGACATTGAAATGATATAGAAGAGCTTGTTTTGGGTGGTAATTTGTTACACTAAAAAACACCCAATTATATATGAGTTGTTTATATTGTTGTTAAATGGCTTGGAAATTCTAAGTATCAAATAGCAAGATTCTATTCATTTAGTTATAAATACATTTTTAAAATATTTTTTCTTTCAACATTCAGGCTGCATTTAAAGTCTTGCAAATGTAGATTGCATCACACTCAAACATAAGGCCTACAAAGCACGTAAACATTAAAACCTTGATAAAGCAGTAGACTTGCATATCGGCAGTTCTATTAATCTAGAGGTTAAAGCAGCAGGCTAAATGCCTGAGACTGAGAGTTCAAGCCCTGTCTTAGACAGCAAACAGGGTTGTTGTGGGGAAACTAGTAGAATATCATTATAATGTTTATAACCACAACATCTAAAGAACAGAGAGTTTTTAGAATTCATGTTGAATCTCCAAAGTGTCAGGAAAGATTTATTTAGCAGTGAACTATTTAATGCTGAAGGACTGTACCAAATTCAATTCAAATTAGTATTGCTAGGGTTGTACCATTCCTCAGGCAGCTTGCTTGAAGTTATGATAATCAGCTTGGCATCAAACTCAAGGCAAAAACAGTTTGAAAGCAGATCAGGGCAAAGAGATAAACGTAATTCTTATATTTATAAATAGATTGTGATAACCTTTGAGGAATTTACAGTATCCCTCTTTTAAAGAGGCTCTTTATGAGTTTGAGCCATAGCTAACAAAACAAACTCCAGGAATTCTCCAAATGGAATAAAGTGTCCTGCATTTCTGTTAGGCAGATAGATTTCCTCAACCATTTTTTTTGCCTTGGTCAAAAGACATGTTTGGGTATTTTGATTTTGATTGATATACAAAGATAAATAAACCTAGAATCAGTATTTATTTCACTGCTGACATTGATTAATCTACTTTATCTTTATAACAACAACAAAAGATGGGGGAAATAGCCCAATTTTTCTCTATTTGCTTTGTTCTGCTACCTATGGGGTCCCGAAAGAATTCAAGCATAAAGCAATATGGTAGTATATAAATTTTGCCATTGGAAAACAAGGTTTAACAAGAGCTAGAATGCTGTACTTAAGAAACAAGTGGTATCAGCATTTACATAATGTAGTCTGTAAACTGGCTGATACAATACAATTATCACAGTATAAAAATTAATCCATTGGATCTAGTGTAAGAATCAGATAAAATATTAAGCATCAGATAAAATAATACATAAATGTAGTATTTCTGTATTTCTGTATCCAGATGGCAGTTGTGTCCATTGTTATTTCCTTGTATATGCAACTAATGGGGATACAGAGATGGCTTGCATTGATTATTTCTTTTCTTTAATAATTCTGGTTTTATTTTATTGTTTTTATTTATTTTAGAATTTTAGAATTGTAAGTCACCCAGAGTCACTGGGTTAAGTTGGGAGGCTACACAAATTGAATAAATGAATAAATATTTACTTCTCTATAGGATAATAACCAGTTATATAACCTTTTATATTTTTATTAGAAAAAATGTATGAAACCTTCAGCTCTCTTCACATCTTTGTTATGGGTCCTTCAACATGGCACTTCTTGAAAGGAAGGATTTCTCTAGTTTACAGAGTGTATATCTTATTTTATACCATATTTAGTATCATATTGATCACCAGGAGGTAGTAGGAGACTGGCTTCACCTTTAGTGGAACTTATCAGATAAATGTAGCAGAACCTATTCTACAGAGAACTGAATAGTGGAAAAGGAAAATAGGAAAAATGAGAATTGTCTTCATTTCCAGAGGGTGTTAGAAATCATATCAAATGCTTAAGGAAAGTTGATCTATACATGGCATTCTAATAAATTCTGTATCCCTTTTTATAAGACCACTGAGCATTAGGAATTATGTAGCTTCTAAAGTTAATGCAGTGTATATACTAATATGAATGGCAATGGTCCATGAATTCAGTTCACAATTAAGGGTTTGAACCCCGTAGAATATGTTCTGCCTATGTTTATTCTGGAACAGGAGCAACATTGCACTGAGATTAGGGCAAAATTAATAATATAATCCCACCCTATCCTTTCTTTTTTCTGAAATTCTAAGAAGTACCTTTGATTTGAATTAAACATATACATATATTTTTTGAAAAATGTACTGCTGAGCAACTAACAATGACATAATCTTATTTGGATTTATTTATTGCACTAAAACTAGAAAAATCCACCTTGATATTTTCCAAATTCTCAAATACGTATATATAATGTTGGATACAATTTTCTGAAATGTATGCAGTTTATAAATAACTCTCTCTAATGTGTACTTTTCAAAACACACCTATCCTTAATATGCACATTTTAAAGCATTGTTTAAATTTCATTAAAAAACTATTTGAGCAGATATTACTAAACTCTACTCATGGCTACAATAAACTTATTTTCCTGGATTTCATTCCTGAAATCTTAAAACAAGCTTTCTCCCAGGTATTGGTTTACAGGCTGAGTAAATTCAGTTAGCTTAATATCTTGGGAATATATATTGCTTGAAGATGAAATAATCAACTTTTAATGGCATGTGTTTTATGGAGATTAGTGTTGGGGTTTTAAAAGGGCCAGGATTCTCATGAACTTGAACTAACATGATGCATCTAAGAGAACATTGTACTATGGTTTGTATTGGGCGAACCAGTAGTAGTGGCAGTGGGAGGCTCCACCCATCTGCCCGGACACTTCTCGTGTGTGCACATACAAGTGAACCAGTTGTAAAAATAATGAAAGCCTACTGTGTGTGTGTGTGTGTGTGTGTGTGTGTGTGAGAGAGAGAGAGAGAGAGAGAGAGAGAGAGAGAGAGAGAGGGAGGGAGGGAGGGAGGGAGGGAGGGAGGGAGGGAGGGAGGGAGGGAGGGAGAGCACTATTGCTTTCTTCCTAGGGCTGCGGGGAATTGCTGGCCCAAGGTAAGTGAGCTGACTTTATAAGATGAGAGTGAAACTCACAGTTTCCCAATTTCTATCCTGGTGCCATTAACCACTAGTACCCAAAATTATTAAAACTTTATTTAAAAGTTTGAAATGTAGTTTCTTTATAATTGACCTTTCAGAAGGAATATATAAGTAGAAGATAATAAGAAAAAAACTAGTTTCTGGTGTGTTTATTTACTACTAAAACCTTTATTACTTAAGCTTTTAATACTTTATGAATTTCAGTTTTGAATCTTTGAGTTTAATTTCATTTTTTAAATAAACTGGTTAGAATCATATCAGACATTAAAAAAATATAAAGACATGAAGCTCCTTGAAAATATGACAACAATCGAGAGGCAACACAATCACGTCTGTGTGTGTGTGTGTGTGTGTGTGTGTGTATGTGTGTATATATATATATATATATATATATATATATATATATATATATATATATATATATATATATATATATATATATATATATATATATATTTGTATATATAATTTCAGAGTTGGTTGAACATGTATAATCTTCTAATTTTCTAGAAAAAAATAGAAGTCTAATCAGCAATGCATTATAATTCAGTGCCTTTGACACCTTCATTCTCGTTCACAGCAAGACAGTCACCAATTAGACAGTTTAATTAAACAGTCTAATTAGCCTGAGGATTGAGAACAGATTTTACAGTTTTATTTGGTACTCTTCCCCCTCCCGAATCACAAATTTATTTTCACTCCTCTCACATAAAAAATAAATCTTTATAGTGTTAGCAAAAAACACCACAGATCAGTAAAAAAATTAACCAAATTATTACCTAAAAGGTAATGTACTGCTGTGTTTAAATTTTACTTAAAAAGGTCTTGCATCCAGACAGCCTTTTATATGTTAGGTTACAAATATCCCACACAGAAGTATGCTTCCTTTTTTTATTTTTTACATAACAACAATCCTATGAGATGGGTGGGGCTCAGAGAAAGGGAATGGTCCAAACTCACGCATTTTGTACTGATTGATTGTTTATTCTACCTATCACTGGGAATCAGTGGTGGGTTCCAGATCCCATTCCAACCGGTATGGTTGGAACAGGCCTGGCATCACCCACATGTGCACAGCGTGCGCATGCATTGTATCTGCCTGCGACCCCTTCGCAAACCTCCATGATGCTCCAGTTGCTTGGTGGAGCACCGCACAAGCACCGTATGCGCCAAAGGCTTAAAGGACAGGTAAGGAGATCGGGCAGGCGGGTGGAACCTCCGGAGCACCATACTAAAATGGTACCCAGTGCTCCAGGCAGGTTCCAGTACGCCCATACTGGGGCATACTGCCTGCAACCTACCACTGCTGGGAATGCTCCAGATTTTTAGAAAAACCTTTTAAAAGTTGTTAGTACAAGACAAAATTTAATCTTATGTAATTTTCCTTTCTGGTTTTCTTCATGAAGAATATGAGATAGTACTGCCATATCTGATAAGTCAATAGATTTTCATTATTGTGGTACCACAAAGCTAATTACATCAGAAAGTGTCACTGTTATGCATTGCTCACAGGCAATATGTATGCATGCTAATGAGCAAACGCTCAAATCCAGAGAGCTATTTGCAGACAAAGGTTGCGGTCACATGTCATGCTGAATTATGGTTTGTTTAACAAGGGGTTGCTGAATAAACCATCTTGGTTATGTTTATGTGTCATGGAAGTCACAAATTACAGTTTTATCAATTACAGTTGATAGGTTCACACAATATATTAAACTAAAGATATACAAACCATGCTTAGAATCCCATCTGAATCTTGGGAAATCCATTTTTTAAAGGCAAACTTCTTCCCTACCTCCCCTCAAAAAAGAAAAAAATGCTGTAGTTACTTCTATTTTTTCTTTCTGTTTTGAAATTTCTCTCTTTAACCTCAACTAAAATGAAACCAAAAGTTACATAATATGATGGTCCCCAATTTAGTTTATGTCTGTAAAAAGAGGGCACTATCTATTCATCCCACCTTCCAGAATTCTACTTTCATTTATGGCTTTCTTAGATGCATACTGCAAGTGGACCAGTAATACTATTTGTAATACTATTAGTTTGCAATATTAATAATCAGTAATATTAGCTTGGGCTAGTGATTAAGACATCAGACTAGAAACCTGGAGACTATGTTCTCGTTATGCCTTAGCCATGAAAGCTGGTTAGGTGACTTTGAGCCAGTCATTCTCTCTCAGCTCAACCCACCTCATAAGACTTGTTATGGGGAAAATAGGAAAAGGGTGGCATATTATGTATTTCACTGCATTGAGTTATTTGTAAAAATAATAAGGGAAGGATAAAAATAGTGGGTAAATGTGTTTTTTTGTGTGTGTTCTTTCCCTCTGAGAGCCAGATTGTATGGTTAAAGGGGAATTAAACATTAGAAAAT
The DNA here is from genome assembly GCF_051295495.1 of Thamnophis sirtalis. Taxonomy (NCBI): domain Eukaryota; kingdom Metazoa; phylum Chordata; class Lepidosauria; order Squamata; family Natricidae; genus Thamnophis; species Thamnophis sirtalis. The sequence continues at coordinate 43,234,550 of NW_028261390.1, read as the reverse complement.
GAACTATCAAATGCTTCTTTATATACATGTAATTGTAGCTCATCTTCCTGAGACATTTAGTCTTAGTGATTTTTATAAACAAATAGTTTGATTTTTAAAAAATTATTTCAAGTAACTAATATGTCTCACATGTATCCCCACCCCCCACCCGGGAAAGTCTGAATGAACTAAGGAATGATCAACAACTAAGATATTTAAAAATATTTATGATCCCATAGTCTCAAAGCATATTGTGGCAACATCTTATTAGACTTGACATTTCTATCTCCTAATCACATTTCTGTATTATTCTTATCATGCATCAAGATACCAATGTTTTATTTATTGTTGATTGTATTTATTATATTATCACCAAGATTCGTTAAACCTCCAAATATGCTGCATGAAGCTGGATTTCTCTCCTGTGGTTATCTATCATCCATGATGCAGTTACAGGGATACAAGAGGACTGATTACTTTAAATCTACCTCTTTTGCCTTTCATATATGTTACCATAGTCTTTTAATCTCGAAACCATCCTGCTTTTAATGTTTTCTAAATCAGAGGTCTCCAACTTTGGCAACTTTAAGCCTGGTGGACTTCAACTCCTAGAATTCTCCAGCCAGCTTTGCTGAGGAATTCTGGGAGTTGAAGTCCTCCAGGCTTAAAGTTGCCAAGGTTGGAGACCCCTGTTCTAAGTTATTCTCTTAGCCTTTTGGTTGACAGACCAAAAGTTTCTCTCTTTATCATCTCAAGATTGCTCACAATCATGCTCAGTTTGCAACCTGACAGATGGATGTGTAACTCTTCTCTTCTAGAAAGAACCAAATGAAAGTGCTGTTGCTTTGTTTAATTTTTTTTGTCAACTATTTGATTTCACTGGTTCAGACTGCTGTTGTTCATAATTTACCTATGGGTTGCATATTTATTAGAGCTAGCTCCAAAACAATATTCAGGAATGTCCTACATGGAAGCAGACTCCTAGTAGCTTGGTAAGAGACACATACTGGGCTCAAACCATTTACTCTCTATATATGAAAAGGATTGGGAGAAGCATTATCTGGATCTATCTTGGATCCCTATTGGAAGTTCCAAACTGTAATTTCTAAATGCTTTCTAATGTCCTTGTGACCTTCCAATTCCAAATTTGAAATCCTTCTTATAAAAGTTCCATTACTGTATAATAAATACATGTGAATAAGAAGTACTGACTTTTCTGCTTTTCACATAAACCAATCAGATACTTTTTGAAAACCAAAGGGTATGAAGGCCCTTCTCATTCCCATTGCTGAAGGGTAGCAATGACTATTTGCACAGCCAATAAACTTGAAAGCTGTTTTCATTAAATAACACCAAGTTATGAGAAAAAATGTTTCTATATTCACTTTTTCCACGGATCATTTTACAATTCTCTATCGTGTCACCCAGAACATTCAGAGAAACAAATTTAAAAGGTTTCAGCATTTCCTTGTACATGTTTTGGAATATCAACCACAATGATGCCACATTGAATAAACTTTATAGTATCAGTAAGATTTAAGTTCATTCAAAAGATGGTCTTCGCATAGATGCAAGGAAACAAGATAGGTACCTTATCAGAGTTCTCAACTCAGAATACTTGTTTCTGTATTTATTAGGATTGCTATAATGGAATCATATATTAATTATCAAATAATTAAGGTGGAATTCTTTTCATTTTGTTCCATGCTGAGTTCCAATAAATTCAACCAATTAAAAAGACTTTTAACATCTCTCTCTTTCTCCCTCCCTCCCTCCATCTATCTATCTATTTATCTAATGTTAAAAATCTTTTATATATAATATATGTACATATCCACCATCCTCCATACTGAATGGCCCTTGCTCCATTTGACGTCTAACAATTGTCTTGAAAATATAGTTTGGGTCTTAAAGATTGGATTGGATCTCAAGGTAGTTTTGCATTACAGAATTACAAAGCTAATTTTATTGCATTTGAAATTATTCAGTTATATACTACCAAGGTTTAGATGATAATATTAAGCTTAGTTCTATTTCCACTCATAGTACAGAAAGTAAACACATTGCAAATATGATGTATAATATCATAATATAAGCTGTCAAGACTATGGATGTTATTGTTCACCGACAAAAGGGCAACTGACAAAAGCGTGCCCGACTAAACCACGGTGACAAAACTGCAAGTTCTGAACCGTGCTGACGAATGAGCGCTGAATCGCGCCGACAACAGCATGCTGACAGAAGGGCCCTGTAAACCTAACCCTAACCCAAACCCGAACCCTAACCCTAACCCTAACCCTAACCCTAACCCTAACCCTAACCCTAACCCTAACCCTAACCCTAACCCTAACCCTAAACCTAAACCTAAACCTAAACCTAAACCTAAACCTAATGCTAACCCTAATGCTAACCCTAACGCTAACCCTAATGCTAACCCTAATGCTAACCCTAAAACTAACCCTAAAACTAACCCTAAAGCTAACCCTAACCCTAACCCTAACCCTAACCCTAACCCTAACCCTAACCCTAACCCTAACCCTAACCCTAACCCTAACCCTAACCCTAACCCTAACCCTAACCCTAACCCTAACCCTAACCCTAACCCTAACCCTAACCCTAACCCTAACCCTAAACCTAAACCTAAACCTAAACCTAAACCTAAACCTAAACCTAAACCTAACCCTTACCTTAACTTAAATCGCCCTTCTATTGACGAGCTGTTGTAAATTGCCCTTCTGTCGATGTGTTGTTGTCGATGTGCTGTTGTTGGCACGTTGATGACATCGCGGTTTTAGCAACGTGGTTTTGTTGGTGCGCTTTTGTCGTCCGTGCTTTTGTCAGGTCATGGGATGTTATGTGTATTTTTGAATTTAGAAATGTCTACAGCCCTGGTTTGCATTTGTTTTTCAAGTCAACATTGAGTTGGGGAATGGCAGAGACTGCAACTACTCCAATCATTGAATCCCAAAAATATCCCTAATGCATGTGTAAATGCAAAAATGCCAAACATGATCAAATTCAGATTTTTTTATTTTTTTTACTTTATATAGCTTTTAAAATAATAAAAAAGAAATAATGATAATTATGATGGAAACACACAAACACACACACACACACACACATGTGTTACGTGCGGTGAGGTTTATGGCTGGTGAGGCACTGACGTCATCACAATCAGATTTACAAACATTAAATTTCTACAAATTATCTTATCCAATATTTGATTGGCAGCAGTTAATGGGTTATGTTTAAAGTTTCATATCAGCATTTTTACACATACTGTAGCACACAAAAAAGCTCATTTAATTGAAAAAATGAAGTTATTATGGGTCTTACCTTTACTTATAAATGAAGTCCATCCGCCCCTTCTTCTGAACAAATGCTTCTTATAGTTTTAAAAGTCTCTCTGTCTCGATGGTGATCACAGCCAGGGAAGAAAGTCATTATTGATTTCATCGTGCTCTGTGGCTGTCACTTACTCTGCTGCCACTGAGTCACAGGAAGAACGAGCACCCTCTATGATGAGGCAGGAGAATTGTGTGCCTCACCTAGTCTGATTTTTTAGGTGTTTTATGATCGCTCAGCACAAGAAACACATTCCACACATAGTTGTTGACAAAAAACACTCCATTTTATATTATATACAACAGCTAAACTATTAAAAGCAACATACAGAGAGATAGCAATACAGTCTCATTACAGATCATGTAAAACAATTAAGCAGAGTCATCCACGGTGAGGCAGCAGCTAGCTCAGCCTCCTCAGCGATTGCCTGAGAGGCTGAGCTCTCTGCAGCCTCACCGCAAGCTCTCGCCTGACTAGTTGGACGGTAAATGTGAAAATTCTGCAATTTTAATACCAAATAATGTAAAACTGGTGAAGTTAAATGGAAAATAACTTTACGGTACAGATCAGTAGATAAATACAAGCATTTAATTTATTTTTCCCTTTTACATTTTTTTTCTTTTCATGATGACAGGTGAGGCTGTGCCTCCCTTGCCTCACCTGACTGCACGTCACTGTATGTGTGTATATGTATATGTGTGTGTGTGTGTACGTGTGTGAATATATACATACATACATACATACATACACACACACACATATCTCTATCTCTATCTCTATCTCTATCTCTATCTCTATCTCTATCTCTATCTCTATCTCTATCATCTCTATCTCTATCTCTATCTCTATCTCTATACATCTACATCTACATCTCTACATCTCTACATCTCTACATATCTATCTATCTATCTATCTATCTATCTATCTATCTATCTATCTATCTATCTATCATCGTCAAAACACCACCACATTGTGCTTAAAAATGAAACAATTCAGCAAAAAAACATACTATAGGTTCAAGATTTAATGAATTTGTATGCCGCCCAATCCCGAAGGACTCTGGGCGGCTTACATAAAAACAGTTTTAAAAATACTAAAAAATTTAAAATACAAAGACAAAGCAAGTTAAAAGAACACAACATGCACTCAACCTTAGTGGGGCTGGAACTCAATCAAGGGTCAACAGCCCCAGGCCTGCCAGAATAGCCAGGTCTTAGTAGACTTTCGGAAGGCCGAGAGAGTGGGGAGGGTCCGGATCTCAGGGGGTAGATCATTCCATAGGGCTGGGGTAGCTACAGAGAAGGCTCTCCCCCGAGGAGCCACCAGACGACATTGTCTAGTCAACGGCACCCAGAGAAGGCCCACCCTGTGAGATCTTATCGGACGCTGGGAGGTATGTGGCAGGAGGCGGTCTCGTAGATATCCAGGTCCTAGGCCATGTAGGGCTTTAAAGGTGATAACCAGCACCTTGAAGTGCATTCGGAGACCAATAGGGAGCCAGTGCAGCTCGCAGAGGATAGGTGTAACAAGGGTGTATCTCGGTACACGCAGTATCACTCACGCGGCTGCATTCTAGACCAATTATAGTCTCTGAACACTTTTCAGGGGCAGCCTCATGTAGAGCGCTTTACAGTAGTCGAGTCTTGAGGTGACGAGGGCGTGAGTGACCATTTGGAGTGCCTCCTAGTCCAGATAGGGCCGCAACTGGTGCACCAGGCGAACCTGGGCAAAAGCTCCCCTGGTCACAGCTGACAAATGGTGTTCTAGTGTCAGCTGTGGATCCAGGAGGACACCCAAGTTGCGGGCCCTCTCTGAGGGGTGTAAGATTTCACCCCCAGGCTTAAAGATGGAATATCTGGACTATCTTTGGGGGGCAACATCCATAGCCACTCGGTCTTGTCAGGGTTGAGTGCAAGCTTGTTCATTCTCATCCAGACCCTGACAGCTTCCAGGCACTGGCACATCACTTCCACTGCTTCACTGAGTTGGCACAGGGTGGACAGATACAACTGGGTATCATCCGTGTATTGATGGTATTTAATCCCGTGCAGGCGAATGATCTCACCCAGCAGCTTCATGTAGATATTAAATAGGAGGGGGGACAGGACCGAGCCCTGCGGTACCCCGTATTTAAGGGGCCTAGGGGTCAATCTCTGTCCTCCTACCAACACCGACTGCAACCTGCCAGAGAGGTAAGAGGAGAACCACCGTAAAACAGTGCCTCACACTCCCACCTCTTCCAGACGCCGCAGAAGGATACCATGATCGATGGCATCGAAGGCCGCTGAGAGGTCAAGGAGCACCAGGATAGAGAAATGTCCTCTATCCCTGGCTCGCCAGAGATCATTGGTCAGCGCGACCAAAACGGTTTCGGTGCAGTAACCAGGCCTGAAACCAGACTGAAAGGGATCTAGATAATCTGCTTCACCCAAGATCCATCGGAGTTGGAAGGCCACCACCTTCTCAACAACCTTCCCTAAGAAAGGGAGGTTGGAGACTGGACGATAGTTTTTAAGGGCAGCTGGGTCCAGAGAAGGCTTCTTAAGGTGGGGTCTCACCACCGCTTCCTTCAAAGGTTGCGGGAAAGATCCCTCCTGAAGAGAAGTGTTCACAATCCTCTGGATCCAGCCTCGTGTCACCTCCCTGCTGGTTGAAACCAACCAGGAGGGACATGGGTCCAGCAAACAGGTGGTGGCACTCATAGCTCCCATGGCCTTGTCCACTTCCTCAGGAGTGACAAGCTAGAACTCACTCCACAAAATTTGATCAAGGCCCTCCCTCGGCATCTCTGCTGGCACTGTCCAGGTCTGTCCGAATCTGAGTGACTTTGTCCGACAGAAACTGAACAATCCCTCAGCTCTTCCCTGTTAAGATGATATACTATAGTATATCGTCTTAACAGTAAACATTTACAATTCTATACAACATATACTTACTAATGCAAATATTATTCAAGTATATGTATATTTCTAAAATAGTGCTATAACTGTCATGTTTTAATCTACTTTGTTTTGTATAAATGAGTTCAGCATATTTATCCATACAAAATCTACATCTATAAGCAAGCCATTCATAGGGAAAGTTCTGGTTTTACTATGGCACGTGCTGAAAAGGGTCCTTGAATGTTTAACAAAAGTTTCAATATTTTAAAGTGTGAAGAAACCAGAATCCCAGGCAAAGAATTAGCTAGTCTTCATCAAAATGCTTCTAGAAGGGATCCAGAGCTTCAGGAGTTCCTAAAAAAATATTTTTACCTTATGAGCAGCATAATGTACCGGTAATCGAATCTTCAGAGAGAAAAAAATGAACAGAACTCTTACAGTTCACACTTAACACAGCCTTCTAATTAACCTAAGAACAATGTTTGAAATCCTGACTACTCTGCTTGATGCACCATAACACTTTGTGATTAGATTTGTATAATAATTAATTGCTAATATTAATCTTACAGGGTTTTCTTGGAACTGTGGATTTTTATTTCATTAGATCCTGATTTAGTTTGCTGTGCACAGAAATACATCTGTATTGTTTAAGCATAAATAGTAGAGACTTTACCAGTGTTTAACTTAGAGGCCTGTACCATTTAACGTTAATCATATATATGTGCCTTTCAAATGTTGGATTGTGTTTTTCCCTTAAAATCTTGTCAAATAAAATCCCCAAATCCGAAAATTCCTTACAATTGACATTTGTTTTGCTCTGGTACTAATCTTAATAACAGATTGAGGGTTAGTTCCATTTAGACATTTGGCCTGATCTCTTTAATACCTCATTCTGTGATAAATGTTGGTTATGTTCCAGCACCTAGCTAATTCTGATTAGCATTACAATCCAGTACAATAAAAGCAGTTTAATCGGAAATTGCAAATGAGCCACAACCAGATCTAGTATAATCAGCTATTTTGCTGACAGTGCTCCAAGCAGTAAGATTGTCAAATGCAGAATGAATTAGTGGTTATGTATGAATGGCTTTAGGTTATGTTTGATACTGATTTAGAGGAAAATTTCCATAAACAGCAGTTAAAACTTAATTAAAAGTAAAAATCCTATAGCATCTTTTGAAGAGTGAGCAATCTTTGCTAAAGGTTTTGTCTTTTCAATATTTCTTTCTTTTCAAAATTTCTTACTTTTCCTAGAGTTCATCAGAAGCAATTATACACATCTCTTCTTTGTATTTCTTTGCTAGTAATTGTGAATCTAACACAATACATTTATGATTTGCAGGGTCTCTCTCTAAAATAACATTAAATGCTTTGAATGGCAAGAACACGTCATCATAATTAGGATACTTAATGTAGATGTCTGAGCAGTATCATGAGACAAATTTTGATTGGGTTAACAATCATGTTTAAAAAAAAGGGAAACACAGCCACAGTTTAGTTATCATTTTCTTATTTAAGTTTTACAGATAACAAAATAATAATGATCTCATATCTACATTATTTGTAAAAATAAAGCAAACAGAAAAGAGTAAAAATCTCTCCTGAGTCAAGTTAACATTTTCTAGGAAACAACATAGAACTGCCTGTTATATTCTATTTACCTCCCCCCACCCCATTCCCACTTGGGATTTTTGTAGTAGCTTCCATTCAAATATTCACCAGATCAAACTTGCCTTAATTTTTTCAAGATCAACAATGCTGTCATCTGTAGTATGTAGATTTATTATACCCTGCTAATGTTTGCAGAAAAAAGGTTTTGACTGCAGATGACTGCAAAGAAATATGATACTTCCATGCCCACCATCCTGTCCAAAATAATTCTTCCATTGCCTCCACCATCCTGCCAGAACTGACGAAACTTCTTGGATGAGAAGTGGGATGTCTTCATCAAGGAAAAAAACAGCCCAGTTGCCTTTTGAAAAAGCACCTTTGAGATTCCAATCAAAATCCTTTAGAAATCAAAGCTGGTGGTATAAGAGAACATGCTGAAATTTAATGAAAAGGTTTTTGAACCGGTGATTAATATGAATCAGTAGTTTATGAAGCAGGCAAATAGGTAGGAAATGTTTAGGGTTGTGCAACTCCTGGAAGGGATGACCACACCTGATGGACATTTAAGTACAACACTTTCAGGATAGTTTTCTTAGAGAAACCTCTCTTCTAAAAATTGGACCACAACATTTTAGGGGTGTTACTTATTGACAGTGGTTGCTGTAATGTAGCAGAAAATGAGACAAGACCAGCTCTTTGTCAGAGGGAGAGGTTTATTTGTGCAAAGCTTCAGTAGCGATTGGTCAAGCAAAATCTGAACCCCGAAGGCCAGTTGTTTACAGTCTTTTATACTCTTAGACAACTTATTGATCATCCCAAAGTATCTGGCCTTCCTGTGTCATGTAGACTTCATATACAATCTCCCAAAACAGAGACAGGGCATTCATTACTCATTTACCTCCCCACAGGGGGTATTGGTACCAATATCCTGTTTCATTTGTTTTAGTTAAGTGAAGCAAACAGAACAACTAATCTTAAAGGTAATCATTCCTTTTTCCCATTCCACATGGTAAAGAAACTTTAATACCCAAATAATCTGTCTAGTTATCAACTTCTCTTTTAGTAACACACAATCAAGTAAACAATACATTGTGTTAAGTCGTACAACAAAGTATTTTACTGCCACAGAATAACCAGATTTGAAAAGCATTAGAATTTGTGATGTGGTTAAGAAATTTCAAAACTGCATTTCCCTACAAGTTTTCTTGTATCTGATATAAATAACAATGTCCCATGACATTTTTCATTTCCATTATGGCTTTAAGTGTTGATAATATTTATAGCTGAGATTCATGCCTTTCTACTTAGCTTCCCCCCTCCCCCTGATGGAATTAAATAGAGAAATTTTCTAGAATGTCAGCATTAATCTAGGCTACTTGAAAATGTACACTTGATAGCAATACACTTGATGTGAATTCAATGTATAAAACTTGGACATTTATATATATATATATATACTTAAAGTCACAACCCCTGGTATGCCCAAGTGTGGGAGGAAGGTCACACTTCCACTCTCTGTCATTAGGCTCGTCACAAGAGTCCATCCAGACAGAAACCCAATATTTTTACTGTTGCCTTTGTTATATATTTGTGTTTTTTTATTTATCAGCACAAATAAAAAAACACATATATATATATATATATATATATATATATATATATATATATATATATATATATATATATATATATATATATACATACATACATACATATAACCATATAATATATATGGTTTGTGGTGAAATATGAATGGAGATGTCTAGTTTACAGTATTTCATTCCACCCAATCTCCACCACCACCAACTTGAAAAATGCTGAAAATCCAAGTCAGGAGAACTCACAAATTATTACTTGTGTTCTCAGAGTCTCCTCAGATTCACTTTTAGTGAGGCAATAAGGGGAATCATTTTCTATCTCAATCTGGGTGAAGCATTTAGGTTGATGTAGGATATATATGAAGTTCTTATCTGGGAAAACATAATATAATAACGGTGATCTAAATGATTTTGTTACTATAAGAACTTACAATTTTGCACATTTTTGCACTAACATCTCAGCACTAGCATCTACACTATGCTAGCTCTAAATGTCCAGAAAAAATAAGTGAAAGAAATGATGTTTTACATTTCTTTTATAAAAATATCAAGATAATCAGTTAACAAGTTTCAACTAAAACATTAGTGTTGTAAGGTTTTGAGACCAGCAAGCAACATTCAGTTTTCAACTGCAGCCAATGGTCTAAAAAGCAATTAAATTAAGATGTCTTCTCTTCATCAGGGAAAATGATGATAGCAAAGCAGACAAATCATAATTATTTTTGCCTTTGCCTTGAACTTCTTTGAATTTTCATTTGCTCATGTTATCAGTCCGGAGCTAATGGATATAATTGAATAAACTTCATTTAAACATAGTGTCCAACTAATATTAGACTCCAACTGTCTTTGTTAACACTGGTCCAAAGTTATTATTTTGATGCTAGCACTGATGTGCATAAAATTAATCTCTGTGACAATTCTTTTAACTTATCCATGAAAACCTAGCACCAAGAAAGGAAGAAAGAAGGAAGGAAGGAAGGAAGGAAGGAAGGAAGGAAGGAAAGAAAGAAAGAAAGAAAGAAAGAAAGAAAGATCTGTCTGTGGCGTTATTGAATATGCGGTTCAGAATTAGAAAATAACAGAATTGAAAGGGAGTTTGGAGATCTTCTAGTCCAACCCCTAGCTGAAATAAGAAGCCCTATATCATTCCAGCTAAATGGGTGTCTAGTTTATTCTAAAAAGATTCCAGTGATGGAGCGCTCACAACTTCTGAATACCAGCCATTCCATTGGTTAATTGTGGTAACTATTAGAAATTTTTCCTCGTGACCTGGCAATTGTGCGATAGACATATGCGCGCTGACAAAATAGTGCCAACGTCAAAATCACACCCACAAATTCGTGATGACAAGCACAATAAAATCGTAAAATTTTTAGGGTTAGGGTTATAATGTATGTATACATGTCCCACTATGTTAAGGTGACCAGACGTCCCGATTTTGGGGGGACAGTCACGATTTTCTACAATTTGTCCTGCATCCCGCGTCATTATCAAAAAGTCCCAATTTTTCATTTTTCATTTTTGGTGCCTTCTCACTCGCTCGCTCGCTCCCCCATTTTTGCCACGTTGCAAAATACAAAATACTACCTGCAGTTATTCACTTAAGAACTGTGGCAAGAAAGGTGGTATAATGGGTTTAGTGACCAAAGTTACAATGGCATTTAAAAAAGTGACTGATGACCATTTTCACATTTAGCGACCATTTTCACACTTAGTGACCATTGCAGCATCCTCATGGTCACACGATCAAAATTTTGATGTTTGGCAACAGATTCGTATTTATGATGGTTTCAGTGTCCTGGGGTCATGTAATCGGCTTGTAATCAGCTGGTATTTTGTATTTTGGATAGAATCTTCTTTTTAAATAGTCTTAGACCACACAGAATAAATTGAAGTAAAACATTTCAAACTATTCCACACAGAATAAATTGAAGTAAAACTATTTTTAAAAATTCTATGCACAATACATTTCAAAGTATTGAGTATAGAATTTTTAAAAACGGTTTCATTTCAATTTATTCTGTGTGGAATAGTTTAAAATGGTTACAGTGTAAATTATTGCTGGTATAATACTTAACAATGGTTTTTAAGGATTTCTTTTATTTATAGAATATCTTTTTAAATTATTTTTGGGGAAATTTTATTTTTTAATTGTTTATAAAATATATTTACTACAAGAAATGTTCCTTTTTGCAAATGTTTTCTTTGTGATGCAATATGTTCAGACCAGGTTTATGTGTCTCAAAGTGGCTGCTATTCTATGGGCAGGGCAGGTTGGTGCAAGGCAGCTTTGCCAGATTTAGTGTGTTTCACCCTCGTTGAATTTTACATCGTATAAAATCGTATAATTTTTTTTACATTATTAACATAATGAGAAAGAAAAGAGGATGCAAATTCAACGATGATCTAAGAAGTGAATTTCCTTTTGTTAAAAAAATCAAAAGTGATCACATAGTAAAATGTCAGCAATGTAACGGTGAATTTTCTATTTCGCACGGTGGGAGGCATGATATTACAAAGCACTTGGAGACTCAGAAACATAAAAGATATTTAGATACTGCTGCATCTTCCTCCAAAATACAGGAATTTTTTCGGAAAACAACTTATGGAGACGAAGAAAAGAAATTAGCATTAGCAGAAGGACTTATGTCTTTTCATGCTATTAATCACAATCATTCCTTCAGATCTATGGACTGTACATCACAAGTTGTCAAAAAGTTATTCAACAAAAAATTTGCCTGTGCTAGAACAAAATCCGAGGCAATTGTGTGTAATGTGCTTTCCCCATATGCATTTTCAGATTTAAACAAAAATCTAGAGAAAATTAATTTTATATCCATATATTCTGATGCATCTAATCATAAGAATATAAAATTATTTCCAACCATTATTAGATTTTTTGATTCGGAAACTGGAATACCAATTAGAATTTTAAATTTTGTTTCTTTGCCCGGTGAAACTTCTGAAATAATTTTCAGTTCCATTATTAATATTTTGGAACAAAACAATTTAAAACATAAAATAATTGCATATGTGGAGACAACACGAATGCAAATTTTGGAGGAAAAGCGAGAAGAGGTACCAATAATACTTTTTATAAATTAAACAAAAACCTTAATCAAAACATTATTGGTGTTGGTTGTGCAGCGCACATAATACATAATGCCATTCAAACAGCTGCTGACTTGTTGCCTGTAGATGTGGAAAATATTATTGTTAAAATATATTCTTATTTCTATATATACACTGTGAGCATTGAAATGCTTAAAGTAGCAGTAGCAGCAGTTAGACTTCTATACCGCTTCATAGGGCTTTCAGCCCTCTCTAAGCGGTTTACAGAGTCAGCATATTGCCCCCAACAATCCGTGTCCTCATTTTACCCACCTCGGAAGGATGGAAGGCTGAGTCAACCTTGAGCCGGTGAGATTTGAACAGCTGAACTGCAGAACTGCAGTCAGCTGAAGTAGCCTGCAGTGCTGCATTTAACCACTGTGCCACCTCGGCTCTAAAAAATTAAAGAATTTTGTGAAAATGTGGAAGTTGAATATCACAAAATACTTGGATACAGTAAAACGCGCTGGTTAGCTCTTTTGCCAGCTGTCGAAAGAAGTTTGAAAATATATGATCCTTTGAAATCCTACTTTCTATCACAGGATAAATGTCCTAGAATTTTAGAAGAGTTTTTTGAAAAAGAATCTTCAAAAATTTGGCTAGAGTTTGTACACAATCAAGCAGCTGTTTTTCAAAATAGTATAAAACTTATTGAAGGTGACAAAATTTCAGTAATCGAAGTAGCAAATGAAATTAATAATTTAAAATTTCAGTATCAACAGCGCTTAGAAAATATTTTTATTCTGTTAACTATCCATAATAGTATAAGCCAGCTAGAAGAACAAGGTGCAATAAATTGTGCAGATATCATGAATCACATTAAAAAGTTCTATAGTAACTGCATAGATTATTTAGAAGAGTGGATGGTACATTACAATGATATTGAACATTTTCATTGGGTTGCATTAAAACAAGAACTTAATTGGAATGATGTGCAAAAATCATTCGATTATATTACTCAAAATTTCCCAAATAGTGATATTTCTGAAAATAATCTTGTTGATGAGGTATCATTATTAAAAAAAAAAATATTGATAAAGAAAAGGTTAAATCTTGGGCATCAGCAAAAATCACAATAGAGAACAAATCATTTTGAAACAAACCATGTTCCATACAATAATGCCCTAACAATTGTGGAATATGCGCTGTCCTTACCAGGAACTAATGCTGCGACTGAACTCATTTTTCTACGGTAAATAAAGTATGGACATCAGAAAAATCACAATTAAGTGTTGAGACTTTGAAAGCCATTTTATGTGTGAAATATAATTTAACAAATTCTTGTGAAAAATTTCATGACCTTTTAAACAACAACAGCAATCTACTAAAAAAATTCACTCAAGTGAGAAATATGCCAAAGAATAAAATAATACTGTACATAATTTTTGTAAATATATTTAATAAATATAAATGTAAATAAATGTATTATATTTGTAAATTGTAGTTATGTTGAAATAAAAAAAAATTACAATACTATTTTTGCATAATCGTATAAAATTTTTTGTTGCTCTATATAAAAGTTTTAATCAAGCCCCCCCCCCCCCCCCGGTCAAAGATGTCCCTCTTTACCAATCTGAAAATCTGGTTGTGTTACACTATGTTAAAGGCCCAGCACACGCGATTTTGTCGTCGCACATTTGTCGGCACGCTATTGTCGAAAATCAATTAGCGATTTTGACGGTGTTCATTTGTCCATCGCGGTTTTGTCGGTGTGCATATGTCTATCGCGCATTTGTCGGTGAACCATTTTTCCTTAGTGCTAGATTGGTTCTCTCCATGATTAGTTTCCATCCATTTTTTCTTGTCTTGTCTTTTGGTGCTTTGGAAAATAGGTTGACCCCTCTTCTTTTTGGCAGTCCCTCAAATATTGGAACACTGCAATCATGTCTTTCCTAGTCCTTTTCAAATCTTTCCCCAAACATTTTATTCGGATATGCCTGCTGGAGGATGACTCTGTTACCAAATATTCCATGGCTTATTTCCTTTGATTCATACTAATTATTTTATAAAGTTCACCACAAGGAACCTATTATCTTCTGCTGCTTATCCAGGCAAACACTTAAGGTATTCTGAGAATGAAAATGTGATTAGTTGAACACAGCAGTGCCATTCTCCACTCATTGTTAAAATGCTCTTTTAGTGGTGCTGCATCAAATTTTCATGGGACTGGATTTATGACATGAGACATGTCATTTGAGGAGATGGGATGTGAAGATGCCAAGCTATTTAACTTGGAACATTTTGCATTCAGAGCATGTGTTCCAACACTGATCCAAGATCTGCTTTTAAAATTTATACTTGTCCACAGTTACAAGGTAAGTGTTTCATACTCTAGAGAGGGATTTGGATGGATGCTCTCCAAATTTGAAATGGAAAATTGAACCACTTTGCTTGTAGTCTAATCTATAATGGCAATCCTCGCTAATTTTTGAAACTATTCCCAGGCTTCTGCTACCTAAACTCCTTTAAATTAGGGATAGGCAATCTTCAGACCACAGGTACAGAAGCGCTTCAAATCCTGCTCTGATGAAGTTGATGAAGTTTGGCAATTACTAGATATTGTTAATATGATTTACTGACAATTTCAGGCCATAGATCAAAGAAATAAAATACTCTCAGTCTTTGGGAAAACTTGGCATACTTGAAATTGTTAATTATTTTCAAAAATTACAATAGTTTCTGCAAAAATAGACACGTGGGTGATGCCACAATATCATTATGCCCCACACCTTGAGTTTACCAGCAGGATCTAAAAATAATTAATTTAAAAAGGTATGTAAAATGAATGTTCCATCTTGCTTTAATCAGCCCAATGAATTAATCTTACATATGTTAAATAAGATTTATTTTCCTCATTAGCATCACAATAATCTTATGTCTCCCCACATTCCATAATGATGATGGAAAATCTTTACAATTCCAGAAAATATACCACCTCTAGCACATGCTGGCTCTATTTGTATATTGCCTGCATATTAGAATAAGCTACAGCAAGTGTTGTCAAGCTAATAGCATTATTGCAAGTGTTTTACTAATGCAGTATTTTCAGATAACATTTGATTTCACAGCTGCTAATGCCATGATCCATTCTTACTCAAATATTTGCCAGAACAGTGGCTCATGTAATAACAAGAAATTAATGCACTGTTTTGAATCCATGTAATTATTCCCAAGTCTGTTTATCTGTACTATATTTATTTTTTTATATGTGTAGCATCGAGGTAATAAGAAAACACTGGAGAAATGAACCATGGGGAGATCTAAAATTCAGTACACCATGAAAGAGGACAATTGAACAGAGGTCAATTTGCTCTGTGTCAGATCTAATGAATTGAAAACTAACAAGATAATCATGTCTGTTTGAAAAGAAACCAATTTGGGAGGAAGAACAAATTATGTTATCCAGCAACAAGTCAATGTGCCAAAAAGATAAATCAACAAAGATACAGTTCTATAGATTCAGTTAGGCTTTTTAAATGATGTTAAATGCAGAGATATGTGAAAAGCACCCCCTCCCAAATTTAATCTGAAGCAGCAAAATCAAATCACATTTGTTGATATTGGTTAATTAATTACTGTATATAAGCCAGTAGAATGGCAAAAATGATGCTATTATGGGATTACAAGATTTAGAGATTCAGATTTGCAAAAATTTCAAACTGGAATATTAGACTTTTTGTGCCAATTGATTGATTCAGTTGATTGATTAATTGATTGATTTGTCAGCTAAATTTCAGTTGGAAACTGGTTTTTTTCTCTAAATCCAAAAGCTTAACCACTATACAACATTGGCTTTACATTAGGGGTGAGTTCCTGCCAGTTCTAACCTCTTCTATAGAAGAGGTTCCACAAATCTACAGTGCTGTTTAGAACTGGTTCCAGATCCCTCCTCCTGCCCGTCCGTACATCATCAAGATGAAGAGCGAGAGGAGGAATTCTGTGAGTTGAAGTCCACAAGTCTTAAAACTTTGAGACTTGCACACTTCAATGCCAGAGTTCCTGAGCCAACATGACTGGAGGAGGAATGCTTGGAATTGAAGTCCACAAGTCTTAAAGCTATCAAGTTTGAACACCCCTCGGTTTTTTTTCCTAAAGGGTTAGGGGTGCAAGGGTCTTGTAACTTGACAGCTTTAAGACTTGCGTGCTTCAAATGCCAGAGTTTTTGAGCCAACATTTTGGTTGCTAAGAAAGAGTGTTGTTAAGTGAGTTTCACCCTTTTTGCAAGTTGACCAGGCCTACCCAGTCACATGGCTGGCAAGCCACTCTCACCCAGTCTCATGGCCAGCAAGCCATTCCCACCCAGTCACATGGCCGGCAAGCCACTCCCACAAAGCAGGCCACCCCTACAGAAAAGGTTCTAAAAAAGTTTGAAACTCACCACTGCTTTACATGTACCTCTGAAAGACAAGATACAGGGAAAAAGCTGTTCTGCTAGGAGAGGTGCATAGGCATGCTCATGTGTGCAAAAATCTGGTATGTTCATTCCAAAAACACTGCCTTTGTCTTTACTTTGAATATACAACTGCAAATAATCAAATTTAATCCAGCAGTGTTACTGCTTGTATTGGTTTTGTCTTTAGGATTCCAGTGGTCATTCTTATTTTTTTTAAAGCTTCTATGTGGATTAATTGTTATTTCATGCCCAGAGCTGTTAAAGGACATTTAATAATATAATTGAGTAAACAAAATCCTGATTTAGAGAATATTCAGAATTATTGTACCGGCTGAGTAATAACAAGCAGTTGAAGTGCAAGATATGACATGATTTTCAGATTGAGGTATGATATTTGCTCAGAAAAAAAGTAAAAAAAAAGAAATTAAAACTGCATAAAGTACATCACTACACTTCCAGTAAACACTGAATTAAATCCATCCACTGATCTAATTCAGTCAAAAGTAAGCATTTCATTATCTTTAGAAACCAGACAAAGACAAAGAAGATGTTGTCTTATACCAATTGAAGGTGGATCATAGGATTTTGGAAGCCAAGAAAGCAAAACATATGATTTAACAAAGATTACTGTGATCCTAAAACTCCAATGACATTTATTTGGCTATGACCTCTTAGAGGAGCAAAAAAATATGATGCCTCCAGACAGAATTTCAGAATTCATATGATAACATTGTAATCTTTTATGTTTGCTAACTACTCAAAGTGTATGGAAATGATGCATAGTGAAATTGCTTTCATGTGTTGCTGTAGAATCAGGATAAACTACAACAACTCCTAAAGGTAAAGTTGGAAAAAAGAGCCACCAGCCCAAAATAAAGAAAAAATTCTTCGAAAGAACTATTAGAATCAAGTTGTAAATATTCTTTCAGTGAGAATGGGTCAGCTCTCAATGGTTCATGAGCAAGTTATCTGTTTATTATTGCTTATTCATTGTGCATAAATAAAACCTGACCCTTTCCTTTGGTATATATCAAATTTTTCCTAAAAGGAACATAAAAGTGATCTCTTCCTTCTAATGAACATTTCATGTTTTCTCTTAATTCTTAATCCCATTTGATGGATGATATGTAAAAGTAATAGCTTGTTCTGACCCAGATTGGATCCTGCAAAAGTAATAGTTTGTTCCACAAAATATGTTCTTATTTGAATGAAGGTATTGCCAATCAAATACTTGCATGGACTTCAAAAAATAGATTACATTTTCTTTATGGACGATTGGTTTTATATATGGTAACTGCAGTGAAGCTATTATATGCACAAAGATGGAAGACTACAGAAACACCAATAATGGATGAATGGACTGTGAAGATGCCAGAGCTTGCAGAAATGACTTGTTCGATTAAGAAAGGAACAGCAATTATTTTTATAAAAGATTGAAAGCCCTTTTGCTGAAAAGGAAAACAAAGAATTGGTGATTTCTGAAGTTATTGAATAAAAAGGTTTCTTTTTGGGATACCATACCATGATATGTTACTTGGGAGGAAGGGGATGAAAATAGCAATGTTTGTAAGATCAGAAGTAGTTTATTAAATATCTTTCTTTCTCTCTTTTTGTTATCTTTCACTTTATATTTTATACTTTCTTCTTCTTTTCTGTACATTTTCTTTATGTGTCCATAATTAATATTATGTAATATATCTCTCTCACACAGTCTCTCTTCATCCATCCTATCCCATCCCCTCCCTCCCCTCTTCTCCTGTCTGTCTGTCTGCCTGCCTGCCTGCCTGCCTACCTACCTACCTACCCACCCACCCACCCAACCCAACCCAACCCAACCCAACCCAACCCAACCCAACCCAACCCAACCCAACCCAACCATCCATCCATCCATCCATCCATCCATCCATCCATCCATCCATCCATCCATCCATCTATCTATCTATCTATCTATCTATCTATCTATCTATCTATCTATCTATCTATCTATCATCTGATATATCTTTCTGTCATCTATAACACTTTCTTAATAATATATAAGGATGCTGAGGAGAACAATTCCCTTTTAAATAGCACTCCAAAGGCATATATGTTTAATATAAGAATGTTGTAGAATGCCCTTGAGAATAAATTCTGTGCACTGCTTTTAATTCTTCTCTTATGTTTTTATTTACTCATTAAATTTGTTGGGCTGTAATTTGTCAAGATTCATGGCAGCTTGCAATGCTCTAAAAAAAGTTATTCCAAGAACAAGGAGGCACAGTACAACAGAACAATAATGAGGTAGCTAATCATAAATAAGTAATTCTTTTCTAAAGTGAGGTTGTTGCATAACACAAGTTTCATGAGTGAAAACAATGCTTTCTGGTCTCAGACATCTTCATCTCTTAGAAAAGAGGTACCATGAACAGCTTCTCCAGTAAAAATCTGTTGTGACTCAGCAGACGTCTTCTGTGAGTCTTTTCGGGATGCAAGATTAACACTGCAGCTGGGGCTCGTTAGTGGCATGTTCTGGGGATAAAAGGACGGATGGTGCCATGCCCTGGTTGCAGGAGTCAACGTCCATTCATGCATTTCAACGTTCATTGATCCTCAGTCGTGGTTTCTTGGATGGACATTTGGAGAAGTGATTTGATTTCTGTAACCCTGATTCGTAGAGACATTTGAAGAAGTGCTTTGCTTTCTTTTTGTTCACCTTGTGTTGCCGTAAGAGAGATTTGTTTTGCATTGCGTTATCTTCAGGCAGAGACTTTAATTAGGTTTATTTTGGGCTTGTAGCCAGTTTGAGCCGAGGACTGATAAAGAGAGTTCCTTTTAATTTGTCTGTTAATGAGAGAAGGAGGGGTGACAGAACAAAAATCTTAGCAATATGATTGGAATAGGAAATCCTGCAAGTTCCTAGCTGCTAAAGGTTTTATAAGTGTCATTTGATTATTTCAAATTTTGATGATGAGCAATAGCTCAATAAAAATAGTTAGCAATCTGAAATGGACTGTGACAAATATAATTTTATATAATATTGTAGAAAATGCCCCTCCTGGCATGACAAAGGAGGTTCTTAATCCTATTTAACTGATTTTAAATGATATTTGAGAGAAATATTCGGAGAGCAAGAAAAATGATTTTTTTTTCTGTTCTAAGTGCCTGGTTCGGAAATATTTTGAATTTCCCAAACAGCCACAAATCCTCTCACTTGTTAGTGGTCCGTTTAAAAAAAAAGGTAGCTGCTGCAAACATTCTTCTTCTCAAACTATTTGGAAATGCACACCTGAATGCTTGAAATGGCTGGTCAGCTACCAATCCACTAAAACTCTTTGAAATTGAAATTCTTTATCCAGTCAAAAATGCCATATTCTCAAATATACTGAAGAAAGAAGATTATTTTGCTCCTTCATTTTCTGATTTTCCCCAGTCAAGCCTAATTCCCATCCTTCCTAAATTCAGCCCAGTTATTTTACAAAGGGGACGTAAAGAGATTCACAGTTGATATGAAGTATTTTTCACCACACATAGTAGTGAAATGCACTTCATATCGAGTCAATGTTTAGGGCTTTAATAGCAACATGTGAGGTGGCAATCTTTTCATATTCAATTTCTTAACTAATCACTGATGCTTGAATTGTCCTCCTCAACTGCGTATCATTAACATATCATAATGTTAAACAGTTTCTCCCCTTACCCAGTCCTATCAGTTGAGTCAGGGCTCTTCACAATAAGATAATAATCTGGAAACCAAGTGTTCCAGAAGTATTATGGACTTTCACAGATGAACACCAAACAACTTCAATATAGGTCATGAATATGAATAAATACATATTCATTAATACCGTCTGATGGCAATTCCTTCCCTCCTTCCCTCCCTCCTGCAATGTTCTACCAGAGAAATCACTTAAACTTTTGGACATTACTTTTTCTTCAACCTGATTCCTCTTCTTTCTGAAGCCATTTTTTATTAATGTATTTTGTAGCAACTTCAAAAATAACAGATCTATCACTCTGTGGTTTTCTCATCCAGAAAGTCTGTTTATCTAAAATTAATTATGTTTTCCTGATTTCTGTTTGCTATCCTTTGTAATGAGAACATCCACTTTTTGAAGATTGCCCCAAGTCAAGCAGATCAAAGACATAACATTTGTTTGTGTTTGTGTGTGTGTGAATTATGGAGGATTTATTTCAGCAGCACGATATCAATGCAAACACTGTACTGCCATCAATTATATGCAGTACTTGTGGCCTTTCAGTTAAAAATAATTTCACTGTTGCAGATAGGCTATTATATTTTATACTGACATGACTAAAATTTTAATACATAAAGAATGTAAAATGTGTTAAATAAATTCAGTGTTGTTGTTTCTGCTCTGTTCTTTAGGGGTAGAAACATTTGGACCACACATGCATATGTAGTTGATTTCTGTTTTCATTAGTGTGACATTTTGGAACTTTCTTTCAAAAAAAGAATTTCCTAAAACTTTATTCACTAATTTTCTAATATGTGATGCTTTCAAATGCAGCCAAATATATGTAGCAAATTTTTTTACAGCAATGATAAATTAAGCTCCAGAGGAAATAAATGGAGGTGAATAGAATGCGTGCTTATGCATGTTATGAGTCATTTGAAGCTCTTTCAAACCCAGATATGAAAGATTCATCATTAGGAAACCCAAATGGAGCTTTTCCTTTAAATCCAGGGAAACCTATCTACAGCTATCTATATATCTTTTCCAAACAACCTACAGTATATTTTCCAGATATACAAGATGTATTCATTATGGTTTCTACAGTTTAGTATTTGCTTTTGTTTGTATGCTAAAGGTTCCCATGAAGCCAAGCATTCATGAGCTTGGTTGAGCTATATTAATGGAACTTGTTTTCATGTGTGGGCAAGTCAAACAGATTGGACAAGGAATAGTTGAAAATTGCTTTTTGAAGGACAGCAAGACACAACAAATAGCATTAGATTATATATTTTTTGGCATTGTGAGTTATTGGCCTCTAAAGTGATGGAGAAAATTGAGACTGTGAGGCTGTTTTATGCACTACCAGTCAAGCAACTGAATTTTTCCTAAATGCCTTATGGTTTTACATAGTTGAACAAAGGAACATTTTATCACACCATACAAGAAGTGTATGCTACCATACGCTTCTTGTATGATGTGATGAAATGTTCCTTTGTGTATCACTCTATATAAGCATAACCAATGGATTCCTCTGTCCTCTTTTCTGCCAAACAGACATCCATGTTTTATTTTATAAACTTTGCAATGACTATCAGGTTAATTCAACAATATAACACATTCTTTTTCAGTTGTGGTAAATTCTGCTGGGCTTAATTATGGCTATGTTAACATATCTGTTAGCAGATTGTGAGGAAAATGTGTAGATTAAATGTTTTCACTTGCTCTAAACATTTGTTGGGGAAAAGCTTAAAAATAATTAGAAAAAAAAATCAGTCTTACAGCGTAGTCCTATCTTTTACTGTAAAATGTGATTATGTTTGGATAAACCCTGTGAGGTGGTGAGGCTATGGCAAACAGTTCAGAACAAAATTGTTAGAATTGTTAAATAAAATTTTAAGTTGTTAAACTTATTTTTTTTAAAATATTCTAAAATGCTATGAATGGAAGAAGAATAGTGCTCAATTAGAAAAGATTATTTGATTTGCTATTCTGCTCCCCCCAGCCCTGCCACCTTACATTTTGGGAAGCCCACAGAAGAACATGGATGCAATAAATTTTTGTTATAATTATATCAGCTAATTATAATTTTCCTACAGTAGCCCCATGACAAGATAAATAAATTTAACAAACAAAAAATAATAATGTTTCTGGGCTGTCTGTGGATTTTAGGAGTAGATCCATTCGTATAGTGCCTGCGTGACACTCCGCGGAGCAGCTGGAGTGTTGCGGAGGCTCGCAGAGGTGCTAAGATGCATGTACGCACTGCATGCGTGTGTCCGTGTGCTGTGCGCATCCATGTGGATGCCGCTAAGCCCGTTCCAACAGTACCAGTTGGAACAGGATCTGGAACCCACCACTGCAACATGCAGACAAAGATAGTTAGTGATGGCCAAATTTCCTATGATTTTCTTTAATCTCTTTTTTTAAAAATCATTTGATCTAATCGTCACTATATTCCATGTTGGTGAAATTAATAGGATCATGATAATGCTGCATAAAATTATGGTTTCTCTTATCCAGCAGTGGGATTTACTTACCTTCCCTACCAGTTCGCAAATGTGAGTGTGCACATGCATCGCCTTCTGTGCATGCACAGTGCTCACGCATTACATCAGAGCAGGTGGGCAGAGCCTTCTGCAGCTGATGCTACTGGTTCGCCTGAACCAGAGAGAACTGGCTGAATACTACCTCTGCTCTTATCCTAGAACTTTACTTACATTCCTTCACTGGATATTTAATTAGCTTTCAGAGCTATGAGAACTGGACTTAAAACTTTTCAACTTTTTCTAGATCATTTTATTTTTTTAAGTCTGTTTTTTCCTAAAGAAAATATAGTAAGGTTCTCTGGAAAAAATAATTCTATCAATAAATCAGTGTGGCATAGTGGCTAGACTGAGGATATTCAAGGTTTTCTAGGTTCAAATCTCTAGTCAGCCATGAAACTGATTGGGTGCCTTTGGGCATTTGCTGTCTTTCTGACTAACCAATTTTATAGGATTGCTGTGAGAAGAAAATGGATTGATGAGCACCCAGAAGAAAGATGGAATAAAAATGTACTAAATAAATTTTGATTGAAACCATGTAGCATTCAGTTCATATCATGTTTTTGTATCATGCAGTACATTTTTTTAAAAAAAATTAAAATATATAAAAGAGAACATAGTCCTCACAGAAACATAAAACATTGGCAAAACTAATGGAATATGTATTTCAGTGGAACTTCCCTCTCCTCCTCCTTTTTTAAAAAAGAATAATAAAAGTACAATACAAGATAGAAAAAAGGAAAGAAAAAAAAAGAATCCACCCCCCCCCCCTTAAGAAAAAACTTTCCACCCTCATCACAAGTATAAACAATTTCATAATTGTCACTTTCCTTAGCTTATAAATATGAAACTCTTCAACCCATAACCTCCGGAGGAGACGCCTAGAGCACCTATGGAGGTCCGATAAGTCCAAGTCGAACCGAGCAATCCTAACAACCAGCACCAAGGAGTACATCAGGGCACTTAGGGCAGCAAAAAGATCTCACATTGCCACCTTGGTTGCGTCCGCTGAGTCCCGCCCAGCCGCCCTGTTTAGGATAACCTGCTCCCTCCTAAATAGGAGGGATACGGGGGAACCCTTGCAGGGTAGAGCTGAGGATTATGCCCAATTCTTAGCGGACAAAATTGCTCGGTTTCGGTCGGATTTGGACTCCATTCCTGCAGTTCCAGCCGAGGCACAAGAGGATGAATTGGTAGACCACCTCTGGGTTGAGTTTCAGGATGTTGCCCCTGGGGATGTGGACAAGGCCATGAGAGCTGTGAGTGCCTCCACCTGTGTACTGGACCCGTGTCCCTCATGGCTGGTTGCCAACAGCAGTGAGGTGACACGAGGCTGGATCCAGGCGGTTGTTACCGCCTCTCTTCGGGAGGGGCACTTCCCCGCCGCACTTAAAGCGGCGGTGGTGAGACCCCTCCTGAAGAAGCCATCTCTGGATCCAGCTGTTCTTAACAACTATCGACCAGTCTCCAACCTCCCTTTTGTAGGGAAGGTTGTGGAGAAGGTGGTGGCCTTCCAGCTCCAACGGTCCTTGGAGGAAGCAAGCTATCTCGACCCCTTCCAGTCGGGCTTCAGACCCGGTTACAGCACAGAAACCGCTTTGGTCGCATTGACCGATGATCTCTGGAGAGCCAGAGACCGAGGCCATCCCTCTATCCTGGTTCTCCTCGACCTCTCGGCGGCTTTCGATACCATCGACCATGGTATCCTTCTGCGACGACTGCGGGAGGTGGGGGTGGGAGGCACTGTTTTGCAGTGGTTCTCCTCCTACCTCTCGGACAGGTCGCAGTCGGTGTTAGTAGGGGGGCAGAGATCGACTCCTAGGCCCCTATCATATGGGGTGCCGCAGGGTTCGGTCTTATCCCCCCTACTATTTAACATCTGCATGAAACCGCTGGGTGAGATCATTCGGAGGCACGGGATAAAATACCATCAATACGCGGACGATACTCAGTTGTATCTGTCCGCCCCGTGCCAACTCAATGAAGCGGTGGACATGATGAGCCGGGGTCTTGAGGCCGTTATGAACTGGATGAGGGCTAACAAGCTTGTACTCAACCCGGAGAAGACCGAGTGGCTGTTGTGTTTCTCTCCCAATAATTCGATCAGTGTTCCATCACTCAGGCTGGGGGGTCAAACTTTATACCCCTCAGAGAGGGTTCGCAACTTGGGAGTCCTCCTGGATCCACAGCTGACTTTCGACCATCATCTGACGGCTGTGACCAGGGGGGGCATTTGCCCAGGTTCGCCTGGTACGCCAGTTGCGACCCTACCTGAATCGGGAGGCTCTCACAACAGTCACTCGGGCCCTTGTGACCTCTAGGCTGGAATACTGCAATGTGCTCTACATGGGGCTGCCCTTGAAGAGCATCTGGCGACTTCAGCTAGTCCAGAATGCGGCCGCGAGAGTGATTGTGGGTGCACCTCGGTTCGCCCACATAACACCTATCCTCCGCGAGCTGCGCTGGCTACCTGTTGATCTCCGGGTGCGCTTCAAGGTGCTACTTGTCACTCATAAAGCCCTCCATGGTAGTGGATCTGCGTACTTGAGAGACCGCCTCCTGCCAATTACCTCCCTGCGACAAATTAGATCGCATAGATTAGGCCTCCTCCGAGTACCATCTGCCAGTCAGTGTCGACTGGCAACCACACGGAGGAGAGCCTTTTCAGTAGTAGCTCCGACCCTTTGGAACGATCTCCCCGTGGAGATTCGTACCCTCACCACCGTCCAGACCTTCCGCACAGCCCTTAAGACCTGGCTAGCCCGTCAGGCCTGGGGATAAAGATAATCTGTCCCCACCTGAATGATGAATGAATGTTGTTTACTTTTTTACTTTTATGTACTATTTTGTGTCTATTGTCTATATCCTCCTTCCCCCATTTTATGTAAGCCGCCCTGAGTCCCCTCAGGGAAAAGGGCGGCCTATAAATATTAATAAAATCACTAAATCACTATTTCCTAGCAATAAACAAGTAAAAGAAGTAATTTTGTTCAAACATTGGCAAAAAGTCCATGTAGAGTTCAAATATACTAAAATTAACACATACAAAAATTCACATTTTCATATCTTCATATGAAACACCCATTGTGTTGTGTAGTGTAGATAGTTTTATAGTAGATTTGTATTTCTAATTTTACAGCACCTTCTGCTGATGGTTGGAATCTAGCAAGTGGAGTGTGCTGTTGTTTTCTTCTTCCCTTGTAAATGTTATTTCTTATTTCTGAGACAGGCCCGACGAGGCGGAGGCAAAGGAGACGCAGTTCGAGTGACCCCCGGGCGGGGGGGCCACCCACCACCACCTCCACCCGCACTGCCACACACCCCCCGCGCAGAAGGCAGGATGGCGCTGAAATGCATCAACAAGGTTGTATAAAGATTTCCTTTCCTGAGCATGCGCGGAGGGGAAATGGCCGCTGAAAACAAGCCGGAAGGCTTTTGCATCACCTTCTGAAGAATGTTGCTGCCGGAGGGCTGCGGGGAGACAGAGGCATGCCCGTGGATGCTACCCAGCACTAGGGGTTCTGAGCAAGTGGATTTGGGAAGATTGGGTGCGGCCCGAGGTGGCCGAGCTTCGCGGCGCTGTGCATGTCCTCAACCTGGCTTATGAGAAGAATGTCTCGGGGCACTACATGTTCAACCATTGGGCCAACTGCAACAAGGTGCCCGCCAGCTACTGCCACCACCCACCGCCACCCACAACAGCCAGACAGACCGCTTCGCCTTTCACCTACCCGTGGGCGCCGGGACCACGCTGCTCAAGTTTGCCGTTCGCTACCGCGTGGCCGACACTGAGTATTGGAACACAACTACAAACTGTGCCGCTTTCAGGCCCCCGCAGAGGACAATGACGAGGAGCTCAACCCCCCAACTATCGCCAGCTGCCCTAGCCGCCTCAGACTTCCTGTGCCACTTCCAGGCCCCCGCAGAGGAGGAGAATGAGGAGCTCCCCCCAACTATCGCCCCCCCAGCTGCCTTGGACTCGTGCTGAGCACCTTCCCTGCGGGGCTCGGACGAGGGCCCGGTTTAGGGCCAGGCTGCGGGAAGCAGCAGAGGAGAGCCCCGTGCTGGAGTTGGAGACCCGGAGGACACCGACCCGAGATCTCCCCCAAGCGGTCGATAACACCCCCTCCTTGGAGGTTCTCCTGCTACAGTTAAGTGACTTTTTGGGGACAAGACCGTTGGAACCACTGAAGCCCCCCTTGAGTCACCTCGCCCTTCCTTCTCTGTTTGGAGCATTGGAAGCCTCAGGGCTGCCTCTCAACCCACTTTCTCCCAAGTGCCAGGCTTGGCTGATAACAATGGGGGGACTGGCCAGGCACTCAGGTTGCAGATCTGCCTCCATCTCAGTTCAGCTCCTCTCCCTCCTCCCTCCCTCTCCCTCCTCTTCTCCCCTCCCCCCTCTTTCCCTTTCAGGACATTCACTTTTTTCTACCATTCTTAAATTATTTTAATTGCCATTGATTTAGGAATAGCATTTTTTTTAGCGAAAATGTGCTCACTTTTAATTTATTTTATTGTATTTTAATAATTATTGTGGGGTGTGTCTGAAGAGAGTGTTTGATTGGTGAGTATGATAGGACTGGGAGTGCGACCTGGAGTCCCCTCCACTGAGTGCAGAAGCAGAAGTGGATAGGAACCCAGACTCGCCTCCCGTCCTCGTGTGAATGGTACATTGGGCCTGCCGGGAAGAATGGGGGCCATGGGGGAGGGGGGTGGGTCTACGGGGATGGGGGGATGTCGGAGCATTTCGGTTACGACTGAGAGGGGCAGATATGATGGGAGCTGTAGGGCTAGCTATTGCCGGGTAAGAAGGACTCGCTACATTACAGCGATTCCTTGTTCTGGCCCCTCAGGCTCAACTCAAGGATCTGGTGGCAGAGGAGTACAGGGCCCTGGTCTCAGGTTGTTGTTGCTAAATGCCAGGTCGGTTGTGAACAAAGCCCCCCTCATCCGGGATTTAATATTAGATGAGGAGGCAGACCTGACATGTATAACTGAAACCTGGCTGGGCCAAGAGGGAGGAGTCCCCCTCTCAGAAATTTGTCCAGATGGGTTTCAGATGCTCCACCAACCACGACACCAGAGAAGGGGTGGAGGAGTAGCAGTTATCGTCCGAAGGTCGTTAGTTCCTCGCAGGATCCCTGCCCCAGAGATTGTGGGGTGTGAGTCTCTCCTCTTGAAGTTGGACCTAGGGGTTCAATTGGGCTTGCTGTTGATGTACCTGCCTCCCAGCTGCGTCACGACAGCCCTGCCTGTGCTGCTAGAGGCAGTAGCCAGGTTGGCGGTGGAGTTCCCCAGAATAATAGTACTGGGGGACTTTAATCTGCCATCTCTTGGTGAACACTCAGATGGGGGACAGGAGTTCATGGCTTCCATGACAATCATGGACTTGACCCATGTAGTTCAGGGTCCGACTCATAGAGCGGGACACACGCTTGACCTTGTATTTCTCTCGGGGCAGTGGAGACGTGATCTCGAGTTAAGGGGAATAGAGACCTTGCCCTTGTCATGGTCAGATCACTCCTTGCTGAGGCTTGACTTCAGGACGCTACTCCCCCATTGCAGGGAGGTGGAGCCGATTAAGTGGTTCCACCCCTGATGGACCCGGAGGGATTTCAGAGGGAGCTTGGAGAGATACCTGACTCCCTTGTCCGCAATCTGGCTGAGTCTTTGGTCGCTGCCTGGAACATTGCGGCGGCTGGAGCATTGAATCGGGTTGCGCCTTTGAGGCCTCTGCAGCAGTGGATCCAGGAGGGCATCTTGGTTTACCGAGGAACTCTGGGAGATGAAGTGGCAAAAGAGACGCCTAGAGAGACGTTGGAGGGCTAGTCACTCTGAATATGATCGATCACTATTAAGTGCTTTTGTTAGGACATATCTAGTGCCGATACGGGCAGCAAAATGTATGCATTTTTCTGCTCTTATTGCATCCGCGGAATCTCGCCCAGCCGCCCTGTTTAGGGTGACCCGCTCCCTCCTGAAAGGTGAGGAGGCGGGGGAACCCCTGCAGGGAAGAGCTGAGGAGTTTGTTCAGTTTCTGTCGGATAAAATCACTCAGATTTGGATAGACCTGGACTCCGCTTGGGCAGTACCAGCCAAGATGCCGAGGGCTAGTCTTAATTGGATTTTCTGGGATGAGTTTGAATTTGTCACCCCTGAGGAAGTGGACAAGGCCATGGGAGCAATGAGTGCCTCCACCTGTTTACTGGACCTGTGCCCCTCCTGGCTGGTTTCGACCAGCAGAGAGGTGACACAAGGCTGGCTCCAGACGATTACTAATGCATCTTTGCAGGAGGGGTCTTTCCCACAACCATTAAAGGAAGCAGTGGTAAGACCCCTCCTCAAGAAGCCTTCCCTGGACCCAGCTATTTTGAAGAACTATCATCCTGTCTTCAACCTTCCTTTTTTAGGGAAGGTTGTTGAGAAGGTGGTGGCGCTTCAACTCCGACCTTGAATGAAACGGATTATCTAGACTCCTTTCAGTCCAGTTTCAGGCCTGGGTACAGCACAGAAACAGCTTTGGTCGCCCTGACCGATGATCTCTGGCGGGCAGGGATAGAGGATATTCCTCTATCCTGGTGCTTCTTGACCTCTCAGCGGCCTTCGATACCATCGACCATGGTATCCTTCTGCGACGCCTAGGGGAGGTGGGAATTAGAGGTACCATTTTACGGTGGTTCTCCTCTTACCTCTCTGACAGGTCACAGTCGGTGTTGGTCGGGGGCAAAGTCAACCTCTAAGCCCCTCAAATGTGGTGTGCCACAGGGTTTGGTCTTGTCCCCCCTCCTATTTAACATCTACATGAAGCCGCTGGGTGAGATCATGCAACAGCATGGGGTAAAGTACCACCAATATGTGGACGATACTCAATTGTATCTGTCTGCCCCGTGCCAGCTCAGTGTAGCGGCCACTCTCATGGCCTTCAGGAAAGCTGTAAAAACTTGGCTGTTCCAGCAGGCCTGGGGCTGTTGACCTCACTGTTGAGGTCCAGCCCCGATTAGAATGACTGTATGAGGTGTTGCTGTTTTTAAACTGTTTCTTTCGTTATGTGTTTCGTTATGTGTTTTTTTCTCTTTTTATTTTTGTAAGCCACCCGGAGTCCTTCAGGATTGGGTGGCATATAAATGTGTCTAATAAATAAATAAATAAATAAATAAATAAATAAATAAATAAATAAATAAATAAATAAATAAATAAATAAATAAATAAATAAATAAATAATAAATAGATGATGTTGAAAATTTTATATATTTTCTCTAGTTGATCCTTTTTATACCATGACAAAGGTGCCATTTACAACCTGTATACAAAGTTTGAGTTGTGGCAATACTATAGATTCCTGATATTGCATTACAGTCTCAATTATGAGTCCTGAAAACGGTGATTCCATGGATGTTCCTTTGAGTTGTTGATATATTTATCCATTAAACCGAAAGCATATGGTCAGGGAAAGGTTAATAAGGCACATGATTTTGAGTATTTCAATCTTGGTGAATTTTGTTAGGTTAAATGTACAGTGTAGTATGCTGTAATACATTATTTGCTAGTTCTTGTCTATGGAAGTGAAGATTTTTATGACATCAAATGAGGCCATGATTTCATCTTCATCTATAGTCAGGTTTTTAGAGGCACTGTTCTGGGAAGTTGATGGAATATTTACTTCCCTCTATGAGGTGCCCATGGTTATTTATCAGAGCTTCAGCAAGATTGTAGGCTGGGGTTCTTGGTAACGATAACATTGATCAGGGAGGTATGTATGGTTTGTGTGTTTTTATGTATGTATGTATGTATGTATGTATGTATGTATGTATGTATGTATGTATGTATGTATGTAAACCCCACTCCTTTCTAGAACTCATGATGTTACCTAGTTTGATAATAAAAAATCTGCCAGAAAGCCACCATGTTCAGAGAACACCGAGGACCCCCATTTCAGCCCTGAGCTACACATGTGATCTTCTATTGGTATTTCTAACCTTGCCTCTTTGAAGTTATCTAATCTCTTTGTGGCAATTAATAAACAATTGTTGAAGGCAAAAGAAAGAAGGGCCGAGAAGTAGTGTCCTTTCAAAAGCTCCATTTGCAGCTTTGAGCAATTGTATTCAGATTCCTTAAGTTTTACCCTCTCCATCTTGTGGTCTCTTAATGACAAAAAAAGGATAACCCTAAGGAAAACAGGTTAGGCAATTTCACATTCCTCTCTGTTTTTCCAGAGAGGATCAAAGGAAATCTCCAAAAGTGCATAAAGGTTGGCACCATGAAAAAGCAGAGCCATCTTCAACTGTCATTCTTCAGCAGAAGCCCATTTTTTTTCTGGTTTTCACAAAACATCCTATTTAGAGAATGTTTTAATACCTAAAGTGTAAGATTTATATGCACATTGAATCAACAGCCTGGGTTCTATTTTTTAAAATATAATTACTTGCAAAAATTCCTAGTATGCATGAGATTGGAAAAGCTATTATAACACTGGGAATGGAAAAAAAAACACCCTAGTTGCTGCTTAATTTAAACAAGTTACCAGTTAATGCAACCAGCAATGTGATCGATTTGCCATGAAGCCACAATTATACTAATTTATTAATCTAAAATATTGAGCAAGCTTCTATGTTACTGCAACTAAAGAAACTCTTGGTAGTTTGCAGTAGTTATTGACATTCATCGAGATTTTTTTTAGTACTTTGGACTTCCAGTCTAAGATATGGAAGTATTTTGGACATTGCCATCATTGCCATTAATTTCTGCCATAAACTCAGAAATTATTCTAATTCTTATAGTACCTTGCCTAGCTCATTAATATCCTTCAATTCCTGAACTGACTTTTGCATCTGTAATAAAAGATTATTTATGCTTTATTTAGGCAGAATTTATTATTATGTCACATTGACATTATTATTGTTTGGGTTTACGCTAGCTTTTTAAGACTGGAGTGATTATCTCTCTGTCTATCCATCCATATCTATCTATCTATCTATCTATCTATCTATCTATCTATCTATCTATCTATCTATCATCTATCTATCATCTATCTATCTACCATGCCTTTGAGTCAAGGTTACAGGATGGAAAAGTTCCTGCAATTTTCTTGACAATTAATTGGTCATGCCCTTCTTTTTCGGGCTGAGAGAAAGTGAATGGTCCCACTATCTTGGTGTCTTAACCATTACACCACTACCAATTTCTTGGTATAATTTTAACATAAATAAATAGATGGATGAATGCTTAAAACCATTATGAAAATGTAGGACTTTAACAATTAAATTTAGACCATACAGAGCTACAGTATAACAACTCCTTTATTTTATTTCTTTCTTGAAATTATTTACATGGCTGCCTATCTCACAAGATTTACTCTGGGTGGTATATAATTAAAACAAAAGCACAGAATGCATTTCCATTCATTTGCAAATTCAATAGATTTTGTTTATTTCATTTCCAATTGGAGTACCAAAATGAGTAAATTTAATTGTAGCATAGTTGCTTCAATGTGATAAATGGAAGAGAAGCAACCTACATTCTAAATTCCAATTAGGATAAAATCAAGCAAGACAAAACAATACTGAGAAAAAAGAAAGAGATAAGGCTGATATATTTTTATTTTTTAAATTTAATTACACGTCCTTATATGATGGAAAATATAAGTGGATGCTAATTGTGTATTATCTCCATTATAATGAACCATTTATAGAGTAAGATTAAAATTCCATATTACTTTCACAACGATTTTACTGATGCAAAATACGGCTTCAATGTTTCAGTATTCAGGTGATATGCTATTAGCCAAATATAAAGTTTCATGCATATATTAGCAAAGGTTTGGGAATTTTCAGGTTAGTACAGGTGAACTCCTTAACGGATGTGTTACCATTTCCTTTTACAGGCACATTTCTCCCCTGAATATCACAGGTTTTAATTTATGTCCTATCAAACACTCTTTGAGCCCACAATGGGCATGTAATTTGCTATTAATTGACAGTCTAAGGATTCTGTGTTAATCATTTAAAAACTGGCTGAATCTAAACCGTAAAATGTGTTTCCTTTCTTTAAGTTCAAAACACCAAGTGCTGAATTCTTGTACATGGAGATGTGCCTTCACTGTGGTAGTGCACTCAGCCATATCATATCCTCCCTTCCTATTTGAATGACCAGTCTTGATTATACAATATATGTATGAACATACAATTCTATTTATAGGAATGTTTTAAACTAACTTCTAGGTTAATACTACTAATACTACTAATTTATGATTTTCAAGGACAATTCAACCATCCATATGGGTTTATCACCATTTCACAGAATCAATTCTATTTTAATTTACCTCCTGTGCCCCAAACTTAGACTTCCACGGGAAGAAGAAAATCCTGGCCTGAAGGTTTCTGAGAACTTCACTTTAGCTTTGAAATCTGCTAAGTGGGAATTCAGTAGAATTAAGTATTCAAATTCAACAAGGTAGGACTATCAAATTTTTAAGAGGAATCTGGCTTACTTTGCTCTAAATATAGCAGGCTTTTCTGGGGAATCACAATCCAGCAATTTTCTTTTTATATTTAATATCTAAATACCAAATATCATCACTATAGATCATGGTCCTTTAAATTTTATTATTAGTTGCAGAAATTAGTGTCTAAAATAAGAGGGGGAAACAAACAAACCAAAATAGACGATGTGAAGCAAATGGAGTGGTTAAGGCCATTTCAATTATATTCACTTAAAATAATTGATGCACTTAAAGAGCTATCTAGCAAGAATTGAGATGTCATTCCACAGCACTTCAGGGACCATCCAAGGCTGTGCTGAAATGAGACACTGCATAACATTTGTCTATTTAATATTCTGGTGTCTAGATTATTTATTGGTATT